>NC_061117.1:132035369-132194253 GCF_002878395.1 Capsicum annuum
GAATCATTACTTGAAAATCTAAAATCATATAAAACACATAGATATCGAGTGTTCATAACCCGCCAAAATTGAATGATCATAAAATATGATAGCAAAACTTTAAAACTATAGTATGGGATCTGGTTCAAAGATCCAAAACATAGACATTTCATCAAATATATGAGAATCATGAATTTGAACCTGGGAATGTGGTAAGTATAAGGAAAATAACATGATTACATGGCTAAATCATAGTTTGGGGATTAAACATGAAATTCACTTGAATATGACATGGGAAACCGAAATTTAAAGCATGAAGCAACCTAACTTTTAGTAGGATTGTACATGGACTTGAATTGAGTTTAAATTAATATAGAATACATGAATTTAACCCATCTTGACATATGAAATTCTATAATGAAGGAAACACTCCATAATTAAATTAAAAAGAGGTTTTTGGGCTCAATAGGTGGAAGGGCCCATTGATGAATACCCACATATCTTAAATGAACGGATTGTTGAAGAAATCTTTAAATTGAAGCTTGAATCTTTGTGTTCTTGAGAGAACAAGCTTGAATTATTATTCTTGGAAAAGTGGAGGGTTTTTACGTGAGTCGTTTATAGAATTATGGGAAAATAATGCCCTTTTTGATTTTATAAATCGTGTTTTGGACGATTGGGGTTGGGGAAAATGGACCAAATTACCCCTATAAGACCCCATAAGTTCCTAACTCATTTTAGCTCACCTTTGTCTGTAAAAGGGGTCCCAGAGTTAGAAAATTTAACTAAGTGTTAGGACTTAGTAATTTCTAAAGCCCCTAAATTTTGATGACTTTATTTTCGACCTTTCCAATGTTAGAAAGTTAATTTTTAAGTTGATTCATGATTGGGGTTGTTGGTAAAACATCTCGAGTGAGTTTCAGAATTATTAGACAAGAGTAAGGGCATGTTTGAAAGTCAAAAATAGTAGCCTCGCCGGAATAAGCCTACGACGTACCCTACTATGAAAAACAGTAGAGCCCACGGTGCCCACGATGCCTGCTCTAGTGCCCCACACCAGAGCTTGCAGCACCCGCTCAATTACCCGCCCCTTAATTTTTCAGTGTTTGTTCTCATTTATGCTAGGAAAAATGGTTATTTTCCCTTTATCCAATTGGTCCATCACACGGGATTAAGGGTCCCAAAAGAATTAGTTGTAATATAATTCTTTAAATTCATACAAAAAAAATCCTCTCTCAAGAGCAAACCTTAGACACTTCAAAATTCAAGCTCAAACTTCACGAAATCACTAAGAACCTTCACTAATTCGTCAATTATGTTACGTGTGATGTTATTCATGGGTTCTTTTCACCCATGGAGTCCAAGAATCTGTCTTCAAGTTTAAAGCCTGGATTCTTACATGTTATTATGATTTATCTTCATAAAGTTATTATGAATCTTGATTATAAATGATGTTACTATGTATTTTCATTGGAAATTGTCCTTGACACATTTGACTAATGATTTTCACATGTTAAATCCTAAATCCATGATTTTAGTATTTCCAATATGTCAAAATCACATGTTTTAACTATTCTCATGCTTAAGCCTATGAGTTTCAAGTATTTGATGAAATTCCTAAATGATTGGGTTTTGAACAATGACTACTTATTATGTTTTCAAAGCTTTAGTATGTTCCTATTATTATTGTCATTGAGTACTGGGGGTTATGGATTCCCGAAGTTTGGTGGTTTTTCTAGTTTGTAGAATCTACAAAATGATTTCAGCTATACCAAGTGTAATATCATTTAGTCAGTAACGTGGTCCGTCGTGAGTCCAATTAAGCTCAGATCAGTCTAGTAATTAGTGTATTTTAGTTTGGAGTAAAATATAGCATCGAGTGAACATAGGAATGACATCTCCCTCATTTGTAGGCATGAGTCACATGCCTCTAACATTAGTAGGCATAAGATATTAGTAGCAGTCCCTAGGTTCCAAACCTATAGCACCACCGTAGACTTTTAGGGGTCCCCTATCAGTTAGGCATACCGGCCTCATCCTTTGAGATTTTAGATTAGTGGATCCACACAGCTGATGTTAGTACCCATTGCATGGTACTGACACCCTCCCAACTGGGGTCACAAGTTGGACCCTTATAATATATTGAAGCATGTCAGTTATAGGTAGCTCCTGCTATCTCAGTTCAGTATTCAGTATGGATCTCAGTTTCAGGTTTACTTGACCATAGCATACAACAATTAGTTATTCAGTATCAGTATTTCAGTACTTCAGCTTCCAGACTATGTCAGAATCATGTTTTACGCTTGATCATGTATTGTCGGATTTTTTTTACCTCTTTTATGCATTCATACTCAGTTATATCGTGCTATTCCATCAATTATTATCTCATGCATAAAACTGTACATTTTAGCCTAACCTCATCTCATATTCCAGTAATTTAAAGTACTAAAACATACTCATTTCTTGCGCTATGATGTTTCATATCATAAGTTCGGATGCTCAAGTTCCCGACGGTACATAGTCATTCAAGTGCATCAGCAATAGTAGCTATGGTTAGTTGTCATATATTGACTATCATTTATGTTTATCTCAGTCTTTCAGCTTAGTAGTCAGTTGGAGTAAGTTGGAGGCTTGTTTTATCAACTCCTCAGTCAGTTAGAGGATTTTCAGATATTTTAGATAGTTAGTTTATTAGTTGTTATTATTAGTCTTTACGGTATTATTTTCAAATGTTTTATGAACTATGATCTTAGTAGAATGTTTTAGTATTTTAAAACTTATGGAGTTTTAGTTAAATTCTACACATATTATTTTGTAATCTATTTTACTCAATGCTCACAACAGGTACCAACTCATGGGTTAGTTTGTGGTCTCTTGGGACTGTAAGCACTACGTGGCGTCCAGGGTATATTTTAGGGGGTTTAAACCCCTTGTCCTTAGGAGGATAAAACATTGGAGGAGTAACCTCCACGTCATATCCCTTATTCCTGAGGAGAGACCAGCGCATCACACAACTTATTTTGGTAAGGAAATCGGCGCACAACGGCCATATTGTAGACCCTTACTATTACTCACAAAAATGGGCATAACTTTTGCTCGAGTATCAAATTAAGGAAAAATTGGTATTGGTAGAAAGATAAATCCATTATCTATCATTTGGTGAGTCTTGAGCTGAAAAGTTCCTTTTATAAAAAAGTTATACATGTTCAAAGTTGACCCTTTCATAATCGAATACAAAAATTTCGCTGAATCAAAGATTCTTATATCAACTTTGCTCTAAGTGATTCCTATGAACATTTTTCACCTCAGAAGTACTTCACACACTAGGATAAAGATCATGACACATATATTCAAATACAAATCATGGGATTAGAGTTTACACATATAGGAATGACGATTCAAAGTCTAGCCCAAAAATGTAGTGTGTTACATTATCTCCTCCTTGGAATTATTCGACCTCGAAGAATGGATAGGAACTTGTTGAAGCCTTAATAGTATAGAATAATGTACACATGACATATATTGTAATGAAGGATATAGCAGAGCTAAAACATAATAAATTTATCATGAAACTATTTTCTAAGCTAACTTGACTATATGGACTTTAAGGAGATGATTCATGCTAAGACTTTTAAACTCCCTTGAAATGTTCATTATACAATCATAAATATAGAGCAGTGCTGATGAAATATAATTCCAAGAGTTACTAAGGATGGAATAAAGTATGTAACTTCTAAATAGGGTTGTTCCTCAATGAAACACGTATTGGGATCAATAAAAGGGATTCATGGCATCGCCATGTGCATTATGAAATCACGAATCATGAGATAACGATACTAAGGTCGTACAAGGGTATTACAAATTCTGAGGTAGAATACCTGAAAAGCTAAGATCATACACTGAATACTTATGAACTGAATCATGACTAACTAGATGAATCGTAGACATGATGCATGAACTAAACTGAATGCACAAGTTGGATGGGCGTGAATGAATTACCTCATGGACTAGCCATACTCATGAAACTTTGGATCATAAGACTAGATAGAAAGAAGGAAATGTATACGAGATTATCTCTTTCATTACTAAACTGAATTGCTGGCTATACTGATTGAATCATACTGAATGCTTATACTCAATCGGTTTATTTCTTCAACACTATCTCTAGGAAGTTCTAATAACATTAGGGAGAAAAGAATCTTAGGCATAATCTGAGTAAGATATCTAAATAAGGATGCGGAACATGGCTACAATTCTATAACATGGAATATTGGCCTATAAATCATAAGCTAGGATAGAATTACTGTGCCTCAGGAAATTCAACTGCCCAATTCAAGCTTAGCTGTACTTATCAAATACTCGCATGGGTATAGATAACTACTCTAGATAAAGTTTGAGTTGAGATATATACTCTCACCATGTTCAAGACTAACTCAAGATCATAATGTACTACAGATAACACCATAATACTTGTCATAACTATGAATTCAACAGCCCATGTGTGTTTCGCAACTCTCACCTAAAGAATAATTCTTCTTACCACTCCAACAAGTAAATTTAACCTCTTACTAGGAATTCACTAGAACACGATTTACCCATCTACCTATTTACCAACAAGACATTCAACCCTATCTTTATAACAACCTATGAACTTATAGGCAAACAACCATAAAAGCATCTTTCTTATATTCTCTAAACCTTTATTAGTAATAACTTCCATGCACCATCCCTAAGAAAACAAAAATGAAATTTCAACTAACATGACATACACCAAAAGCTTTACCTCAATTTTTTCTTCACACTCAAAACCTTAAACAAAATAAGAATATGACAATCTTTCTTCAACAAAGAACATTTACTCTCTCACATATAAATTTTTTTTCATAACCACTATCATAACTTTTAGGAGAGGTCACTAAAAAGTTAGAACATGAGTACCTAAAGCATGAAAGAATACTATGGATAACATTGACACTTAACTGATGCCTAAGGGATAGAGTGTTAATGACATGAATTCATTACAATGATCTTAACTGAACACATACATGACCTAATCTGAATTTCCTCGATCATTAAGAGTGTCGCATGAATGCCTGGGCTGAACATTCTATAAGGCATGAGTATATTAGTCAGGAGCTGCATAACCGGAGTTTGGAGTTCATAAATTCTTGGAATATGATTCCTATTACTGAGTGTACTGGAACTTCTCATACTAGGAACTGAAAGTGTATGTGATTTTATGGAAAATGCATGAATATGAGCTATGAACATAGAGATGACATGTAAGACATGAGTACATGTCGTAATGACTAAAATACAAATTTTTGTACTAAGATAAGAATGGGTTGGGCATTATCCTCCCTTACTGTTGTTCTACAACATACTGGCATCACTACTACTTGACCAATCATTCACTAGACTACAACCACTCTACTCTAGAGCCAGAGATATAACAATACACATTAGTAAATTTACCCTGAAGAACTACACCTGCTAATACTTCCTTCTGAGATACAACTCTTAACTTTCTATAACCCCGATAATCATCATATAATAATTTGAACACTTACTAGCTTAGAATATTCATGAGTATCACCATACCCTGAGTTCACACCATTTAAAATTTTAACTCTTCTTTATATTAGATCAATCATCTAAGATTAAAACTTAGATCCTAACACTTAACATGGATATTCCCAAACACTTACCGAACTATTGTAACTTCATTCTTAAACACTCCCTTAATGCATACTATCCTTATTTTTCTTTAACTTCAGCAATCACCATCACATATTTACACCCTTCTCAACAACATACTTGCCCCACTAAACACATAATCTTCTTTTTTTCCTTGATAGCCTACTAATATCACATCTCAAAATTTATATTTTTCGCTAAACCATGAGAATTACCCTTACACCAACATACCCTACATCAACAACATATAATTTTGAATTAACATACTTAAATCCTTGTATGCTCTATTTCTAGCCTATTGGTTCACCTTTTATATAGCTAGACCCATGGATACATAATATGCTAAATCTAGAAAAACACTATCCCCACTTTACTATTGTTAAAACTTCTGCGTTCATGCTTCTAACTTTAGATCATATGCTATCACAGGATTCTGAGATGGAATTTAAGGGCACAAATGACTTTGGCTCAATTTATAATTTTCTTGAATATGAATGAAATATTTCATACTTTGGAACATAAAGCCACTGGTAGGATACATTCGAACCTACGTGTAATCCCATAACTATCTATGGGGACTTTCTGAGAAAGCTCTATGTGTAGGAATTTAGGTTTCACTGTTTCTATTACCTTGAAAATAAGATAGAGTTGACATGAATAGATCATGATGAGAATCTATATACGTTTCTTAAAGAACCTTTCTAAAACACGATCTGATACGTGAAAGTAGGGAAATATTTCTTAAATGCCTTGTATCCTCTAGAATAAAAGTACACACATCTCCATACCATTCTGAAAGATTCTACTAGACACGACCTCATAGATACCCTAGGACACTTGAACTCTGTTCTCAGATACCAAGTTTATCATGACCTGAGACTACCCTCTAGTTGTAACACGGTGCTTTGAACCATAAGTGATCCCAAGCTAACCCATGAACTGGAATGATACTTGAGCAACTGATTTAAATTATGTAAAAGTTGAATTTATAAAGAGAAAACATGATCACGAATAAAATCTTAATAAATTAATACTGATAAATACAACACTATAAAACTGAAGAAAGAACTTGACTTACATGAATGAATCTGACTAACCATCTTTAAATCCTCTACTATACTGATTATAGATAGTTGGGACATGCCTCAAAATACCAGTAATCAATACACATAAATAATCAAAATAAAGTACACGGAAAATAACTGAATAAAGTCCTTGAAATAGGTGAAATCATTACCTACTGGCGGGAAGATGCAAACTGTCTGATTAGGATATGTAGGATACAAATGACACCTATATTTTGAGACAATATAGCACATAGAAAAATATATGGATCAGTAATTTGAAATGCACTAGGTATATGGCTACATGCAATAAATCATGGAAATGTTTAAACAGGCTTTAAACTTGAGGATGTGAGTTATCTGGAGAAACATACATTAAAATATGACAATACTTGACGAACTATAAGTCATAATATATTTCATAGATCATGAACAGAACAACTAAAAATTTTTACACTTGGTCAAGAACAATTAAGCTGTAATACATTGAATATTTACTAATGTTATGAGAGGTATCATGTAATCGACATGCCCTAATATTAGCTAATTATGGTCCAACCTGTAACCCCAATTGGATGGGTGTTAGTACTGTGCCATGGGTACTAACACTGGCTGTGTGGATCCACTAAACTGATGTCTCAAAGGACCAGGGTGTTAAGCCTAAGCTGACAGGTGACCCTTGAGAGGAAGCCAATCCTAAACTGATGGGTAACCCCTTATATCCTACGTTGGCTATGTAGTTCTAGAATTTGGGACTGCTACTAATAAATTTGCCTAAATTGATGGGGGAGCTATTATCCCTACATTCACTCGCTGCTAAATCCTACTCCTAGCTAAACTGTAAGACCCCATAAAATTTTGAGCTTAGCTCAGTCATTTAAGTATGTTAAAGCGGTCCCAAACTCAAAAATTTTTAGCTAACTTTCAAGACTTAGAATTATTTTAGCCTTACAAATTTGGAGGATTTTATTTCTGACCTTACAGGCCTTAGTTAGTCAATTTTTAAATTGATTCATTATCAGGGTAACCTATAGGTCATCTCAGGCGAGTTTTGCATTTTATGGACTAGCATAAGGGAGAGTTTGGATGCCCAAAATAGTGAAAGGTCATGATATCCATCTCGAGGGTTAGTTAACCCAAGTAAAGGTTGCACCGTAATGGCTACTTGACTTGAGTTGGGGTCGCATCGCGATGGCTACTTAACCCAAGCAGGGGTTGTGACCCGAGGGTAGCCCTATTCAATATTATTTTAATATGGGTTGTGGGGGAAATGGGTCATTTTCCCCACCCTTATTCAGCCTTAACATGAAATTAATTAGCCTATAGGGCAAAAATCTCATTCTTTCTCATAAACTCTCTCAAGAGCAAGATCTAGACTCATCAAGTTTAAGAATTTAAGTCTCAAGTGCTCACTTCAATCTTCTCTAAAGTAATAATCAAGGTATATGAAGTGTTCATTCAAGGTTCCCTTCAACCGTTGGAGTCCAAGAAACTATTTTTAAACTTCAAGTTTATGAATTTCATGAATTCCATGTTGGTTTTGATTATATCCATGTTTATAATGCTTAATTTGGATTCTAATTGATATTTTATGATATGTTTCATGTAAGGTTAATTGATATGTATGCAATATCATGAGGATCCGTGTATAACCTTTGAAATTGTTAATTGGGATTTGAGTTATGATGTCTACTTGTTGTTTAGTGTAATGTGCATATGTATGCTCACCAATTGCTTGATGAATTACTCAAGTGAACTAATAAGGGAAATAGATCATATAATGTTAGCTTATGTGCAAGTTGTATCTTACAAGTGTTTGATAAAATATTTCCGTGAATGAGTTGTGAACAAGTGCACATAATTATGCTTTTCAAGCTTATGCTATCATTCACCTTTTATACTATCAAGTCCTGGGGGTATTCAATACCCAAAAACTTAGTTGTTTACCTAGAGCTTTAGTCAGTTATAGAACTCAGGAAAATCTCAGTTTTATTCATAATTAAGTCATAATATTCTGTTCGAAACTCAGTGGTACTCAGTCAGATAATAAAATTTAGTAGTATTCCATTAGTCCACAGAACTCAGTGAACTCAGTTAAGTTAAATCAAATAGTACAATTAGTAGTGGTTCAGTCAAGCTCAGTACATTCTAGGAATCAATTCTGTGTCTATTTAGTTGGGAGTAAAATTCAGTACCGAGTGAACCCAAGGATGGGGGCTCACCTGCTAGTGGAGGGTGTGGTCGTTAGAAGCAATCCTAGCATTCCAGAACTACATAGCCAATGTAGGTTGAGATATATCCTTATGATACTAGGGTTTATATATCTTATTTGAGCTTTTCTACCAGCGAGGGTTGACGAAAGAGCTTCCTATCAGAGAGGATTAACTCACAGTTTGTCTTTACCCGTGGAATAGTATTGACACCCTTCCAAATAAGGTTACAGGTTGGACCTCAAATCAGTTAGAGAAGGGTCATGTCAGTTAGATGACTACTTCCCACAGTCTCAGTCTAAGATTAAGTCTCAGTATTGAACTCAGTTTAGTTTTATAGATCCAGAACTGGCAGATATAATCACTTATTTCAATTTGGAACTTAGTATAGTTCAACAAATCCAGGACTATTAGATATAGTCATTCAGTAATCATTAATTCAGTATTAGTATACTCAAATATTAGTTAATTAGAATTCAGATTCAGTATCCAGTATTATCATAATTTCTATTACAGTATATGTATTCATGCATATACTTTCATTCAGTCATATTCATGATATTCGGTTAGTATTTCTTATGCACATGAACTCAAGCATGTTACCCTACCTTACTGAGCATACTAGTACATTCAAAGTACTGATGTGTGCCTTTCTTTTGTGCTATGATATCTTATATCATAGGTTTAGATGCGCAGGCTCCTAATTACCCTTAGCAATTTAGACTTTCAGCAGTCAGAGTTAGTGGTGAGTTCTAATAATTCGAGGACATGATTGTTTTCTTTCACTATTTTAGTTATCAGTTCACTTTCTGTAATTGGAGTTAGTTGGGGACTAGTCCTATCAACTCCATAGTTCAAACAGTTTATAGGCTTTTTAGACTAGAAGTATTTTCAGATATTTTAGTTTTGGTATTGTTATACCATATTCAGTTGTATCTGCGGATGTGAACCCTATGGAAATTTTTTGCCTATATTTCACATATTACAGTATTATTATTATTTAGTTATTACAATAGGTACAAGTCATGGGTTAGCTTGTTGTCCTTCAAAATTATGAGCACCGTGCAGCATCCAGGGTACAGACTTAGGGCGTAACATGAACCGACACTAGTACTATACTAGACTAAGTTTAACTCAACATTATTTTGAATAGTTCTCCTTATGATTATATCAACTAAGTAAAATAATAATATTCATGGTTTAACTAAGTCATTACTTAAAATTCTCAGATTATGTAAAATATATAGGTATCATGTGTTCATAACCCACCAACACTGTATTCATAAAATGTGATAGCAAAGCTTTAGAACTATAGTATGGGATTATGGTTCAATGACCCAAAACATAGGCATTTTATCAAACATGCGTGAATCATGAACATGAACATGAGAATTTCTTATGTATGTGGAAAGCAACATGATTATATAGTTACATTCATAGTTTGGGGATTTAACATGAAATTCAAATGAATATGATAGGGGAAACTAAAATTTAAAACATAAAGCAACCTAAATTTTCATGGGATCATACATGGACATGAATTGGGTTTAAATTACTAGGGAATACATGAATTTAACCCCATGTTTAAAATATGAAATTCCATAGTGAAGGGAAAATTCCATAGTTGAATTAAAAGGAGGATTTTGGGATAAATAGGTGAAGGGACCTATTGATGAATACCCACGTACCATAATTGAATGGATTCTTGAAGAAATATTGAAATTTAATCTTGAATCCTTGTGTTCTTAAGAGAATAATATTGGATTATTGTTCTTAGGAAAGGGGAGTCTTTCTACATATGTTGTTTTAGGGATTATGGGAAAATAATGCCCTTTCTGGTGTTATAAATCGTGTTTTGGATGATTAGGGTTGAGGGGAAAGGACCAAATTACCCCTTATCCCTTAGGAAGATAAAATAGTTAGTTAACAACCTCTATATCATTTTTCTTATTCCCAGGGACATACCAATGCATTACATACCTTTTTTTAAGGATAAAACCGGTACGCCGCAGCCATATCACAGGCCCTTACTATTTCTTGCAAGAATGGATACAACTTTTTGCTTAGGTATCAGATTAAGAAAATATTGGTATTGTTGGAGAGATAACTCAATTATCTATAGTTTGATGAGTTTTGATTTTAAAAATTACAGATATAAAAAACGTTATACACATTCAAAGTTGACCCTTGTTGAATCAAATAGAAAAATTTGGCCGAATCAAAGGTTCTTAGCTCAACTTTTCTCTGTGTGATTCCTATGAACATTTTTCATCTCACAAATACTTCACACACTAGGATAAATACCATGACACATATATTCATATCAAATAATGGGATTAGAGTTTAGAATATAGGAACGATCATTCAAAGTCTAGCCAAAAAATATAAGGTTTTATAGGGTAGGGCATTGGTTAATATGGAGTTGGGGAAGATAAGATTTAGACTCAACAATGAACAGGTAAGCTTTAATGTATGCCAGTCAATATAGAATCCAGACAATATGAGAGTTGTGTGTGTAATAGACACTATTGATGATGAAGTTGATGTAGTAACTGTTCCATTAACTGTTCCAATGGAACAAAGTCTAGGTGTTAAAGCATTAACTGTGGTTATTATGAATTTAGAAAGATATAGAATTAAGGAGTGCGAAGAGATGGTAGCTAATCAATATGGGGGAGGTTCATATATTTATGCTCCAAAGAAGATTGATCTGGACATGAAGAATAGAACCACTCCTCCTTGTCGTCAGTTAATTTAACATCCACTAGTATCAGAGTTGAAGGCCCTCCCACATCATTAGCGTTATGCATTCTAAGGGGCTAATAACACCTTGCTTGTGATTATTGCCACAGATTTTATGGAGGATAAAGTAAAGGCATTATTTTCCATATTGTAGAAGTTCAAATGAGATATAGGATAAATGATTATAGTTATTATAGGTATTCATCCTTGAATTTTAATCACAAGATCTAGCTTAAGCCATACTATATTTAGAGTATTGAGAACAGCGAGGATTAAATCCTTCTATGTGGGAGGTAGTGAAGAACTAATCATTAAGTGGTTAGACGCAGGTGTTTTTTTATCCTATTGCTAATAGTAAGTTGGTCAGTCCTATTTAGTTCATCCCAAGGAATGAAAGAATTATAGTAGTGCCAAATGATAAGAATGTGCTAGTGCCAGTGAGACCAGTCATATAATAGAGAGTGTGCATGGACTATTGGAAGCTGAACACATGGACCTAAAAGGACCATTTCCAATGCTCTTCATTAACCAGATCCTAGATAAAATTACAGGAAGTGTTTGGTGTTGTTTTTTGGATGTCTATTTAGTTTACAATCAGATTATGATTGCTCTCAAAGATCAGGATAAAACAGCCTTTACTTGCTTATATGGGACTTTTGCATTCAAAAGAATGCCATTTGGGTTGTGCAATGCTCCAGCCACATTTCAGAGATGCATAATATTTAGCTTCTCTAACATGGTAGAAGATACCATTGAGGTATTTATGGATGATTTTTCTATAATTGGTGATTCTTTTAATGACTATCCGGTTGACTTAGCTAATGCTCTGCGGCGATATGAAGAATGCAACTTAGTGGTTAATTGGGAAAAGTTCTACTTTATGGTGAAAAAAGTAATTGTTATTGGGTACAAGATCTCGAAAAAGGGAATAGAGGTTGATAAATTAAAAATTAAAGTAATAGAGAAGTTTCCACCACCAATTTCAGTTAAGGGAATTTGGGGTTTTTAAGGCCATGTTGATTTTTACAGGCAATTTATCAAGGATATCTACAACATTGCTAATACTTTAAGGAAAATTTTTTGATATCAGTTGGACAATATGTTCTCATAAAAAGTGAAATTGTGTCAGCTATTTTCTCTTTCTAGCTAACGTCTTCCTCTCTCTCTGGAGAAGCAGACGTCGGCGTAATAACATTGCCGGCAAAAGTTAAGTAAGATACCATCTCTCTCTCTCCCTATTTCTCTTTCTCCCCTTTCTCCTTCCCTAAAGATGGTTTACTCTCTCACTGGCATATGGGTTTCCACTATTTCTACTCCAGCGATGGGTAAGCGGTGCCGAAGATAGGATAGATTCAAAGAAAACAAAAAATTTAAATAAAGAGACAAGAATAGAAGTATAGATGAGAAGGAAGCAGATCTTGACCCTCACACCAGATCTGACCCAGCGACCTTCCAGCAATATTTCGATGGCATTCTAGCAACCAATTTTACCCTAATTTACTGGATTTCAGTGCAGAAAGCAGAAGCTGAATACTTGATCCATGTACCCTAGTGACTTCTAACCTCAGAACTTTATTTTATCCTACTTTCTTGTATTGCACATTTTCTGTTATCTTCATTATTTATATTTTACATTGGTTATTTTGGTGTAGGCTGTCTTGTTATCTTCACTTATTATTTCTAGAATCGGTTGTTCTTCAAATATTGTTGCATTGTGTTCTTTGCATTTTCCTTTTATAGTTATTGTTGTTTTTTTGCCTTCCCTATGTTTTTCATTAAATAGTAGCTTAGGTGGCTAATGGTGGAGTAGGGTTATGTCGTGGAGGACTAGGGTGGAGTTGGAGTTCGGTGTTGGGATAGGTTTGAGATACAAAGTAAGAGGTATTAAGGGAGGGGATAAGAGAGATGATAGGTTGAGGGTAGATTCGTGGAACATAGGGACCCTTTTGGGTAAGTCGATAGAACGTGTAATGATTCTTAGGAAGAGAAAGATCAATATTGTATGTGTTCAGGAGACCAAGTGGGTAGGTTCTAAGTCTAGGGATGTTGATGGGTACAAGCTGTGGGTTTTTGGTATTTAGAGGCATAGAATTGGCATAGGTATCTTAGTGGATGAGGAGTTTAGGGGGTAGGTAATAAAGGTTAAAAGAGTTTGTGATAGGGTGATGACTATAAAGTTGATCCTTGGGGAGCCTTCATTGAACATCTGTAGTGTGTATGCGCCACAGGCGAGCCTGGATGATGAGGAGAAGAAGAGATTTTAGGATGGGATCGTAATGGGCACACCAGGTCTCTGCCGATGGTTTACGATAATGTGTAGGGAGCCTTCGGGTTCGGGGATATAAAGTTGAGGGAGCTGCTCTTTTATATTTTATGAGGGCCTTTAGGTTAGTGGTAGTGAATTCTAGCTTTCTGAAGAAGAAGAAGCATCTAGTTACTTTCCGTAGTAGGCTAGCGAAGTGTCAGATTGACTTTTTCCTACTTAGAAAGAGGCATAGAGCAATGTGTAAGAATTGTAAGGTAATCTCGAGTGAGAATCTTGTGAGGCAGCATAGACTTCTGGTAATGGACTTGGTTATTAAGAAGATCATAAAGAGTATGGGTGGGAAGGGTCAAACTAGAGTTAGGTAGGGTAGCCTGACTCCAATTAGTGCCTTAGAGATAGGGGCAAAGTTGGAGAGGATAGGGGTTTGGGAGGGTAGGGGGACGTTGATAGTGTGTAGGGTAGGGCTGTGGGATGCATCAGAGAGTCTTCTAGAGAGGTATTGGGTGTATCGAGGGACTGGTCTAGCTAGTATTAGGGGGATTTATGGTGGAATAAAGATGTTAAGTACAAGGTGGAGATGAAGAAAGCAGCTTATGTTAAGTTGGTGAAGAGTAAGGATGAAGAGGAGAAGCGTGTAAGCAGGGAGGAGTATAAATTAGCTAAGAAGAAGGCTAAGTTAGTAGTTACAGCTAGTTTTTGAGAGTTTGTATAATGGGTTAGAGGAGAAAAGTGGGGAAAAGTGGTTGTTTAGGCTTGGCAAGGCTAGGGAGCGGAAGGGTCGGCATTTAGACCAAGTGATGTGTATTAAGGGGGAGGATGATAGAGTTTTGGTGGAGGACACCCTCATTAAGAAAAGATAACAGTCGTATTTTCATAAGCTCTTGAATGATAAAGGGGATAGAGCTGTTGTGTTAGGGGAGTTGGAGCACACCAGGGAGTGTCATATTGTTGGCTATTGTTAGTATTTTAAAGTTGAGGAGGTGAGGGAGGCTATTCGCAAGAAGCAAAGAGGTAGGGCGATGGCGCCCGATGAGATTCCAGTTGATTTTTGGAAGTTTTCTTGAGGGGCAGGGTTGAGGTAGCTGACCAACCTGTTTAACAATATTTTCAAGTCTGCGAAGATGCTTTTGGTGTGGATATGGAGTACGATGATTCAACTATATAAGAACAAGGGTGATATTCAGAGTTGCAACAACTACCAGGGTATTAAGTTGTTGAGTCACATAATGAAGATTTAGGAGAGGTGGTCGATAGGAAGTTGAGGAATATTATGTCTATTTTTGAGAATCAATTTGGATTTATTCCTGGTTGCTCGATAACTGAGGAAATTCACCTAGTTCAGATACTGGTAGAGCAGTATAGAGAGAGAAAGAGGGATCTTCACATGGTGTTTATTGACTTGGTAAAGACATATGACAAGGTCTCTAGAGAGGTTCTTTGGAGATGCTTAGAGGCAAGGGGGTCCCGGTGGTGTACATCAGAGCAATTAAGGATATGTATGAGGGGGAAAAGACTCAAGTCAGGATGGTGGAAGGATATTTTGAGCATTTCCAATCTTGACAGGGTTGCACCAGGGATCGCCTCTTAGTTCATTTTTATTTACAATGGTGATGGATGTGTTGATGCAGTGTATAAAAGGCGAGGTGCCTTGGTGTATGCTTTTTACAGATGATGTAGTTTTGATTAATGAGTTTCTTCAAGATGTTAATGATAAGTTGGAGGTTTGGAGACAAATCCTGGAGTATTTGGAGTGCAATTTTAGTGACTTGAGTCAAGAGAAGGAGGTGGTGGTGAAGTTGAACTCTCAGACAGTTTGCAAAAGGGATAGTTTTAAGATTCTTGGGTCTACAATTCAAGGGAATGTAGAGATTGGTGAGGATATCTCTCATCGTATTGGGGCATATTGGATGAAATGGAGGCTCGCTTCAGGAATGTTATACGATTAGAAGGTGCCTCCGAAAGCTTAAAGGAAACTTTTATAGAGTTGCAGTCCGGCCAGCTATGTTGTATGGAGCAGAGTGTTCGCCTATTAAGAATCTCATATTCAAAAGCTGAAGGTGGAAAAAATGAGGATGTTACATTAGATGTGTGGTCTTTCAAGGGCTGACAATGTTAGGAATGAGATTATTCAGGAGAAGGTGGGAGTGGTATTAGTGGAGGAAAAAATGCAGGAAGCGAGGTTTAGATGGTTCGGTCATGTGATGAGGAGGGGTACGGATGCCCAAGTTCACAGGTGTGAGATGCTGGCATTAGATGGTTTCAAGCGGGGTAGGGGTAGATCGAAGAAATACTGGAGAAAAGTGACTAAACGTGACATGGAGCAGTTTTAGCTCACTGATGACATGACCCTGGCTAGGACGGTTTCGAGGAAAAACATTAAGATAGAGGGATAAGATAGGTGGATGAATTGTAGTCAGTAGTTAGCGGGGCTTTGGTTTCTTTTGTTTGGTAATGTACATTATTTTTATGGATGTCGTATTTATGTTAGTTTTATTGTGTTTCATACTTTGGATTTTTTTGTATATTGTCCTGTGTCTTGTGCCATGGGTCTATTAGAAATAGTCTCTCTACTTCTTCAGAGGTAATGGTATAGATTGCGTACACTCTACCCTCCCCATACCCCACTTGGTAGGAATATACTAGGTTTTTTGTTGTTGTTGTTGTTTGTTGCTAATACTTTATGCAAGCTACTTGGCAAAGAGGTGAAGTTTGATTTTGATAAGGTAATCTAAAAGCTTTTGAGTGTTTGAAGAAGAGGCTGGTGTCGGCCTCTATTATTGTGCCTTATGACTGATCCCCACCATTTCAGATTATATGTGATGCAAGCAGAGTTTCCCTAGGTACTTTCCTGGGCCCAAGGCGACAAAAATGAATAAGAGAGGGTGTTGTAAAAATAAGAAAAAATAAATAGCAAAAAAAAGAAAAAGAAAAAGATAATTAGTAAAGATAACCGCACTCGGCCCAAAATAGGCATGAAAAAGAATTAAATGGGAAAGATAATGGTGGACTGAATAGAAAGATTGTTGAAAAAGTATACCCCGAAGAAAACATAGTACCAAGGAGGTTAAGTCACTAAAATCTTCACAAATATACCATAACCATCCCCAAGCCTACATTACAAGCCTAACAAAGTCCTATAGTGATCCTAACCTAACCATTCAAAAATTTAGGTAAAGAGAATAAGGGCAATCCTATGACATTCTGTGTACACTTATTGGAATTTCTTTAAAAGTGTGATTGTCTCAAGACCATTCCTGGAATAATATGATGAATCAAACTGAGTGATAGGAACTTCTTTGACTGTGAGGGTTCATAGGTTGCAATCTCAGGATATATATTTGTCACGGTAATGTATATTACTTAGGCGTAGTTATTCATTGCTAATGTAATACCATCATTGGATTCCTAAAGGTCAATCTATTATACCAAATTATAATACACAGTAACATTTTGAACAATGAGATCGGAGGGGGAAAAATGTTCTTGTCCTAATATATAAGTCAACTGTCAAATATGTCACAGACTCTCCACAGTTAAGCATCGTGTTTTTGTGGGTAGTGTTTTCATGTCTGGCATGAGGAAATACAAAAGATCAAAGTTGAGAGTGTTGATGTGCCTTGGAAACATTGCACATTCGATGCTTAAAACAAGGAATTTTTACTTGGACTTAGGTTATTTTGGTGTATATGATGTGTTTGTTGGATCATTCTAGGGAAATTAAGTAGGTAGTGGCTTCAACCGAAACTTGAAAGAAAAGTCTCTATAAAAGGTAAAGTACTGTTAAGTCTAAAATTCATTAAGTCACTATACGACTCATAGCCTAACTCATAAGAAAGACAGTGAAACGACCTTACCCGAGGTCCTTGTTGTAATGGGCATCCTAGGTCCACTTGGACCGCAAACCACCCCCATTACCCAATCCAACCTCCAGTCGCCTACCCTGAGTTGGCTCAATTTCGAACCTATAACAAGATAACATAACTAGACAACAACTGACTTTGGGATCGGTCTATTCCTAGAGCAGCCCTACCAAGCTATCCTATCTACCAAACCGTAAAAATTAAACCACCTAGCCAAACCAATACTGAACCAAGGGCCATAAACTAGACAATAACCAAATGAGATAAAAAAAACATACTATGATTAATGCCATAATAAAAGAGGATGGAACAACCAAAAATATCGTCAACTGGTATCAGCCCCAATATCAATAGAAATGCTAAGTGTAACACCAATACCGATACCACCTATTCCAACCCATAGCAGTATCACTAAGCCTCTAACAAAAAGAATACCAAAATTCGGTTGGCACATGCCCTCAACCATAGACAAAACCAATATCCATAAATAAGCTAAAGTATGAAATAACATTCATGAAATAGAGCCTTTCAAAATGATGGAAGGTCACAACTTCAATCCAAATGTTGACCTCAAAGTCCGAATCACTAAGCAGGAGGAGTGGAATGATAGGTTCCTGCATCGCATGGGGATATAGCATCCAAAGATGAGTTAGCGGCTGAACACTACCATGAACTTAGGATAAGGATAAAATAATTCCATTTGAAAATTCAAGTGAAAACAATCCATATGAACACACCATACACGTATATATATAACCATGCTCGGAAAGGGGATTGGGTTTAGCTAGCCATTAAAATATTTACCTTGGTTATGTAGCTTTTCTATCCTAAACTGCCTAGGAACTATATGTGTTCAGCTCCCTACTGAGAGGACCCTAATGTGTGAAGCCATACGACCAGTGAAAAAACATGGGATGACTAGTACATCCTAAAAATAAAAAGTGTGACATCATGGACACGGTCACTAGGACCTAACCTCACATCAGCAAATATGAATTTCCAGTTTTGATCCCCTCGGGACCACAAAATTCCATGAATTTGCTACACACCTTTCTCTTTTAACCCTAATTAAAACCATTTTCCAACCAACCAATTGTTCCATTATTATTAACGAAGGCTAATAGTAGTGGTATCTTCATACCAACTATAACATGCAAGTATTGTCCTTAGTCAATCTTTAGGGGATTCCTATGTACCCCACATGATTTCCAATTAACCAAAACCATGGACACCAATGCGTTTTCAATCCATTCAAAATCATTTCAAACATTCATATCATTTAGGGTTCCATTACCAAGTTTAAACCATGCATAAGTTCCATTGAAAAACCAATATTATAGTGAAAATATTTTTATAGGCATTTTACCAAACACATTGCGAGCATAGTATTGCAAAATCCAAAGTCCATTACAAATGAACCATTCCCATGCAATTAATTATCCAAAACCACCACTAATGCATATAAAAGCTTAATTAAAACATGGGAAATCCAAAACCAAGCATTTATAACCAAAACTCCCAAATCATATTTGTAAACCCTAAATTATACAACATTCAATTCAAGAAAACATTGCATAAAACCATGCCTTTAATTGGAACTAGCAAAATGAGAAAAGAACATGCCTTAAACCAAGATGATGATGAAGAGTAATCACCTAGATAAGACACAATTTACTCCTTAAGATAAAACCCTAGCTTCCCTTGCCCAAGAACTCTAGAAAGGATTTAAGAGTGTGTTCCAAGTGTTTAAGAATACAACAATAGGACAAATAACATCCCAAAGGCAATATAAGTAGTGGGACCTTATTAAGATAAGTGGCGGAAATATCCAGATTACCCTCACTTAAACTGCTTTAAATTTCTGTCATAGGGTATGACTGACAGTTATGAGTTATACCTAACCAATACAAGTGGTAGCCACCTCTCGTACTCTAGGATTTCTCCCTTGGAGCCAACACTGTCAAAGGTATGACACACCCAAACCCAAGTCATATTCAAGTGACGATGGGTACCTATAAACCGCACTGCTGATAGAATAGAATTCAAAAGGTTTGAACACTGACCACCATACGAGTCCCTGGTATGACTTGCACCTTAGCTTACGACTCATGGTGAGTAGCTCATAATCACATTCTTCATCTGTTACCATGTCGAAGATTAAGTGAAGTAACTAAACAACCCATACCTAAATGTATGACTTATACCACCCAAATCGTACCCATTATACTAACTACATCAATCCCACCAACCAATACTTGTCAATATACGACTAGATAAAATAATTTGTACCCCAGCATACGGCTCGAACCAAGGAGTCATATTGGGTCTAGAGACCAAAATCTAGGAAATTTTCCAAGGTTTGAAAACTAGGGTGTTTTAGTGTCTTCCACTAGGAACATTCATCTCCGAATGACGAACAAGGTAGAGGTAACCACACGCAGGGGTAATTTGCATTAAAAAATATATCTCTAATCTTCAACTAAGTTTTAAAACAAACAGGCAAAAATGCTAATCTTTCCTTTAACAAACTTAGAAAATAAGGATATGTTAAAGACACATACCATCCGCACGAATCCCAAAAGCATAAAACAGATGCAGATACTTGGACTTTATGTCCTCTTCTTATTCCTACATAGTTTGTCCACCATATAGTTATGCCACAGAACCTTAACCAAAGTCATAGCCTTTGTTTGCAACTGACGAACCTTCCTATCTAAGATCTCAACCGGGACCTCATTATATGATACAGAATCCGAGATACCATCCTCACCAAAGGAACAATAAAAAAAGTATCACTAAGACACTTATTCAACAAAGAGACATGAAATACCAGGTGAATGGAGTTTAAACTATAAGGAAACTCCAATTCATAAGGAACACTTCCAACCCTCCATAAAACCATATAAGGACCAATATACCAGAGACTGAGCTTCCCCTTTCATCTAAACTGCATTACTCCTTTTATGGGAGATACCTTGAGGAATACCTTATCCCAAACCTCAAACTCCAAGTCTCTATGCCTTACATTCGCATAGGACTTTTGGCGTATTTGGGATGCCTTAAGTGTATCCCGAATCACCTTCAGCTTTTCCATTGCCTGATAGACTAAATTTGGACTGAACATATCTACCTTACTAAGATCGAATAAACCAATAGAAGACCTATACCTCCTATCATACAATTCCTCAAAAGGGGCAATACCACTACTAGAATGATAGCTATTGCTGTAAGAAAACTCAACCAAAGGTAGATGCTCAACCCAACTGCCCCCATAATCAACCACACATGCCCGAAATATATCCTCCAATGTATAAATAGTTATTTTTAATTGCCCATGTGTCTGAAGATGAAAAGCTGTACTCAGATGTAACGCCCTGCGTCTGTACCCCGAATGCTACATAGTGCTCAAAATCCTGAAGGACCACAAACTATCCCATGATTGGTACCTGCAGCAATAACTGAATAATAATAATGTAATATGCAAAAAGTAGGTGGAAAACATGCCATAAGATTCGATATTAAAATAAAAGTTAATAAGGTATAATGATATCCAAACTGAAACATCTGTCTGAAAATATAGTAGTTTAAAAAGCCTCTAAAGTATCTGAACTGTGGAGTTGACGGGACAAGTCCCCAACTAACTTTGACTACCAAAAATGAATTAAAATAATAAAATAAATAATCATGTTCTTGAACTATGATGACTTACCACTAACTCTATATGCTGAGAATCTGAACTTTAAGTGTGCTCGAGAGTCTATGCATCTGAACCTATGATATAAGACATGATAGCGCAAAAGAAAAACATGTGTCTGTACTTCGAATGTACTAGTATATTCACTGAGGTAGGATGAAATGTATAAGTTTATATGGATGAACAATACTAACTAAATATCATGAATATGACTGAATCAGAGTACATGCATGAATATGTATACTCTAACTAAAATCATGATAACACTAGATACTAAGTCTGAATACTTATTAACTGATATCTGAGTATATTGATACAAAATTACTATTAATTGAATGAATGTATCTGACAATTCTAAATCAGCAGAACTATACTGAGTTTCGAACTGAGCTAAGTGACTGTATCTGACAGTCCTGAATCTGTAAAACTGAATTAAGTTCTACACTGAGACTGAATCTGAAACTAAGACTGTGGGAAGTAATTATCCAACCAACATGCCCCTTCTTTAACTGATTTAGGGTCCAACCTATAACCCTAGTTGTAAGGGTATAAATATCATGCCATGGGTAAGGACAAGTTGTGAGTTAAACCTCTCTGATACGAAGCTCTTATACCAACCCTTAAAAATAGGAAAACACAAATGAGATATATCAGCTCTAGCTTTACAAGATGATGTCACAACCTACACTGACTACGTAGTTCTAGAATGTAAGGATTGCTCATAAGGATTTCACCCTCTACTAGTACGTGAGTCCCCATTCTTAAGTCCAGTCGGTGTTGAATCCTACTTCCAACTGGATAGACACTCGATTGAATTCTAAAATTTATTAGGCTAGACTAAAATATTACTGATCATACTGTATAACTGAACTGAACTGATTACAGACTGAATTCTATGAACTGACTGAGTTTACTGTGTTCTGAACTGGATAAAACTATATTCTAAACTAAATACTGAACTGAGGATGATTACTAGTACTGTTGAATTTTTCCTGAGTCCCGTAACTGAATAAGAGTACGACTGATTGTAATGTTACTTAGATTATTTTGTAATTAACACTAGCTCTAGGTAAATATCTTGATTGTCGGGTAAAATTACCCCCCAGGACTCAGTAGCATGAATAAGAAATCATAGCATAAGCTTGAAAAGCATAATCATGTCCACTTGTTCACAACTCATTCATGGAAATATTTTATCGAACACTTGCATAATACAACTTGCACATAAGCTATCATGACATGATCTCTTTCTCTTACTAGTTCACATACGTAATTCACAAACACTTGGTGAGCATATATATGCACTTAACACTAAACAACAAGTAGACATCATAATTCAAATCCACATTGACAATTTCAAGGGTTTTACATGGATCCTCATGATATTACATACATATTAATTAACCTCATATGAAACATATCATAAAACATAGATTAGTATCTAAATTAACCATTATAAACATGAACATAATCAAACCCAACATGGAATTTAGGAAATCCATAAACAGGAAGTTTAAAAATAGTTTCTTGGACTCCAATGGTGGAAGGAACCTTTGGATAAACACTTCACATACCTTAGTTTGTGAATTTTTTAAAATTAATGATGGAATCTTGAGCCTTGAACTTGAATTTAATTCACCTAGGGTTTTGTTTCTTGAGTAATATGTGAAAAAATAAATAAAACTTGCTAAAAGAGGACTAAATTTTATGTTATGAGGGCTGAAAGGCGTAGGAAAATGACTTAATTAACCCTAAGGATGCAGCCCTTTTAAATGACTGTAAACTGAATCATCGATGCGTAGGCCGATGCACCGCATCGTTGGCATCGATAAGCTAGCTAATTTTCCACATCAAGTCCATGTCGATTCACTGGAAATTGTACTGAGCTAAGTGAAAAAATATTTATTGACGCGATGGACGACGTAACGTATCAAGATCACATCAACTCACTATTTTTATCATTAGAACATGGTTTAAATGAGGTCCAAAAAATCTGAAACATGTCCAGAAACACCTATTGATATTTCTGATCATGAAATAACTCAAATATCAACATTTAATGGACGTAAAGGTCGCAAAATAAGATTGCCAACTTTCGAATGCTAAAATAACACTAAGTCAGAATACTTAGCTAGAATTTTCTAAGTCTGGAACCCCTTAACTAGCTTAAAGGACTGAATTAAGCTATGAATTTTTGTGGGGTCTTCCATTATCTCCCCTTTGGGAATATTCATCCTCGAATGAGACTGACTAAGCTGAGAATAATAGTAGACTTAACATACTTATTGAACATGAACATTTGAAACGTGATTATCTGACTAACATTACTAACATACTGAATTTCATACAGAACATGCATATCTGATGCATGAGTACATAATTGAGCTAATTCATGAATGCTTGACTGGGATTTCTGATAAGCTGAATTTTCTCAAACTGAACTTGCATATCTGATGAATGAATACATGATTGAACTAATGCATGAATGCATGACTGAATGTATAACAATAATTGATACCAAGTTTGTAAAGGTAATCTGAACACGGAACTTAGTAAGTTCAAGTAAAAACTATTACTTAAATTAAAAAAATATACTGATGAACCTAAGATCATTTTTTGGAGGACGAATGAATGGGAACATAAGAACATGACTGAGACTGGAATGTAATACATGAACTGAATATTTTGAACTGAACTGAGCCCCTTGAATATGTGGCTTACAATTGGGATTTGAACTTGAGGGTCAACCTATGAGTATCTGCTACTCCAAGCTGAATTTGTCACATAAAGAGTATTGGGAGGTTTAGGACATAAAATTTCGAGGTTATAGTGCATCTCTCCCTCGAAGAATGCTGACTTGGCTGAGATACTGAGGAAAAGCTGAGGTAATGCACTAGGTACCTCTAAACTAGGTTTTGACTAAATATCTGGGGCCTGAAACTGAGACATGATATATGATCTGAGCTGAACACGCAACTACCTATGTGCTCTATATTGGAATGGTTACTTTCATGAGACTTTGGATAGTGCGACTAGATGGAACGATGGAAAACTACATAATACGAATTTATCCGTCCGACTGCTAAACTAAATTACTGGCTTTATTGACTAACTTATACTGAAAACTTATTATCAACTGGATTTTTGTTTGACACTCTTTCAACTACACTCTCTACCTCATTAAGACACTTCACCTGAGACTACTGAAAGTATTCCCATAGGCGTTGAGCACGAATGCATAAATATATTAACTTATCTAATTAACTGAATGACAAATAACTGAATAATGGGTCTGCAAGACTGACCTGTACTTAGTCTGAATACCTGGACTAAAACTATAGAGTATTATGCATATGAGGAACGGACTGACTGAGTAATATGAGATAACTGAGTGTGAATTCATAAAAGCTATATTATTTGGAATACAAGACCAAGTGTATAACATGGCTCTGAAATATTTTGTAATTTGAGGTACTAAAATAATAATAACTGTGTAACTTATAACTGTATGATATGGTCGAGAAAACCTAAAAGTGAACTAAGTTTCTGATCTGATTACTAGACTGAGACTGATAGTATAACTAAGACTGTCACTGAGACTATGTTTTAGATGGTAACTAGGACTGAACACACTACAAGACATAAGTGAAGAAGTCATGAGCTGCATGAGCTGAGTTTGGAGTTTTCGTGTTCATGGAACATGATTTGTACTATTGAGTTAACTGGAACTCCTCATATTAAGAACTTAAAATGCACACAATTCTATGGAAAATGCGTGAATATAAGTTGTGTTCATAGAGTTGAGACGTAAAGCATGTGTAGGTATCGTGATGACTGAAGTACAAAACTTTGATTTGAGGTAAAGATTGGCTAGGCATCATTCCCACCCATTACTTTTTTACACATACTAATATTACTACTGAAATCTGAAAGCCTGACTTCCTGAGATATCATAATTGGACAGTTCCTGGGGTGAAGGCTGAGAGATGTTTTGTTAATATTTGGTCTGACTTTAGAGTTAACTGCTATGCAAAGAGTTACAAAACAAAGAAAAGATCATGGATCTGATGAGACATAAATATGTAAATCAGAGGTCTATAACGTACAACATACCACATTAGGGGAACTTTCTCGATCCGTCTTGGACTGAAGTGCATAAAGCCTATTTGGACGCTGCCTACTGGCGGCACTAGAAGTGGCATCCTACTGATTCGAGTGATCGAACTGAGCTGAAGGACGATTGTGCTGACTTCGTAGACCAGCATTAGGACAGTCTCAGACTCTATGACCTTGCTCGCCATATCAAAAACACACATCACTGCCAGCTCTCCATATACCTTTATGATTCTTACCATATTTTTTGCAAAGAAAATTAGTAAGAACAACATTGCACTACTCTGGGTTTTAAAGCCTGGCACCCCATCATGCCTTTCATTCCTGAACCTTGGTACTAGTGTACTAGTTGAAGATGGAACTGGGGATGAAAACTTTTGACTAAACTAAGAACGGTTTCCACCCTTTGACCTTGGTTGGGCTAAACTAAAGCTACCCATTTTGGCTCTATTATTCTCTCTCCTTATTAAGTTTCTATTCCTTAATCTACTGAGCATGACCATAAGCCTAGATATGTCCATCTCCTTTATCAACATCACAATTGTGCACTCCTTAATCACTCTACCCAATACCCCAGATATAAACATTCTCATTCTGGATCTATTGTATGCTACTTCATAGGGAGCATTCCTGGATAACTGAGTAAACTTGAACGAATACTTTTTCACACTCATACTTTCTTGCTTGATATTGATGAACTCTAACACTTTGGCTTCTTTCAGCTCTAAGGAAAAGAATCTATCTAAGAAGGTCATATTAAACTCTTCCTATTCTATAGGCTCGGCCTCTGCACCCCTATCTACCTTTCACTGCTTAAACCATGTATTGGCTATATCTTATAGCTGATAGGCGGCTAACTCAGCACACTCACTAAAAGTCACTCCCATGATATCTGTGACTTTCTGAACTTGATCAAGGACCTCTTATGGATCCTCTTCAAACTTAGAACCTAGGAATAAAATAGGATTCATTCAGGGGAAGTCCCAAATCCTAGATGCAACAGTACTAGCCATTTGATTGGCTGGAACAATAGATGGCCTTTTATTTTGAGTTACGACTGAATTGGATAGAGTAGTAAATGCGGCCCTGAATTATACATGAGAAACGTGCTCATCCAGGGGATCTTCCTGAATGGGCTGAGGTTTTGATTGGTCTCCCGTTCCTCTTTCCTTTGTCCTCTTTGGAGGCATATTCTATAAATGGAAGGGAAAGGATTAGACTAAAAGTTTAACTGGAGCTTATGCTTACTCAAACGACATGAATACTGAAAGAAGGGAAACTTTTCCAAAAATATCTCGTAGCCTCCGGTCCATAAGTGTGGCGTGCAACCCCCCCATGCACAAGACTCTACGAGATGTAGGTTTCAGACTTTCTAAGACTCTATTAAACCTTAGGGTCTGATACAAAGTCTATAATACCCCGAGTCTGTACCCCGGATGCTACACAATGCTAAAAATCCTGAAGGACCACAAGCTAACCCATGACTGGTACCGGCTGCAATAACTGAATAATAATAATGTAATATGCAAAAAGTAGGAGAAAAATATTCCATAAGGTTCAATACTAAAATAAAACTGAATATGGTATAATGATACAAAAACTAAAACATGTGTCTGAAAAGCCTCTAAACTGTCTGAATTATGGAGTTGAAGGGACAAGTTCCCAACTACCTCTGACTACTAAAAATGAACTGAAATGCTTAAATAAATAATAATGTCCTCAAAATATGAGGACTCACCACTAACTCCGTATGCTGAGAATTTGAACTGCTAAGGGTGCGCGGGAGCCCATATGTCTGAACATATGATATAACACATCATAGCACAAAAGAAAAGAATGCATCAGCACTTTAATTATGGTGGTATTCTCAGTGCGATAGGCTGAAATGCATTGGTTCATATGCATGAAAAATACTAACTGAATATCATGAATATGACTGAATGAGAGTACATGTATGAATATGAATACTATAACTGTAATAGTGATAATATTGAATACTAAGTATGAATACTGATTAACTAATATGTGAGTATACTGATACTAAATTTCTGATAACTGAAAAACTGAGCTGAGTGACTGTATCTAACAGTCCTAAATCTGTAAAACTTAATTGAGTCCTATATTAAGACTGAATTTGAAACTGAGACTATGGAAAGTAATCATCTAACCGATATGCCCCTTCTCTAACTGATGTGGGGGCAAACCCTTTACCCTAGTTGGAAGGGTCTCAATACCATGCCACTGGTAAGGACAAGTTGTGAGTTAACCCTCTCTGATAGGAAGTTGTTCTGTCAACCCTCGCTGGTAGGAAAACTCAAATGAGATATATCAACCCTAATTTTTTGGATGTTGTCTCAACCTATGCTGGATTAGTAGTTCTGGAACACAAGGATTGCTTCTAATTATTTCACCCTCTATTGGAAGGTGAGTCACCATCCTTGGGTCCACTCAGTACTGAATCCTACTCCCAACTGATTAGACACTGAACTGAATTCTAAACTATATTAGGCTAGAATGAACTGTTACTGATCGTACTATATAGCTGAACTGAACTGATTACTGACTGAATTTTATGAACTAACTAGGTTTACTAAGTTTTGAACTGGATAGCACTGTGTTCTGAACTGAATACTGAACTAAGATTTATTACTAAATACTACTGAATTTTTCCTGAGTCCTGTAACTGACTGAGAGTACTACTAATCATAACATGAAAAAAATTATTCTGTTACTGACATTGGCACTAGGTAAACAGCTAGATTGTCGGGTATAAATACCCCCACGACTCGCTAGCATGAAAAGTAAATCATAGCATAAGATCGAAAAGCATAATCATGTGCACTTGTTCAGAACTCATTCGTGGAAACATATTATCAAACACTTGCAAAATACAACTTGCACATAAGCTAACATGGCATGATCTATTTGCCTTACTAGTTCACATGAGTAATTCACCAAACACTTGATTGAGCACATATATGCATATAACACTAAACAACAAGTAGACATCATAATTCAAATCCCTATTGACTATTTCAAGGGTTTTACTTGGATCCTCATGATATTACATACATATCAATTAACCTCACTTGAAACGTATCATAAAACATGGATTAGGATCCCAATTAATCATTATAAACATGAACATAATCAAACCCAACATGGAATTCATGAAACCAATAAACTTGAAGTTTAAAAATAGTTTCTTGACTCCAGGGGTGGAAGGGACCCTTTGATGAACACTTTACATACCTTAGTTGGTGAATTCTTAAAAATTAATGGTGGAATCTTGACCTTTGACCTTGAATTTAATTCACCTGGCATTATTGTTTCTTGATCAATTTGTCAAAGAATGAATATAACTTGTTAAAAGAAGGCTAAATTTTGTGTTATGGGGGCTGAAGGGCACAGTTAAAAGACTTAATAAACCTTGAGGACGCATCCCTTTTTAATTATAGTACACTGGATCATCGATGCGCAGGACAATGCGCCGCGTCGTTGGCATCACCGCGATAGCCAACGCGCCACGTTGAGTCTGCATCGATTCACTAGAAATTGCACTAACCTTAGGTAAATTTTTTCTGTCGACACGATCAACGATGTGATGCGGCAAGATCATGTCGACTCACTATTTGGTCATTCGAACATGGTCTAAACTAGGTTCGAAAAATCCAAAACTTGTCCGAAAAAACCTATTGACATTTCTGATCATGAATTAACTCAAATATCAACATTTAATGGACGTAAAGGTTGCGAAATAATATTGCCAACTTTCTACGGCTAAAATAACAATAAGTCTGAATACTTAGCTAGAATTTTCTAAGTCTGGGACCACTTAACAAGCTTAAAGGACTGAATTAAGCTAAGAATTTTGGTGGGGTCTTACATCAGACTCATAATAGTACTCAATCCCTACTGCAAAGACTGCCAGAAATGAGATTAAAAATGCATACCAAGATCAGAGATAATCAATATAGGTACCCACACAGCTTCAGAATCACCAGAAGATATAACTTTGTATAATCCTCTATCGAAAAGATAGTCCTTACAAGCAAGAAGTCAGTATACTTTGTCATCCTATCCACAAAGACCCAATAGAATCATATTGATTCTGAGATCGAGGAAGATTGGTAACGAAACCCATATTGATTACCTTACATTTCTATTCGGGAAAAATAATCTATGATACAACCTACTAGGCCATATGAGTTCAACTTTAACTTCTTAATACACCAAGCACTTGGCTTTAAAATAAGCCACGTCCCTTTTCATATCATTCAACAAATACATCTCCTTGAGATCATGATACATCTTCATCTACCCGGGCTTACAATGTAGGGTGATTCATGTACCTCAGCCAAGATCTTTTGTCGCAACCCATCGACATAAAGAACACACAACCTTTCTTGATATCGTAGATTACCATTGCCACTAACCTCAAACACCATTACTTTCTGCTTACCCATATTACCCATGATTTTCATCAAGATAAGATATAGCACTTGCTTTTCCTTAATATTTGCACCAAGAGATAACCGAACCACTTCCTGTACCATCACCCCACCATCCTCAAAGTCCAAAAGACGAACTCCAATATTTTCCAAATGGTGAATATCTTTCATCAATTCCTACTTTCCTTTATTCACATGAGCCAAACTCCCCATGGATAACGTGCTAAGAGCTTCAACAACCATGTTAGCCTAACCTGGGTGATAGTGAACACTTATGTCATAGTCTTTAAGAATCTCCAATGATCTCTTTTGCCTAAGATTTACCTACTTATGAGTGAACACATACTGTAGACTCCTATGATAAAAGAAGATGTCAATGTACACTCCTTACAAATAATGTCTCCAGATTTTCAAAGCAAAAACCACCGCAATCAACTCTAAATCGTGAGTAGAATAATTCCTGTTATGCACATTTAATTTCCTAATATCATTGGCAATCACCTTCTCGTGCTGCATCAAGACACAACTATGTCCCATCCTAATTGCATCTCAATAAACCACAAACCCCTTACATCTCTCAGGGAATGTCAAAATCAGAGCCAAAATTTGCATATCTTTCAACTTCTCGAAACTCCCCTCACAAGCATCCGATCAAGAAAACTTCACCTTTTTTGAGTCAAATTAGTCAAAGGAGCAGCTATCATTGAAAAGAAACCGTCGTTAATACCCATCCAAACCAAAGAAGTTTTGAATGTCGGTTTGAGTCATGGGTCTAGGCCATATTTTAACCACAACCACCTTTTATGGATCCGCCATGATCCCCTCACTAGAAATAATATGACTAAGAAAGGTCACAACGTTTAGCCAAATCTCACATTTAGAGAACTTGGAATACAACTATTGTAACTTCTAGGTCTGTAATAACACACAAAGATGATTAACATGACCCACCTCACTTTTCGAATAAACTGGAATGTCATTAATAAACACATTAACAAAGAGATCAAAGAACTGCCTAAAAGCCATGTTCAGCTGATCCATAAATTCTGCCGAGGAATTACTCAAACTAAATAACATCACCAAGAATTCAAAGTACTCATACTAAATACTAAAATCCATATTAGGGATATCATCCTCCCTAAACTTAAGTTGATGACACCCAGACTGACGATCTATCTTAGAAAAGAACTTGTCACCTTGCAACTGATCAAACAAGTCATCAATCCTTAGAAAAGGATACTTATTCTTGACAGTTACCTTATTCAACTGCCATAGTCAATGCATATTTGAAGTGAACCATCCTTCTTGCGCACGAACAACACCGGTGCACCCAACGGGGATACACTAGGACGAATAAAACCCTTACCCAGAAGATACTAAAGATGCTTCTTGAGTTTCCTCAACTCAGCTGTAGTGATTCTATATAGAGTAATAGATATTGGATGAGTGTACGAAACCAAATCAATACCAAAATTAATTTCCCTATCCGAAGAAACACCAAAAAGATCATCCAGAAATACCTCAGGAAACTCATTTACCACAAAAACTAACTGTAAAGAAGGATATTCCAAGTTGGAATCTTTAACCCAGACCAAGTGATAAGGACAACCTTAATAGATTAACATCTAAGCTCTAAGTTAAGAAATAAACATCCCCCAAGAGCTAGGAAACCACCCCCAACTCTATAACAGGTTCACCAGGGAACCTAAAGATAACCTTACAGGTCTGACAATCCAAGGACGCGTAACAAGAGTGTAACCAATCCATCCCCAGAATAACATCAAAGCTCACCATATCAAGTCCAAATAATGTCACCAAGGTATGCCTACCACCAACAGATACCGCATACCCCCTATTGACCCTTTTAGCAATAACCGAGTCACCTACCGAGGTAGAAATAGAAAAAGGATCCAAAATAACCTGAGGATCAAAACCAATACATACCAGTAATGAAATCAGGTGATGCCTTAGATTCCTGTTGAGATGTAATAGCATAGAATCTGTTCTAGCTAGTCCTGGTACCAAAAGTAGAAACAGACACCGAAGCTACACCACTTGGTGCAAGAACAGAAGATGAAGCAATTAAAGCTTTGACCACTGTCCAAACTCTCTTACTAAATGGATAATTCAAGCATATGGCCAAGCTGGCCACATTTAACATACTTGTCGCTCCTTTCTTAAAAATAACCTCATTGAAGATATCCATAGAACCAGTAAGATGGGCATAAAGAAATTAACTGACCCCCACTCTCCTGAGATTGGGTACCCTATGCCCAAAAATTATCACCATCTTGCTGACGTCTATCACTCGACTACCTTGGTTAAGGAGTGCTCGTAGTAGAGAAGGAACCAAAACTCCCCTATATCTTTTTCGGCCATTTACCTCCATCCTAACCACCTTATGACTAAGCACCTCCCTGATAAAAAAACTTGCTCCTCTTACCCTGTATATCTCTAATCTCAACTTATTTTCTCTTCTCATTCTTTACCTACTGACTGTGGATAAATAACCACAAAATGTCCATATCTTTTATCAGTAAAGTAGTCTTTCTTTCAAAGATCAAATCCCAAGATAGCCCAGAAGCAAACTTTCTCATCCTTTCCCTCATGTCATCCACTAAATCAGAAACATACCTTGTCAACTGATGAATTCTCAAGGAAAATTCTTTAACAAACATTTGCCCTTGCTTAAGATTTATAAACTTCTCCATCTTCACTTCCCTCAGCTCTTGAGGAAAGAAATAATCAAGAAAAGTACCAGAAAAAGTATCCCATAAGGATGACTCCTTCATATCACCTTTAACCCAATCCTACTCCTCGTCCAATTGTTACACAATATCATTAAGTTGATAAGCTATAAAGTTTACACCTTCCACATTTATAGTCTGCATCACCCTGAATATATGCTCCATTTTATTCAAGAATCCCTAAGGATCCTTCTCTACCTTTACACTAATAAAAGTAGGAGGATTCAGTTTCATAAACTGGCTAACCCTTGTGGCCTAAATAGATAAACCACTAGACACATCCCGCTTAGCCTGAGCAGCAACCACCTAAGAAATAGTATGAATAGACTGGCAATATTCTACATTATTTACCTTACCATAAGGAGGAGTAGTAGATTTCGAACGAACTAAAGAACTATCAGGGTTAGGACCCTGAGATCGAAGATGAACTCCAGATGAAGGACGTACCCCATCAAAATTATCCCCAGATAGGATTTAAGAGTTTCCTTGTATTCCATATAGTTGAGGCATGATCTAAAAAGTGAACAACCATGGATTAGAGAGGAATTCTAGGACTTAGGCTCCAAGTTTAAAAATAGAATACCAAGAAAGTGATACATTGCTAAATGCTTTGTAGCCTCTATCTTAAGAGTGTGGTGTGCTACACACCCTTAAAAGAGACTCTACTTAATATGGCTTTGTGGACTCCTAATTGACCATGAACCTAAGGCTCTGATACAAACTTGACACGACCTGACTTGGGGCCTTATCGTAATGGGCATCCTAGGTTTAACCGATACCAGAGAACACCCCCATTACCCAACCCAACCTCTAGCCACCTGGCCTGAGTTGGCTAAATTTTGAATATATAACAATATAGCATAAATAGACAAAGACTGACTTTGGGATAGGTCTATTCCTAGCACAACCCTACCAATTATTTCTATCCACCAAACCACACAAACTAAACCACCCAGCCAAACCAATAATGAACCAAGGACCATAAACCAAGCCATAACCAAGTAAGATCCAAAACATACTATGATTCATCTAAAAATAATAGAGGATGGAACAACCAACAATATCATCAACTTGTATAAGCCTTAGTAACAATTCCAATTCTATGGCTGACACCAATATCGAACCTGCCTATTCTAACCCATAGCAGTACCATCTAGTTCTTACCAAAAGAACACCAAAAATTTATTTGGACATGCCCCTAACCATAGCCAAAACCAATATCCATAAATAAGCTAAAGTATGAAATAACATCCATAAAATGAAGCCTTCCAGAATAATGAAAGCTCACCAATTCAATACAAATTTCCACCACAACGTCTGAATTGCTAAGAAGGAAGAGTGGAACAGTCGGTTCCTACATCGTGTGGGTATGCATTGCCCAAAGTTGGGTTAGTGGGTGAATGCTAGCATGAACTCAAGATAAGGATAAAATAATACCATTTACAAAACTAAGTGAAAACAATCCATATGCACACACCATATATATATATATATATAACTATGTCAGGAAATGGGCCCCGGTTTAGCATGCCATTAAAACCTTTAACTTGGTTGTGTAGCTTTGCCGTCCTAAACTACCCACGGGCTATATGGGTTCATCTCCCCCAATTGAAAGGGCCCTAGTGCGTAAAGCCGCATGACCAATGAAGAAAACCTGGGATGACTAGTACATCCCCCAAAATATAAAGTGTTACATCATGCACACGATCATTAGGACCATACCTCATATCAAAAAATACGACTTTCCAGTTTTGACCCCCCGAGACCTCCACCTTCCATGACTTTGCTATACTCTACTCCTTTAAGTCAAATTATTACCATTTTCCTACGAAACCATTAGTAGTGGTATCATCATACCAACTATAACTTGCTAGCATTGACCTTAGCCAATCCTTAGGGGATTCCTATATACCCCACATGATTACTAATAATCCAAAACCATGTACACCAAGGCCTTTTAAATCCATTCAAAAACTTTTAAACCATTCATATCATTTAGGGTTCCATAACCAAGTTTAAACCATACATAAGTTCCATTGAAAAACTAATAGTATAGTAAAAACATAGTTATTGGTATTTTATCAAACACATTTGGGGCATAATATTTCCAAACCAAAGTCCATTACCAAAGAACAACTCCCATGCAACCAATTATCCAAAACAACCATTAATGCATATAATATCATAATTAAAACTTGGGAAATCCATATCCAAGCATTTATATCCTAAACCCCAGAATCATATTTGAAAAACCTGAATCATACAACATTCAAATCATGCAAACATTGAATAAAACCATGCCTTAAGTTTTAACCAACTATGAGGAAAAAGAATATGCCTTAAACCAAGATGTTGATGGAGAGAAATCACCAAGACAAGCCCCAATTTACTTCTTAAGATAAAACCCTAGATTCCCTTGCCCAAGAACTCTAGAGAGGATTTAAGAGTTTTTTCCAAGTGTTTAAGAATAGAATAATAGGTAAAATAACCTACCAAGTGTAATATAAGTAGTGGTACCTTTTTAGGATAAGTAGGGAAATGTACAGATTTCCCTTACTTAAACTGCATTAAATTATCATCAAAGGGTATGACTGACCCTAATGAGTCATACCCAAACTATATGAGTGGTAACCACCTCTCATACCCTAGGCTTTCCCTCTTGGAGCCAACACTGTCAAAGGTATGACATACCCAAACCCAAGTCATATTTAAGTGTACGATAGGACCCATAAACCACACCCTTTACAAAATAGAATCTAGGAGGTTTGAATATTGACCACCATACGAGTCCCTAGTACAACTCGCAGCCTAGCTTATGGCTCATGGTGAACCACTCGTACTAAGATTCACCTTATCTTAACAAGTCTAAGATTATGTAAAGTAACCAAACACCTCATACCTAAATATACAACTCGTACCACCCAAATCACACCCATTACAGTATCTACATAAATCCTACCAATAAACACTGGTCAACATATGACTAGACCATGCCATTCGTACCTCAACATATGGCTCAGACCCATGAGTCATATCGGGTCTAGAGACCAAAATTCTATGAAATTTTCTATAGTCCAAAAACTAGGGTGTTTCAGTCTCCCCTACTAGGAATATTCGTCCCCAAATAATGAATAAGGTAGAGGTAACCACACACATAAGTCATTTGCATTATAAAATATATCTCCAATCTTTAACAAAGTTTGAAAACAAAAAGGCAAATATGTTAATCTTTTCTTTAACAAACTTAGAAAGTGAGAATATGTTGAAGACACATACCTTACGAATGAATCCAAAGATCTAAAATGGATGTGGATACTTGGACTTCATGACCTCCTCCAATTCCCATATAGCTTCTTCCACCTTATGGTTCTGCCATAGAACCTTAACCAAAGCCACATCCTTGGTTTGGAACCAGCGAACCTACCAATCAAAGATCTCAACTAGAACCTTATTATACGATAGAGAGTCCAAGATACCAAACCCTTCCAAAGGAACAATAAAAGAATAATCACTGAGAAACTTCCTCAACATGGAGACATGAAATACCGGGTGAATGGAGTTAAAACAATCATGAAACTCTAATTCATATGCAGCATTTCCAACCTTCTGTAATAAGGAACAATATACGGAGGAATGAGCTTCCCCTTTTATCCAAACCGTATTACTCCCTTAATGCGAGATACCTTGAGGAAGACCTTATCCCCAACCTCAAACTCCAAGTCTCTACGCTTTACATCCGTATAGGACTTTGGATGCCTTAAGCCTATCTTGAATCTCCTACATATTTTTTATTGCATGATAGACTAAATTTGGACCAAACATATCTGCCTCATGAAGATAGAACCACCAATAGGAGATCTACACCTCCTACTATACATTGCCTCAATAAGGACCATACCAGTACTAGAATGATAGCTATTGCTACAAGGAAACTCTACCAAAGGTATATTCTCAACTCAAATGCCACCATAATCAACCATATATGCCCCAAGAATATTCTTCAATGTCTAAATTATTCTTTTTGCTTATCCATCTGTCTGAGGATGAAAAGAAGTACTTAAATTCACCTTAGTATTCAATCCCTTCTGAAAAGACTGCTAAAAATTAGATGAAAACTACATACCATAATCAGAGATAATCCAAATAGGTACTCGATATAACGCCCCAAAATTTGATTTCTCGAGATGCCATACGATGCACCGAACTACATGTAGTCTTGAGCTAACTCTGGCTGCTTCCTACTAAGTTTGGATTTCAAAATAGGGGAAACAAATATAAAATCATAAATACAGAAATCTATCTAAAACATACTAATTTCACAAGTCTTGGGAAAACAACACTGAGAAATCTGAATACAGAATCAAAAGCTTAAAATTGAATTTAGTAGTCCGAAAAGCCTCTACTGAATGAATCTAAAGAGTAAATAGGTCAAGCTCCAGCTGACTCAAACTGTCTAAAATGAATACAGAAACATCTATTAATAAACTAAAAATATTAATGGCTAATTCCCTGAACTATGAGGACTCACTAACTACAGGGATGTAGATGAGATACTCAAAAATTACTCACGCTGTTGAGACAGGAGGATGTGGATCAGTACTTTGAGGATGTATTGAGAATATGAAGATGAATGCTATAAGTAAACAATATTAGCACAATTTATAAAAAAAGATCATGTATGCTAAATGTAAAGGACTCACATAGGCTTGAGTAATCTGAAAACAGATGATCATAAATCATGAACAATAAAGTATATAATATGAATCTTGTGAGACATTATATTTAATTCTAAAATCTGTTCATTCTGAAAGCTACTACATCATCTTGTCAACTTGTAGGGGAAATACGTCATCTTAAGACTTTAAGAATCTTAAAACCATAGCTTTCAAAACGTATGCTTTTATCTTAAGTCTTTAAACTAATATACTACTTTAAGAGTAGCGGACATCTTTTTGTGAGGTTATTCTAACCGACATAAACCATGTGAGCATTCATGGAATCTCACATTTTCCCCACATTGGGTTGAGTTGTTCTACCCTTGCCATCAGAATAGAACTTCTTATCTTAAGTGATCAAAATCTTAGTCATCCATGTACAAGTGGGAATAATCTTAATCATATGGTGGCATGTAGTTCTGGGGTAAGAAACCTTGGTAATATACCCATCTCAGTGCTAAATACTACTCACATTCTTATGCTCAAGATCATAAGAAATCCACTTGAAAAAATACAGCACAAATGTTTACAAGAAAAACAATTACGCTCTTTCTTTCTTTAAATCTGAACTCATATAAACAAAGTGAATTCTTTATCTTAGATCAGGACCAAAAATGTCAAATCTTTATAGAAAAATCTGAGAATAAACTCAGCTTAGGATGCTCATAGCACAAACAATCTTGAAATAGCAATCTTAATTAGGGCTTAATAACCCATGCATAAAACTCATGTTAAAATATCATAATATTCATGCTTGGTGATGTAAACATTTATGAAACAACTTAAAATCTAGAAATTTCTGCAATATATATGAAAACATGAACATAAACATTCAATTCAACTTCTAAATCATTGGAAACCACTTAAACTCATTAATAGAAATATTAGATATAAACCCTAACTTCAATTTCATGAGAAATCACATAAAATTTTAGTAAATTTGTAATTAAAATAAGTTTTGGGCACAAGGATGCATGGATTATCCTTGTTCATAACCCCTCATACCTCAATTGATGATCTAAGATTCTAAAACTTGAATCTTGGATTCCTATTGATACTTTGAAGATGAATCCTTAGAGTTCTTGTATTGGGATTCCTAAATCTTGAATTTCCTTGGAGAATTAAAGGAGGAATTTGGATTTCTTGGGGAGAAAGTTTGATGATCTAGCGTTTTCTTTGAGAGTATTTTGGTGAAAAGTGAATGTAATATGCTTAGAATGGTTAAATCATCTGTTATTAACGACTTAAGGCTTGGAAAAAGACCAAAGAGACCCTTTTAATTTTTTAATCATAACTAGGAAAATTCCTAAATTTGGAATACGGCGCGATGTTTCATGAACACAGTGGCCTACTAGAAACTGCCAACTCGGACCTGGAAAGACACCGTAATGTGGAGCTATCGTAATGCTCTGCTAGATTGCCATTTGGGCCATCACTATGATGCACCACCATTGCGGTGAGCCACTGGAAAAGGACTAACAGGAAAAAAGGATTCTCTGCGATGCGGGGAAACTGAAGAGTTTCACTGGACTTGATGATTGGGAAATTTGACCTCTCCATGATGCACCAATATTGTGGAGTCTCTCTGTAATTTGACAATTATCATTTAAACCATCTCCGCGTCGCGCTAAGGACCCAAATCACGGTGTTTTACGATTGAAGTTTAAAATAGCCCTAACTTTTCACTCAGTCATCGCATTTAGGTGAATCTTATACCGTTGGAAAGCTTGTTTAATTTCCCACATAATGGTTGGTCTAAATCTGGAAAATTATACTTGAAATAATTATTCTTCATTTTGGAAGCTATCCCTTAACATTCTAAGGATGGATTTTATCTAGAAAAGGAATGGGGTATTATAATATCTCCCTGTTGGGAACATTCATCCTTGTTTATGACTAGATAATATGAGAGAGTTGAGGAATCTAAGACTATTAGCTATCATGAACAACTAACATAAATTGAACAACTGAATGTAAATCATTCTTAGCTTTTGAGTAATTCTACGAGTGCATGAACTTACATGAGGACAACTATATTGTTGAATATATGATTAGAAAAGAACTTAATTAAGGAAGAGTATTACCTTTGGCTAAATCTGAGTGTGTGGATAAAAGGTAAGGGTACTTGGCTCACATATTTGCTTCTGCTTCCCAAGTGGCACCCTCAACAGACTGATTTTTCCAAAAAACATTGACTAAGTAAACTTCTTTGTTCCTTAGTCTATGGATCTGATGATCTAAGATCTCAACTGGAATCTCTTCGTATGGAAGGTCGTTCTGAATATTTGAGCTTTCTAAAGAAACTACAATAGTGGAGTCACCGATGCACTTCTTAAGCATAGAGACGCGGAATATAGGATGAAAGGCTGACAAGTCTGCGGGCAACTCAAGCTCATAAGCAACTTTCCCAACACGACTCAAAATCATGAAGGGACCAACATACCGGGGACTAAGCTTCCCCTTTTTAGCAAATCTCTTCACCCCTTTCATGGGAGAAATTTTCAAATATACTAAAATCACCTACCTCAAACTTGAGGTCCCTTCATCTCACGTCTGCATAGGATTTCTAACAACTCTGGCCTATTTTCAAGCCTTCTCTAATTAACTTAACTTTTTCCATAACTTCAAACATTACATCAGACCCAACAAAAGAGGCCTCACCCACTTCAAACCAACCTATTAGAAATCTATATCTCCTCACATAAAGAGCCTCAAATGGGCCATCTGAATGCTAGAATGGTAACTGCTATTATAAGAGAACTCAATCAATGGAAAATGCTCATCCCAACTTCCTTTGAAATCAATAGCACATGCCCTTAACGTATCCTCTAAAGTTTGGATGGTCCTTTCTGCTTGGCCATCTATCTTAGGGTGAAAATCTGAACTAAGATGGAATTGGGTACCAAGACCCTTCTAAAAGGCTCTCCAGAACTGGGAAGTAAACTGAGTACCTCTATCTGAAATGGTGGACAAAGGTACTCCATGCAATCTGACTAACTCTCAGATATACAACTTAGCATAATCCTCAACTGTATAAGATATGTGAACAGGCAAGAAATGCACTGGCTTAGTTAATCTTACTATAATAAACCTAATCGAATCATGATGACAATGTGAATAGGGTAAACTAGTCACAAAATCCCTATTCACCTCTTCTCACTTCAAAGTAGGAATACCAAACTCTTGAAATATACCAACAGGTCTTTGGTGCTCCATCTTAACCTATTGACAAGTTGCACATTTAGCTATAAAATACACTATATCTCTCTTTAAACCACTCCACCAATAGATTTACCACAAGCCGTGGTACATCTGGTAGAAACTGGATGAATAGAATAACGCACACTATGTGCTTCCGCCATAATTCACAGTCTCAAATCATCAACACATGGCACACATAATCTACTCTGGTATCTCAACACACCATCTCCCTCTTGGGAGAAAACCTCTACCTTTTGGTCTTTAACCAAATCTGTTAGTTTGACAAAACAAGAATCCATATCTTGCTTCTCTTTCACTTATGAAACTAAGGAAGATTCGAAACTACTCTGAACCCAAACATTCCCTTCAGCTGAGTCCACCAACCTAAAACCCAATCTAGCCAAACGATGAACTTCTCGAGCTAACTCTTTCTTGTCATTCTCCACATAAGCAACACTGCCCATAGACTATCTACTAAGGGCGTCTGCCACTACATAGGCCTTGCCCGGATGATACATCTCACTCATGTCATAATTTTTTAACAAATCTAACTACCTTCTCTGACACAAATTCAACTCCCTCTAAGTAAACACATACTGTACACTTTTGTGATCCATGAACACATCAACATGCATACCTTACAGATAGTGTCTCCAAATTTTCAAAACAAACAACACCACAGTTAAGTCAAGATCATGGGTTGGGTAATTATTTTCATCACGCTTTAACTGTCTAGAGGCATAGGCTATAACCTTACCTCTCTACATTAACACATAACCCAAACCAACTCTAAAAGAATCACAATACACCAAAAAACCATCTGTACCATCCAGTAATTCTAGAACTGGGGCTGAAGAGAGTCGAGTCTTCAACTCCTGAAAACTCTTCTCGCAGGAATCTGACCACTGGAACTTAAATATTTTTTTGGTCAATCTAGAAATTATGAGATGAGATAGACGATAAACCTTCAACAAAATAGCGGTATAACCAGCTAAACCCAAGAAAGTTCTAATATCTGACAGAGAGATAGGTCTAGGACAATTTCTTACAACTTTTGTCTTTTAGGGATCGACTCTAATACCCTCGGCAGAAATAATATAACCAAGAAAGGCTACTGATCGTAGCCAAAATTCACATTTGCTGAATTTGGCAAACAATTGATGATCTCTAAGAGTTTGCAAGACAATTCTACGATGATCCACATGGTCAACCTCAATAAAGGAGTTCACAAGGATATCATCTATGAATACTTTGAATAACATGTCTAGATGTTGTTTGAACACTCAGTTGATGAGGTCTATGAAAGCTGTAGGAGCATTGGTCAGCTTGAAAGACATGACTAGAAACTAAAATGACCGTAACGGGTCCTGAAAGCTGTCATTGGTATATCATATTCCCTTACCTTAAGCTGATGATAGCCGAATCTAATGTCTATCTTTGAGAAATAACTTGCACCTTGTAATTGATCAAACAAGTCATTAATTCAAGAAAGAGGGTATTTGTTCTTGACTGTGACCTTATTCAGCTAACAATAGTCAATGCACATTCACAAAGAACCATGTTTCTTGCACATAAATAGGATGGGAACGCCCCATGGAGAAATACTAGACCTTATAAAAACTTTATTTAAAAGATATTTGAGTTGCTCTTCTAACTCCTTAAGCTCGGCGAGAGCCATATGATAAGGAGGGATAGAAATAGGCTGAGTATCTGAGAAAAGTTCAATACCATATTCTATTTCCCTATTGGTAGGTACCCTTGGGAGACTTTTTGGAAAAACTTTAGGAAACTCATTAAACACTTGGACAGAATGTATTGGAGTCTCAGACATAGTGTCCTTGACTCAAACTAGATGATAGATACACCCTTTGGAAATCAACGTTCTTGCTTTAAGATAAGATATGAAATGACTTTTAGGAGACACTAAATTTCCTGACCACTCAAAGACTGGCTCATTTGGGAATCGAAACTTCACCACTCGGGTGCGACAATCTATAGAAGCATAACAGGAATGGAGCCAATCCATACCAAGGATAAGATTAAAATCAACCATGTCTAACTCTATCAAGTCTAGTAATATAACTTTATGAAGAACAATGATAGGACACTTTTTGTAGATTTGTTTAGCAATAACTAACTCACCTACTGGAGCAGAAACCAAGAAGAGCTCATGGTTATTTTCAGAATTTATCTCATAATTTATTATAACTAATGGGGTCACATAAGAAAAACTCAACCCAGGGTCTAACAACACATAAACATCAAAATAAAATACATGAAGCATATCAGTAATAATATCTGGTAAATCTTCCTGCTCTTGGAAAGATGGTAAAGCATAAAACTAATTCTGGTGCAAACCACCGATACTAGATTATGCGCCCTGGGAAGGAGCTGGGCGACCTAGAGGAGTTGTTGCACTATTAGCCTGAGTTTGGGGACGAACATCTCTGTTTCCCTATGTAGCATGTGGGTACTCTTTAATTCTGTGACCCAACTAGCCACAACTATAACAACCTTTCCGACTCCACAAACACTCACCCAGATGGGCCTTACCATACCTAGCACATAGTGGATAACTGGGCTTACCACTTATACAATTCAGAGATCTGGACATGGAAGAATTACCCCACTATTTCTACCTATTTCTGGGTATAGGAGCACTAGTTGAAGAAAGGTGCATGCATAGATGAATGATTCTAAAACTACGAATGGTTTCCTCCCCCAGACCTATTTAGACCATGATCAAACTACCTTATTTTAGCCCTCTTATTTACTTTCTTTCTTTTCTTCAACTTCTCTGCCTCAATATATTGAGCATGTATCATCAATCTAGCAAGATCCATTTCTCCAATAAGAATAGAAGTCTTACACTCCTTAACTACCAACCCAAACACACCGATCACAAACTTATTCATGTTTGACCTAGGGTTAGCCATCTGATCAGGGGCATACTTTGAAAACTGGTTAAACTTGAGGCAATACTCCTTCACTATCATTGAGCCTTGCCTTAGGTTCATGAACTCTTCTATCTTAGCTTTCTTCATCTCACATAGGAAGAACTTATCTAAGAACATATCCTAAAATATCTGCCAAGTTATTGAGCTACATTCTCCCTTCTACTTTTCTTCCACATCACTACCCAATTATATGCAATATCTTTCAACCTATGGGATGCTAATTCTACACACTTCTCTCTTGAAACATACATAATTTTCGTGATCTTCTTGACCTCATCTAGATAAAGTTGTGGGTCCTCACCTTCTTTTGAACCAAAGAATTTCGGCGGGTTTATTCTCATAAAATCTAAAATTTTGGCGATTGCTAAGTCCCCATCCTCTTGAAGCAGGACTACTTCTTGTCAGTTGCCCTGAACATTAGTTGTCACAGCTTCAGCTAGTGCCTGAAAGGCAGCATGAAACTCTGCATATGACACATTCTCATTCAAAGGATCTATGGGCTGAGGTAGCTAGTTATCATTTTTGTGAGCTAGATGAGGAGACATTTTTTGTCATGTGAAATCATGAGTTATAAGCAGATAGAGACACTGAATACATGATAGATCAATAAAGGAGGGTTGGTCTCTAAAAGTCTCCATAGCCTCTTGCTCAAAGATGTGGCACGCTTCACATCGATGATCAAGACTCTGCATAACGTGACTTGTATGACTCCCTAGGACTCTCTAAACATTAGGCTCTGATACAAGTAGTCTTCAACTAACCCTAGTTGCTTTTTACTAAGTTTGGATCTCAAAATAGGGGAAATGAATATAAAAGCATAATCAATGCAGAAATCTTATTTGAAACATACTAATCTCAAAAGTCTTGAGAAAACTGAATACTGAAGAAAAATCTTAAAACTGAATCTAATAGTCTGACAAGCCTCTACTGACTGATTCTAGAGAGTCATTGGTACAAGCCCCAGCTGACTCAAACTTTCTGAAATGAATATGTTAATATCTATTAATAAACTAAAATGAATAGCTAAGTCCCAAAATAATGAGGACTCAGCAATTGCAGAGATGTGGATGAGATACTCAAAAATCACTCACACTGCTGAGACGGAGCACCTGAACCTACATTATGAGACAATGTAGCACATATGCATATTTGTGGATCAGTACTTTGAGAATATACTGAGCATATAGGGATGAATGCAACAAGTAAACAATATCATCAAAATTTATAAAAAAATATCATGCATGATAAACATAAATGATTCACATAGGCTTTAGTAATTGAAAACTGAAGATCATAAATCATGAACAATAAAGTATATAATATGAATCTTATGAGCCATTATATTCAGTTCTAAAATCTGTTCTTTTTGAAATATACTATATCATCTTGTCAACTTGTAAGGGAAATACTTCATCTTAAGACTTTGAGAATCTTCAAACCATAGCTTTCAAAACATATGCTTTTATCTTTAGGCTTTAAACCAATAGACTATTTTAACAGTAGCGGACAACTTTTTGGAAGGTTCTTCTAACATACATAAACCATGTGAGCATTCATGGAGTCCCACTTCTTTCCCACGTTGGGTTGAGTTGTTCTACCCTTTCTAGTGGAATAGAACTTCTTATCTTAAGTGATCACAAGTTTCCCAGTTCTTTTCATTTAGTGCTTCGATCGGAAGCGATAACTTATAGCTTGTTCAGTGGATCAGATGGCTGCGCTCCAGCTCACTCAAGATTGGGATGGCAGTGGTCCTCCAGCAAGCTAGTTATGATCTTGGACACAGAACATTGGAATCCTGAAGCCACACCACGCATCTGCCTACGGTAGTCATCAACAAAGAAGTTGGAATAATCTTAATCCTATGGTGGCACATGTTTTGAGGCATGAAACCTTGGTAACATACCTATCTCGGTGCTAAATACACTCCCATTCTTATGCTCAGGATCTTAAGAAATCCACTTTAAAAAATATTGCACAAGGGTTTACAAGAAAACCAATTATGCTCTTTTCTTAATTTAAATATCAAGTCAAATAAACAAAGTGCATTCTTTATCTTAGCTCAGGACCAAAAAGGTCAAATCTTTATAGAAAAATCTGAAAATAGTCTCAGCTTGGGGTGTTCATAGCACAGACAATGTTGAAATAGCAATCTTAATTAAGGCTTAATAACCCATGTATCAAACTCATGTTAAAACATAATAATATCCATGCTTAGTGATGTAAACTTTATAAATCAACTTAAAATCTGGAAATTTCTGCAATATACATGAAAAAATGAACAAAAACATTCAATTCAACTTCTAAATCATTGAAAATCACATAAACTTATAAATAGCAATATTGGGTATAAACCCTAACTTCAATTTCATGAGAAATCACATAAAATTTTAGTAAATTTGTAATTAAAATAAGTTTTGGGCACAAGGATGAAAGGAATATCCTTGTTCATAACCCTACATACCTCAATTGATGATCTAAGATACTAAAACTTGAATCTTTGATTCCTATTGATGCTTTGGAGATGAATCCTTAGAGTTTTGTGTTCGGATTCCTAAATCTTGAATTTCTTTGGAGAATTAATAGAGGAATTTATAGTTCTTAGGGAGAAAGTTTTATGGTCTAGGGTTTTCTTTAAGAGTATTTTGGTGAAAAGTGAATGTAATCTGATGAGGATGGATTAAATCATCTGTTATTCACAACTTAGGGCTTGGGAAAAGTCTAAAGAGACCCTTTTAAATTTTTACTTGGAACTAGGAAAATTCCCGAATTTGGCCTACGCCGCGATGAACCATGATCGTTGTGGCCTACTCAAAATAGCCATCTGGGACCGAGAAAGATACCATGATGTGGAGCTATCGCTACCCTATGTTTGATTTCCATTTGGGCCATCACCGCGATGTGCCACCATCGCAGTGAGCCATTGGAAATAAACAAACGGGAAAAAGGTTTTCTCAGCAATGTGGGGAAATCATGGAGTTTCACTGGATCTTGACGAATGGCAAATTTAACCTCTCCACGATGCGCCAATATATTAGAGTCTCTCTGGAATTTTGGAATTATCATTTGAACCATTACTGCAACGCGTTAAGGACCCAAATCACGATGTTTTACGACTGAAGCTTAAAATAACCTAACTTCTCACCCGGTCATCAGATTTAGCTGAATCTTATACGTTGGAAAGCTTATTAAATTTTCCACACAATGGGAGGTCTAAATCTGGAAAATTCCACTTGAACTAATTATTCTTCATTTTGAAAGCTATCTCTTAACATTCTAGGGATGGATTTAAGATAGAAAAGGTACGAGGTATTACACCAATACAACATTAGAATATCCTAAAGATATGACTTCGCATAATCCTCTACCGAAAAGATAGTCCTTACTGGAAAGTAGTGAGCAGACTTTTTCATCCTATCAACTATAGCCCAAATGAAATCATGTTGACTCTGAGATCAAGGAAGACTAGTGGCGAAACCCATATTAACTGCCTCTCATTTCCATTCAGGCAAAACATTCTATTAATATAACCCACCAATCCTAATGTGTTTAACTTTAACTTCTTAACACACCAAGCAGTTTGCAATGTATGGTGATTCATGCACCTCAGCCAAGATCCTTTGTCGTAATCCGTTGACATCGATAACACACAGCCTCCCTTGGTACAATAGAGTACCATCGCCATAAACCTCAAACACCATAACTTTCTTCATTTCCTTATTACTATTGATTTTCCTCAAGATAAGATCTAGCACTCGCTTCTCCATAACCTCCACACCAAGTGATGACAGAACAACTTCCTATACCATCACCCCACCATCCTCGGAGTCCAAAAGATGAACTCCAACATTTTCTAAGTGGTGAATATCTTTTACCAATTCCCACTTTCCTTTGTCCAATGAGCCAAACTCCCCATAGCTAGTGTGCTAAGAGCATCAGCAACCACATTAGCCTTACCTGGGTGATAGTGAACACTCATGTCATAGTCTTTAAGAAGCTCCAACGTTCTCTTTTGCTTGAGATATACCTCCTTCTGAGTGAACATATTTTGTAATCTCTTATAATCAGAAAAGATGTCTACGTGCATTCCTTAAAAATAATACCGCCAGATTTTCAAAGGAAAAACCACCAACAACCACTCCAAATTATGAGTAGGATAATTCTTTTCATGCACCTTCAACTGCTTAGAATAATAGGCAACCACCTTCCCATGCTGCAACAAGACACAATTATATCTCATCCAAGATGTATCACAATAAACTAAAAACCCCTCACTGACCTCAGACAATGTCAAAATAGAAGCTGAAGTTACCATATCTTTCAAATACACGAAACTCCCCTCACAAACATTCGACTAAGAAAACTTTACCTTTTTCCGAGTCAACTTAGTCAAAGGAGCATCTATCATCGAAATGCTCTCCAAAAACCACCGATAATACCCAGCCTAACCCAAGAAGTTCCAAATGTCGATTGGAGTTATGGTCCTAGGCAACCTTTTAACCATAACAAACTTTTATGGATCCGCCATGATCTCCTTACTAGAAATAATATGACCAAGAAAAGTCATAGCATTCAGCAAAAACTCATATTTAGAGAACTTGGCATAGAACTGTTGTTCCTTCAAGGTCTGCAATACTATATGGAGATGATTAGCATGACCCACCTTATTTTTGGAATAAACAAGAATGCCATCAATAAACACAATGATAAAGAGATCCAAGAACTGCTTGAAAACCCTGTTCATCAGATCCATAAATGTCGCAGGCATTAGTCAAAGAAATGGCATCACGAAGAATTCAAAGTGCCCATACAGAGTACTAAAAGCCATCTTAGGGATATCCTCCTCTTTAAACTTAAGATGAACATACCCAGACTGAAGATTTATCTTAGAAAAGAACTTTCCATCTTGCAACTGAGCAAACAAGTCATTTATCCTTGGAAGAGGATACTTGATCTTGACCGTTACCTTATTTAATTGCCAATACACTAGGTCGAATAAACCTCTTATCCAGAAGATCCTTAAGTTGCTCCTTGAGTTACCTCAACTTAGCCATAGCCATTCAATATGGAGAAATAGATATTGGACGAGTGTATGAAACCAAATCAATACCAAAATTAATTTCCTTATCTAGAGAAATAGTAGGAAGATCAAATGAAAAGACCTCTTGAAACTCATTTACAGCCAGAGCGAACTGTAAAAAAGAACCTTCCAAGTTGGAATCTTTAACTCAGACTAAGTGATAAGTACAAACTTTACATATTAACCTCCGAGCTCTAATATAAGAAATAAACCTCCCCCCTAGGAGCTAAGGAACAACCCTCCCACTCTATAACTGGTTCACAACGGAACCTAAAGATAACCTTATGGGTCCAAAAATCCAAGGATGCTAATAATTATGTAACCAATCTATCCCTAGATATCAAGTTCAAATAAAGTCACTAAGGTTTGCCTAACACCAATAGATACCACACATACCCTATAGACTCTATTAGTAATAGCCAAGTCACCTACCAGGGTAGAAATAGAAAAAGTATCCAAAATAACCTCTGGATCAAAACTAATACGTACACCCACAAATGGGGTCATATAAGAAAGAGTTTACCTTAGATTAAGCAGATAATACACATCACGAGAAAAGAGTTGTAACGTACTAATAATGACATCAGGTGATTCCTTAGATGCCTACCTAGATGTAAGAGCATATAATCTATTTCGGCTAGTGCTGGTTCCAGAAGTAGAAGCAGACACTAAATCTACACCACTAGGTGCAGGAGCAGAAGATGAAGCAATTGGAACTTTTACGGCTGCCGAAGCTTCCTTACCAACTGGATAATTCTTAAGCATTTGACTTGTCTAGCCATATTTAACATAATTGTCCCTTCCTTCATAAAAATAACCCAATGAAGACAACTATAGAACCTTTAAAGAGGGTATGAAGAAATCAACTGACCCCTACGTGCCTAATTTTGGGCACCATGTGCCCAAAAATTATCATCACCTTGCTGACGCCTATCACCCGACTTCCTTTGGTAAGGAGCTCTAGCTGTAGAGAAGAAACCAGAACTCCTCTACTTCTTTTTTGGCCATTTACCTCCATCCTGACCACCTTACAAATGGGTACCTCCCTAATAAGAAGACTTGTTCCTCTTACCCTGCATATCTCCAAACTCCACCTATTTCTTCTTCTCATCCTCTACCTGCTGGTTGTGGAGACCTAACCTTGAAATATCCATATCCTTGATCAATAAAGTAGTCTTGCTTTCAAAGATCAAATCCTGAGATATCCAAGAAGAGAACTTTCATATCCTCTAACTCATGTAATGCCACCAAATCAGAAGCATACCTTGTTAATTGATAAAATTTCAAGGCATATTACTTGACAAACATTCCTTTTCCTTAAGATTCACAAACTTCTCTATTTTTTCTTCCCTGTCCTCTTGAAGAAAGAAACAATCCAAAAAAATATCAGAAAAAGAATCCCATCAGGATAAATCTTCCATATCACTTCTATTCCAATCCCACTCCTCGTACGATTGCTACATGACATCATAGAGCTGATAAGCTGCAAAGTTTACACCTTTCATATTTATGGTCTGCATCACCCTGAATATGTTCTCCATTTTATCCAAGACACCTTAGGGATCCTCCTCTACCATTACACCAGTAAAAGTAGGAGCTTTCAATTTCATAAACGGTCCAACCCTTATGGCCTTAATAGATAACCCACTAGACACATCCTACTCATCGTGAGCAGCAACCAACTGAGCAATAGTATGACTAAACTAGTAAAATTTTGTATTAGTCACCTTATCCAAAGGAGGACTACTAGCAATCGAAAGACTCTATAACTCTCAGGGAAGGTCCCTGAGATAAATGATGAACTCTAAACAAAGGACGTACTCCATCAACATTATCCCCAAGTAGGATGAAAGAGTTTCCTTGTATTCCAGATCATCGAGGCACGATCTAAAAAGTGAACAAACAAGGATTAGAGAGGAAATCAAGGACTTAGACTCCAAGTTTGAAAATAAAATACCAAGAAAGTAAAATATTGTTGAATGCTTTATAGACTCTCTTTTATGAGTGTAGTGTTTTACATATACATACCCTTAAAAGATACTCTACTCGACATTGCTTTGTGGACTCCTAATTAAGAATGTACCTATAGGTTTGATACCAACTTGACATGACCCTAAATGGGGCTTTGTTGTGATGGGCATATATGGTCCATCCAGGACTAGAGACCACCCCAATTAACTAACCCAACCTCCAGCCACCTGGCTTGAGTTGGTTGACTTTAAATATATAACAAGATAGCTTAACTTGATAAGGACTGACTTTGGGATAGGTCTATTCCTACACCAACCCTACCATGACTTCCCATCCATAAAACCAAACAAACCAAACCACCCAGCTAAACAAATACAAAACCAAGGGCCATAAACCAAGCCATAACCAAATGATATCTAAAACAGACTACGATTAATAACAAAATAAAGGAGGATGGAACAACACACAATATCATCAACTGGTATTATCCCCAATACTAATACTAATACAATGGTTAACACCAATAGCGACCCTGCATATTATAACCCATAGAAGTACCACAAAGCCTCTAACTAAAAGAATACCAAAATTTGGGTGGGACATGCCCCTAACCATAGCCAAAACCAATATCCATAAATAAGCTAAAGTATGAAATAATATCCATGAGATAAAGCCTTCCAGAATAATGGAAGCTCACCACTATAATCCAAATATTGACCACAAAGTATGAATTGGTAAGTAGGAGAAGTTGAACGGCCAGTTCCTGCATCGTGTGGAGATATATCACCCAAAGAGGGGTGGCGGGTGAACGCTACCATGAACTCAAGATAAGGATAAATTAATGCCATTTACAAAACCAAGTGAAAGCTATCTATTTGCACACAGCATATACATACATATATAACCATGCTGGGAAAGGGGATCAGGTTAGCATGCTATTAGAACCATTATCTTAGTTGTGTAGCTGTGCCATCCTAAACAACCCATAAGTTATATGGGTTCATCTCCCTCTACGAAAAGGGCCCCAATGTGTGTAGCCACATGACCAGTGAAGAAAACTTGGGATGAATAGTACATCTCCAAAAATATAAAGTATGACATCATGCACACGGTCAGTAGGACCAAGCCTCATATCAGAAAATATGAGTTTCCAATTTTGATCCCCCCTCGGGACCTCCACCTTTCATGAATTTTCTAGACCTCCCCCTCCCCCCTCCTTTTTAAGCCCAAATAATACCATTTTCCTACCAAACCATTATTCTATTATTACTAACCAAGGGTATTAGTAGTGGTATCCTCATACATGCTATAACTCTCAAGCATTGTCCTAAGCCAATCTTTGTGGGATTCCCATGTACCCCATATGATTTCCAATAGATAAAAACTACAACCACCAAGCCCTATTCAATCCATTCAAAACCTTGTAAACCATTCAAATCATTTAGGGTTCCATCACCTAGTTTATACCATGAATAAGTTCCACTGAAAAACCAATATTATAGTGAAAACATTGTTATAGGAATTTTATCTAATATATTGGGGGCGTAGTATTTCCAAAACCAGTGTCCATTACCAAAGAACCATTCCCAAGCAACCAATTATATAAAACCACCATTAATGCATATATAAGCATAATTAAATAATGGGAAAACCATAACTAAGAATTTATAACCAAAACCACCAAATCATATTTTAAAACCCAAAATCATACGACATTCAAATCATGAAAACATTGCATAAAACTATTCATTTAGTTGTTTGAAATAATTACTAAAGAGAACATGCCTTAAACCAAGATAATAATGGAGAGAAATCACCAAGACATGCCTCAATTTACTTCATAATATTAAACCCTAGCTTCCCTTTCCAAAGAACTCCAGCTATGATTTAAGAGTCTTTTCCAAGTTTTTAAGAATATAATAATAGGAAAAATAACCTCATAAGTTCAATATATGTAGCGGGATCTTATTAGGATAAGTGGGGAAATGTCCCGATTGCCCTCTCTTAAACTGTAGTAAATTTCCATCATAGGGTATGATTGACCCTTACAAATCTTACCCAACCAATATGAGTGGTACCCATCTCTCGTACCCTAGTCTTTCTTCCTTAGACCCAACTCTGTCAAAGGTACGATGCACCCAAACCCAAGTTATATTCAAGTACACGATAGGTACCTATAAACCACACCTAATATCTTGGTACAGAATTTGATAAATTTTGTATCAGTAAGCATCTTGGAAATGCCTTAGTGAATTTCACTCTTTAACTTTGGAGTCTAAGATTGTCACCTTACTAACCCTTATCCTAGATCCCATATTAACTATTACCTTTTGAGTCTCTAGTTAATTAGATCAAGCTAATTATCTTAAGTAGATGAAGATGATTTACTTATATCAATTATTAACTCCAAATTATTGTTATGATTTTTTTTCCTACTCTCTACCTCTCAGGGCAGGTTATGTGTTTCATGTGTTGATTGTTTGAGAAAGTGTATACATACAAAAGCCCATGGTGCGCAGTATTACATTCACCCATGAGCCACTAAGATGTACGACAATTTGAAGAAAATCTATTGGTTGAGTTGTATGAAGAAGGATATCGTAAAGTTTTTGGCTAAGTATCCAAATTGTTTGTAGGTTAAAGTTGAGCACCAAAGGCCTAGTAGTACATTACAAGAGTTTATCATCTCGACTTAGAAGTGGGAAGTGGTGAACATGTATTTTGTGATAGGCTTGCCTCGTATGCGTCATCACAACTATTCGATGGGGGTCACTGTGGATAGAATGTTAAATTCAACTCATTTCTTTCTAATTCATACGTCATGTTCATCCAAGGAGTATTTTGGACTCTATCTCAAAGATTTAGTCGAATTGTATGGGTCTTCATTGTCTATCATTTAAGATAGTGGTACTCAGTTTACCTCTCACTTTTGGAAGGCTTTACAAAAGGGTATTGGTACCCAAGTTAATCTCAGTATAACTTTTCATCCTCAGATAGATAGTCAGGCATAGAGGACCATTAAGACCTTAGAATACATGTTGAGGTCATGTGTTATTTACTGTAAAGTTTCTTTGGTTGACCACTTTCCATTGATTGAGTTTGCTTACAACAACATTTATCGCTCCAGTATTCAAATGGCTCTGTTTAAGGCTCTCTATGGATAGAGTTGTAGATATTATATTAGGTTGGTTTTAAGTAGGTGAGGCAGCATTGATAGGGCGAGATTCAATTTTTGAGGCAATGGAGAAAGTTCAGTTGATTCGGGAAAGACTGAAAATAGCCCAAAGTTGTTAAAAATCTTATGCAGATTTAAGGAGAAGAGATGTTGAATTTGAAGTTGCTGATATAGTTTATTTGAAAATTTTTCTTATGAAGGGAGTGAATAGATATTGCAAGAAGGGAAAACTCAGTCCCTGATATGTTGTTCCTTACAAAATCTTAAACTGTTTTTAAAAGGTAGCTTAAGAGATTGAGTTGGCTGCAGATTTGACATCAGTGCATCCGATGTTCCATGTTTTGTTATTAAAGAAATGTATTGGTGATTCATCTATAGTTGCTCCTTTGGAAGATATGGACATTAAGGATAGCCTTTCCTATGAGGAAGTCCAAGTTAAGATCCTTGATCATCAGATTCATAGGCTAAGGAATAAATAAGTTTCCTTGGTTAAGGTCCTTTGGTGGAATTAGTCTGTTGAGGGAGCTACATGGGAAGCAGAAGTAGATATGCATTCCAAGTACCCTTACCTTTTCTTCGCAAACTAATATTTAGCTTGAGGTAACAATTTTTTTTCTTTGGATTGTTATTTTTCGTTCTCTGTTCCATCTTTTTAACCATTTTCATGCCATTTCATGCATTGCAGAACTAGTTAAGTTCGCGTATCATGTTTTAGACTTAGTTGTGTAATCATATTCAAGTCATTCATGTTAAGTATATTATCTCAGATGCCTTAGTACAATAATCTCATCTAACAATCCTCATTCGAGGGCGAATGTAACAAAGGGGGAGATATTGTAATACACCCATTATTTTCCCTTCTTTTTAATATCACTCTCAAGAAAACCCTCCTCCTCCCCAAGAACAAATTCAATTTCTTTTTCCCCAAGTAATCAAGAATTCAAGATCCCTAAGTTAAAGAACCTTCAAGAAAGCATCAAGAATAGGGTTTCTTTCCCAAGATAAGAAGCTTATGGTATATGAGTGTTCATTCATGGGTCCCTTTCACCCATGAATCCTGAAAACCCTCTTTTGGTCTATTTATGAGTTTATACATGCTCAAAATGAAATAAATCCATGAATCTCTTGTTAATTCAATGTCAAGTTATGGTTACAAGTATTTTCTAGTGGAATGAGTCATATAATGTTTTAAGTGTTGCGATTCCCAAGTCATGTTCAATTGATTTCATAATAAATCCTCAAATTATGAATTTAGCAATGTAATCATGTTGTTTATTCATGTTTAAGACATTCCGATATTCAAGTTTATAATTCTTACATGTTTTATGAAATGTCCATGCTTTAGTTCTTTGAACCATGCATACTACAGTATTTCAAGTTTAATATTGTATTTTTATGGTTATTCAGTGTTGTCAGGTTATGAACACCTGATACCTATGTGTTTACTTATGCTTCATATCTTTCAATTAATGATTTCACTTAAACCTGAATACTACCATTTAATCAGTTTTTATGATCAAAATGAGCAATGTCAATTGTTATTTTTAGTAAATTCAATGAAGTTTAGTACTAGTGTCTATTCAGTTGGGAGTAAGATTTAGCATCGAGCTAACCAAGGGATGGAGGCTCACCTTTTTATATAGGGTGTAACCCTTAGTAGAAATCCCTGAGTTATAGAGTAACATAGCCAACGTAGATTTGAGATATTTGCCTTCCAGTTGAGTGTTGACACATATCTCATGAGAGAACCTTCCAGTAGAGGGTTACTCCTTAGTCCTTTGGGAGACCAGTTTAGCTGATTCACACAGCCAGTGTTAGTACCCGTGATACAGTACTTACACCCTTCAAACTGGAGTTATAGGTTGGACCCCAATTAGCTCAGATTGGGGCATGTCGGTTATATGATACCTCCCACAGTCCCAGTGCAATAATCAATGTATTCAGTTCAAGTTTGCTTGATCAAGTGTATAGACTTTAAGTTATTCAATTATACATCTTTCAATCTTTTAGATTAGAGATTATCTGTGAAACATGTTTATGTTTGATCTTGCATTCTCAGATATTACATGTTCATGCATTTATGCTCTGATACATCACGTATTTCAGCCAGTCCTCATCTTATATACCAGCATATTCAAAGTTCTAATCGCATACTTTTTTTGGTGATATGTTGTCTTATAACATATGTTCGAACACACAATTTCCTGACTGCTCTTAGATAGCTCATCATTACTTAGCAGCAGTAGTGGTGAGTCCTCATCCATAGCGGACATTAATTGTTTATTTTAGTTACTTCAGTTCTTCCTCTGTTCAGCCAGTTTGAGTTAGTTGGGGGTCTGTCCCATAAACTCATCATGACATTTAGAGGCTTTTAGGCAATCAATTAGATAGTCAGTTAGTTATTTTAGTATTAACGGTTATTTCACATAGAAAGTTTGATTTCTAGTATTTTACTAGATATTTCAGCTATTCTTTGCTTTGTATTCCAGTATTTAGTTTTACAGTACCTTATTAGTGCATATTCTGCTCATTTATACATTATAATATTACTCGGTGCTTACAGCAGGTACAAGTTAAGGGGTTAGCTTGTGGTTAGTTGTGACCGTAAGCACCATTGTCGCGACTAGGGGGTATCCTTGAGTCGTGACACAAACTAGAGCCTAGCCATGATGGGTATCCCGAGTCCACCAAGGACTGGAGACAAGCCCCTTTGCCTGGCTAATCAGAACACAACACCTCTATAACAATTAAAGAAAATCCAAAAGACTATACAAATGAAATTGAGAAACAACGTTGAGGTTCTAAGTAGTTAAATATACCCCAATCCACAGTTATCCACAAAGCCACTAGAACTCCAAAAGACAACCTAAGTTGGAACTTGGCCCGCGGATAGCCAAAAGAAATAATAGAATAGTCTAAGACACAAATAATACCACAATTATGAAATAAAGATCTTCCGAAGAACAGAAGCTTACCACTTCAATTTGACACATGATCTATTCAATGATTATCTAATCATTGCACAAGAAAAGAAGAAGTGTCTCCGGATCCTGTATCATCGTGGGATACAACATCCAAAGACGGTTAGCTGGATGAGCGCTTACATGTAACTTACGGAAGGGAAAGAATAATGCCAAGTTAGAAACCATAGTAAAATAAACATGCACACATTATACATACATATATATATATAATGTTGGGATAGGGAAGAAGACTTAGAATGAACTTTAAAACATTAGTTTGTGTTCTATAGCATAACCATCATAATAGTACCTACTATTTGTATGGTCCCCAGCTCTCACCCCTTGGTTGGTCCCCAGTTCGTGTAGTGACACATACCAGAGACAAATCATAACATACATGCATAGGGGACTCAAATCTCCTGGTAATATATCAAGGGTTACATGAACACCCGATCATAATGCAAGGGTGACACAAACACCTAATCATTTCATACCCCGCGCTGGCAAATACAGTTTCTAATGGTGATCCATTGGGGCCTCCACTTTTACGATTTATATACCAAACACCCTTTAAGACCAATTAAAAGATTTAGCATGTAACCCATTTATTTAATTAAGGATTCATTGTTTTAGGTGAAATCAAGTGGTATTATCATACCGAATATAGCTTGCAAGGAAATGTCATCATGCCAAATCAAATAGCCAATGTGAATCTAACCCAATAACTAATAGGACTCCGACCCATTTCGCCAAATGGGACTCTAACCCATTAGCCAATAGGACTTCAAAATATTTATCTAATTGGGACACGAACCCATTTAGCCATTTGGACTCCAAAGTTCTATTTTAAAATAAATTCATGGGCATAAAGGCCTTTCAAATCATTCATGTTTCATTAGAGTTTTTATGCAATTTCCATAATGCAAGAACAGTTAAATGTGCATAGACTCATACTAAAAGCCAATTTCATAATATTGAGTTAGGGTTATACCAATTCAATTATCAAATTTCAGAAATTTGGGGGAAACCATGACCCACCAACCCCTCAGTTTCTTCATAATGACCATGCACCCAACATGTTTAAAACCATCAATCAAACCTTACAAGATTCATAAATTCCATAGGAAAGTGATTAAATCAACAATGTTTAAAAACCCTCAACCCGCATTTAAAATATTCAATAAAATCACATGGGTAAAATTATAAAAATATGATTTATATAAAATAATATTTTTGGAAGAGTAACATGCCTGATATATCAAGAATTTCAGAGAAATCAAACCTTAATGCTTTAGATAACCAGCCTTGACAAAACCCTAGTGTTATTGACTTAGGGATTTAGAGAGGAGAGAGCAATGTTTTGATTTATATAGTTGAATATAATAGGGCATATTAGTTCTTTTAAATCATGGAGGAGGAGTTTGGGGTGATTAAAATACCAAAATACCATTAAAGAAACAAAAGAAATAGCAGAAATTCTTTAGATGAAAACAAGGTTGACGGCCCCGTAAGTTGGGTGATGTCTCATCACCCTAGTCATCACTTTTAATATAGATTTTGCCAATTTATGGTTAAGGATAATGACTTGATATAATAGCTCGTCTCCTTAGTCATCATCTAGAAGATAACTCATCAGCCTAGTCTTCACTTTTCGACAGACAGATACTCCCAAATAAAAATGAGCATAACTTTCTACTCTGATAGCAGGTTAAGGTGAAATTGGATACGTTAGAAATAACACTCAAATTCCTTTTAATTGATATATATTAGGACACCTAACTCATTATATTCAAGAAGTAATAGTCTTTGGAAGCTAACCCAAGTTGGAACGTCCACTAAAACTCAATCGGTAAAAAAGTTCTCAAATCAACTTTTAATTAGGAGATTTTTAATATCTCTATTAATCTCCTAAGATGTTCCCACCCTATAGAATTGATCATCACAGTTATATTGACATATAATCATTAGGTTTGGGTCTATAGAAATTGGAACAATGGTTTGAATGCTTTCCTAAAATTATGGGGTGTTACATTATCTCCCACTTCTAATCATTCGTCCTCGAATGATTGGTAGGGCCTACTTATTGAATATGTAGAATTACTGAATAAAGGATGAAACTTTATATTATGAATTTTCCATCATCAAAAGAAACATAGGTACTAAGATAAATAAGCTTCATGATGTCACGAAGCAAATCGGGTAAGCACAAATCATGATATAATGAGACTTGACATAAACATCATGTTAGGAATGAGTAACATTTGTAAATAATCATAACAATTTAAGGCACGAAACCTTCCAGGAATCATTCGCCCAATTAAGATTTCATACAAGGCATGAAATGAGATCTGTGCGGGACATAAGAATATAATAGAGGCATTCTCCTCCTCAAATGATATGTCTAATAGCCCATACATATTGCCACGCTTCCCTACTATGATTTCAGCTTTGAATACTACACTTCACCATTTTGATTTTATAATGCCCCTACAAAATGTATAACTACAAGGGCCTTATTATAACCTTAAAATTATTCCATTTTAAAGCCTAACCCTAAGTTAGAAAGCCCTAGCATCAGCAATGGGACTCTATACCTTACAACCCTCAAAGAATACCTCTCTGTCTTATCACAATAATCAAGCAACATTATGTCTTAATCAAGAAGTAATAGACACATAAAACAATAGTTTGTGTATATATCAGTAACAAAATTCAAGACTATCTTTACTACACCCACTTTATAGATCTCCACACAAAAAATTTACAAATTGAATCCTTATCACAAAAGCTTTAACCATATCTCTCCTTCATAACTATTTCACATAATAAAAGTCCTTCTCACACTTCCCTCATAATCTATATCCTCAGCCTGAGTAGTCACCCCCAAAATTTCACATTAAAGAACATCCACTCTTTTACCTAAAACATTAATATATTTCCCTAGCCACTATCATACTAACAATAGAAGGGTCACTAAGGGACTATAGTAAAAGCATTAATAAGAGGGTTAGTTCTCAATTATGGCTCCTACCAGTCGTACTGCTTAAGGCGAGACTTATGAAATAAGATATGGAACAATAGGATCTAAATAATTCATAGCAATCACCTAGATAATCAATAGAGGGTCGTTCTTGCATAAACATAACATAGCATGAGTTCTTCGATTTGGGCATAGTGAGAAACACCAGTGCATATATCATGGGTCATATAATATAAAGTTGAGAGTTATATATTTAAGAAACAATAAAATTAGGCCGCTTGAAACTATCGCCCCTCATTCCAAGGTCCAAGAATGTTCATAAGTTTTTATAGATAACATTGTTTTAGTCTATGAAAAGACATAAAATGAGTCAGTAACATAGATAATGTATAATTTCTTTGAATTAAGAATAAAGTGAGACATGAGTTTATGGATTATGAGCATCATAGCATAAAGCTTGAATACTTGGAATCTTAGATTTATGACAACCATCGTTGCTTCTAGTTTAGTGTTGGATCATGGACATAAGCTACATAGAGAACTCAGACATCAGACATAGGCACAATTTTAATACATAAGACATTCATAGAGTGTCCTCTTAAAATTATGTAGGAGGAATTTGCTAAGACAACAATAGATTTATCATGATACTTCCCTGAAACTCACCACCAAGAGAAAAATTCAGGATCTACCTTAGTTCATAATCTCCCCCTTTGCTCAAAGGTCACCATCCTAGACTTGAGGACATATCCTCTCATTAATTCTACAAGAACAATACTCATCACAATGGGGGTATAACCATCTACATGAATGCCAACTTTCCTCTGATAACTATAATATGAAGAGACTACCCTTCTGGGATACTAAACTTAACTTTTGCTAGCCTCAATAACTATCATCTTATAAGTCACAATCTAATGAGAATACACATCCCCACTTATTAACACATAGCAATTTATTTTCACTCCTTAGTATACAATCATTAAACCTCTAATCGTATAACAATACTACTTAATAAAATTTTTAAGACTACACAAAGGGATCACATCGTCTATCTATATTTTCCTCAATTCAGCTCTAAAGAACACCATGGAACAACTCCCTAGACTTTTCCATACTGAGAAATCTAAGAACATGAACTAAGTACGCATAGCACTTATAAACTTTAAACCTTATCTAGAAACATGCTACTTGGGATTCAACTTAAACTTTAACTCTAACGCTCTTATCCACCTAATGACTTAGCTACAAGTCATTGCTTCAATATTGGTCCTCAGGTATATATCATATTATCTACTCAAATCATTCATAAGTTGTCAACCTAGGCTTCTACACACATCAAATCAATCCTACAAATTTACTCTCACAATTCTCATAGCATTATCCTAGAGGTAACGTCCCTATCACTACAATCAATATCTAAAGTTCAAGTTTATCATCAATTACCAATCATCAACAACCAATGAAACATTTGATCTACTATTTTAGTCCATCAAAATGTATGACGATTAATCCATTGAAATTCCTTAGTCCTCTTAACTCTGGCCTATCAACGTATCATCTTAGCTATACTTCTACTACATCCTAAAATTGATTACACATCTTCCCACCTACTAGACTGGCTTACTATTGCTAGACAAAAATTCAAATGGCTGTCAGCATAGTAAGAACACATAATCAGGATAGTAGATCCTAATCTTATAATATAACCTATTAATACCTATTAGCACATTCTCCTTCTTCCCAACTCTTCTACTTACCCATATATACCACTAACTACCTTTAAAATTCTTTAAACAACACTAATTCCTCTCACTATGATATCATAATTTTGATTATGTTCTAAATCACCATAACTAATCACTTCCTTTACTAACTACTTTAAAATCTATACATATTCCTATAACCCCAGTGAATTACCATAAGAACATACCACCCCAACACTCAATTAAAGGTTATATGAATACAAGAACCTTTATGACTCAAAGGATAATCTCACCCCTTGCTTTTAAATGTATGACTTTATAACATTAACCTTTAGATCATCTTATTATCAATAGTTCATAATACCCCAATTCATGCTGCAACTTAGGTGGAAATACTATCCCAATATTCGGATACATAATTTTCCTCTTAAGAGAGATGTTTGCAATAAAATTTTTTAGAGGGAATGAATCCACCCATAAACTTAGGATAGAAAGCACGATTCATGAAGATAGGGGTATACACTTGAAAACATAAACTTTAATGAAATAATTTACTGTCAATTCCTTGGCCCTTTCAGAACTTTTTGATAACTCAATTGGAATGGACCACATCTTTAGAAAGATTAAACCTTTGCACTTGTATCTCCTTGATAATGAGACATAGCCCACAAAATTAAAGCAAGGAAGAAATATGGATAACTTTCAAATGTAAATCACTATTGAACAATCTACAGTATTAATGAATGAGAAATATTTACTAAATGCCTTATAGCCTCATCCTTATAAGTGTGGTGTGCGACACACCAATAAAAGAAACTCTACTAGACAAGACTTTGTGGACACTAAAAGACACTGAACCTTGCTCTGATGCCAATCTAGTCATGACCTGAACCAAGGCCTGGCCATGAAGATTCCACTAAGAACTAGAGGCCACCCCCATTGCCTAGCCAATCAGAGCATAAGACCTACATAACAGCAAAAGAAAATCCAAAACCTCATACATATGAAAAAGAGAAAACATATTAAGGTTCAATGTAGTCAACAACACCCTAATCCACAGTTGTTCACAAAGCCTCTAAAACTCCAAAGACAACTTAAGCCAAGACATTACACCGATGACAGCCAAAAGAAATAATAGAGTAGTCTTGATAAAAATAAAACCTCTATCATAAAATAAGGGTCTTTCAAAGAATAGAATCTCACTAATTCAATTTGACTTATGATCTATCCAATGATCACCTAATCACTTTGAAAAAAAAATATAAAGTGTCTCTATATTTTTCATCGCGTAGAAATATAGTGTTTGGAGATAGTTAGTAGGGTAGGTTCTTGCATGTAACTCATGGAAGGGATAAAATAATGCCAAGCTAGAAACCATAGTAAAATCCAGATACATATATTGTACATACATATATATACATATAACATGTTGGGATAGGGCACAAGGTTTAGCATGAAATTTAAAATACTAGCCTGGGTTGTATAGTGTAACCGTCATAATAGTACCCACAGGCTATATAGGTCCCAACTCTCACCCCTAGTTTACCCACAATGTATGTAGCCACACAAATTAGAGAATAATGATTAAATACATAAAAAGTTACTTAAAACTCCCATTTATATATCAAGGACGACATGAAAACTTAATATGAAAGCAATGGTGACTAAAACACCCAATAATTTTGACCCCTGCACTGCCAAATATGGTTTCCAATGGTGGTCCCTCAGGGCCTCCTCTTTACAACTTAGCTACTAAAACCCTTTAAACCAAATTAAAATGTTTAGCACATAACTTATTCATTTAATCAAGGAGTCATTATTTTAGGAAATATCAAGTGGTAACATCATACCAAGAATAGCTTACAAGCCAATGTAAACATGCCAAATTAAATAGCCAATGGGACTGTAACCCACTAACCAATAGTACTCCAACCCATTTAGCCAACTAGGACTTTGAGCAATCAGCCAATAGGATTCAAAATATTTAGCCAATTGGGACTTAAACCCATTTAGCCATCTTGACTCAAAAGTTCCATTTAAAATTAATCTACGGCCATAAAGGACTTTCAAATAATTTATGTTTTGTTAGCCTTTTTATTCAGTTTCCATAATTCAAGAGTATTTCAATGTTCATATACTCATATTAGAAGCCAATTTAGCAAGATTAAGTTGGGGTTATATTAATTAAATTATCAAAATTCACAAATTTGGGGGAAACCATGATCCAACAGCTTATTCACCATGTCCATGCACCCCAAATGTTCAAATCCATCAATTAAATCCATACATGATTCACAAAAGAAATGGTTAAAGATATTACAACAATTTTAATAACCCTCAATCCATATTTAAAATAATCAATAAATCACATGGGTATAATAATAAACACATGCTTTCGATAAAATATGATTTTAGGAAAAGTAACATTCTTGAGATATAATTATTTTTGGTAAGAAATCAACCTTTGAATCTTTCAATGACCAACATTTAGAGATTCCTAGTGTTCTTGACTAAGGGATTTATAGAGGAGAGAGCAGTGTTTTGATTAATTGTATATTTTATGATAATAAGGCATATTAGTGTTTTTAAGATGAAGGAAGGATTTTGTGTTATGGAAAAGAAGAAAATACCACTAAATAATAAAAAAAAGTTAAAGCAATTCATCAGTTAATAACAAGGTTGATGACCCGTCAGTTAGGTGACGTCTCATCACCCTAGTAATCATTTTCAAGATGGATTTTGCCATTTATTGGTTAAGGCTGATAACTTGAGCTAACGTCTTGAAACCTTTGTAATAACCTAGATGATGACTCATCACTATATTCTTTACCTAGCTAATGGCTCATTAGCCTAGTCATCACTTTTTGACAAAAAGACACTCCTAGGTAAAATGAGCATACCTTTCTACTCTGATATTGGATTAAGGTAAAATTAGATGCCTTATAAAGAAGGAAAAAATAATTTGCATTTGGTATTTAGTTGGACATATAAATCATTATATTCAAGAAGTAATGGTCATTGGAATTTGACCCAAGTTGGAACATACACAAAAACTCAATAGGTAGAAAATTTCTTAACTCCACTTTGAATTAGGAGATTTTTATTATCTCAATTAAACTCTAAAGATGTTACCATAATATACAATTAATTATCAAACTTATGTTGACATAGAATCATTCGATTTGGGTTTATGTATATAAAGGAATGACGGTTCAAATTCTAGCCAAAAAATGTGGGGTGTTATATGCCTATCGAGGACCATATGTTTTATAGTCATAATATACATTTTTATCAAATAGATTATAGTATGGGTTCTTACCGTTATTATGTGCATCGTTTAGGTAAATAATGGTTTGAATACGTGGGTTTAGCTCTTGGCAATTGGAGTATAACTATTCTTCCTCTTATGTACTAGAGTAATATCTATTTTCTTATTCAAAGATAGGTTGGATCAGTATATTTATTTAGTACTTCATGTTGTAGTCTTATTGTATTAGAAACTCTTGTACTGATTCTACCTGTTTTAGTACTATTATGTGTATTTTTAGCCTATTTACTATATTTATTCTGCACTCTTTCTTCATTTCCCTTGGAAGTCCATTACTAGTAGTTTTGTACTATGGGTTGGCTTATTTACTGGTAGTTTATAGTAGGTGCTATCATGACATGTGAATTAGAGTATGTACATATTGGTATTAGAGTTTAGGTTTACTGGTATATTGGTACAATAGTTTAGAGTCTGGTAAAGTCTTGCCAATCGATGTGGAGACATTTGTAACCTATCTTTTGGAGTCAATAAGGCATTTTTAGGAAATTCCATTCTTGACATCTTGTCATGTGTTCGTATTTTCTGAGCCTCAAGTGCATTCTTTAACTCTATTTTGTCCCAGATTGATGGTATGAGGTAATCAATAGATGTAGATGGGACTTTGGCACCCGTTTCCAAAGCTTCAACATTGCATTGGACCAGGGAGTTTGAAACAAATATGAAGATGAAGCATAGACTAAAGGTTTTGGGGTCAACCCAGGATCTGATAAAGTTGGCAACTACTTCATCCTTTCGAGATTCAGCATTGGGGATTCTACGCATTTTATGGGTACCTCACATCCTGAGATGACACCTGGTTCATCAAGTAGCACACAAGACAGGGATGACCTTAAATGACAATTTCAACACCGTCATCATCTTTGGAATGCTAATTTAGGCTTGGGGGACCCTTGGTTCAAGTCCCAAGGATTTTAGATTTATTTTGGGATTTTAGATGGATTATATGAAAAATGGAGCTATAGTGGCAGGCCCATACTTATTCTAAATGATCTCAGATGATAATTATTATGGATTAATTAAGTTCAAAACATTGAAACTGGTGTTATATCATATTTGTTTATGAGCAATGGGTTACAAATGAATCTCAAGCACCCAATTAGAGTCCATTTTTTACTCAAAAGATAATGTGGTAGATCAGGTAGCTGATGCATTTACTTAAGTAATTATATAAGTGCTTAATCAGTCGCCACGTTTGCAATAAAGAGTTACTTAAGTGACCTTGACCATTTGGTCAAGGGTCGATTAAGACATGGTGTGTCCTCTTAAGTTGTAATCGCTTAAGCATCCTAGGAGTCTCTTAAGCAACACAAGACAAATAATGCTACATTATTTAAGCAATAATATGGCCACTTAATCATTATTTTCTTCAGCGATAGGGTGTCCACTTAAGCGGCACTTGCTTGCTATTTATCCCTTTTTTTACTTACCCAATTTTAAACCATTACACACCAAATTGAGAGGAAAAAGAGAGGAAAAATAGGGAAATCATCCATACAATCTAAGGTAAGCTGGCTTATTACTCCTTGATTATTTCCTATTAATTTTTTCTTCAATTTTCATATTAAATTTCATAAATTTGGTCTCGCATTCCTAAACATTAAGGGTTGATAGGAGACCAAATTTAGGATCCATTTATGCTCAATTGTTGAGAACATATTTCTTGTCCTTTAAGGGACCTCGTGATGGATTTAATATTGGATTTTGTGTGTGGGCCCCGTGAGCCCATTCTCGACCCTTATTTGATGTACCCTTTATTTAGCAATATTGGTCTCCTTTTCTTCTAACAATATTTTGATTACTATTGTTATAGCATGATAGAATCTTTGGATTATGCAACATAGGCGAATGATTTGTTTGTGATTCAAGGACTTGCGATTAAGTATTGAGGTAGGCGTCTAACTATTTTTAATGAGATAATTTATTTTATATTTTCCATGTTATATAGGGATGTTAGGCTATGATATAGGGTAAAACATCATGACTAAGCTTAAACTTGAGTTTTGGATTAGATGGGTTAATAGATCCTCAGGTGAAATATTATCATGCTTCTAGAATCTTATTACCCTAGGTTGCTATTTCACTTAGAAATAGTAGAGGATAATTGTCCTTTGATATAATATTTACTACTTTACTTGGTGGATTATGAGGAATTCCCAAATTACAATACAATTATGTCAATTGTGTATTAATGGGAGCAAGGCTATGATTATGATATTACTTTGATTTAAGGTCAGTGATTTACCATTGTAAAGGGTATGGTTTAGTTTATTGATGTTTAGATGCATTTAATTGTAATGTTTAGATATTGGTGATGGAATGCATAGTTTTGGTACATTTATGCTCATCAAAATAGTAAAAGGTATGATTCCAACTAAAAATACCGTTATACTGCTCTTTTTCTAAAAATGGATATAATCCCACCTAGAAAATTTAAAATGCATTTTTTTATAACGGGAATCATTTCATATTAATGAGTAATTTATGGTGTTTTAAGACTAAAAGTGATGTTTTAGAGATTTGACCGAGATAGATTCTAATCCACATTTTACTACCACTATTTAGCTCGGTCAAGAGAGAATTTGATCCTTTCCATAATTTTATGATGTTTTAGCCCCAAAACTCCCATCATGCAATGAATTTAAACTTTTAAAAACTATTTTAGCAAAAAATCAAGTCTATTCTTATATATCTATTCAATACTAGATGAAGTAGAGTAAGGATAATGGTGATTATTTGAAATCCTTGATGGTACCAGGTTAGTGCATACCGGTACTCCCAAACTTCTTAGAGGCCTCTTCATTCTTGGGCCATTATTTTAGAGAAGAGAGGTCACCATATGTATTGCCTTTGCTAGTCATCAAGATGAAGGAGGCTTATACACTGGGTTACTTTAAGCTATATAGATCAATTATGGTATAATGGATTAACTTTTCTTTCATCCTTGTAGGCGCATTACGTATCACCAGTATGTGCCTATATCTATAACCCTCTTGAGAGTTGTACAAGTATAGGTGATAATTATTTCTTACAGTATGTTTTCTGTTAATTGGACGTTTCGGGTTATGGGGCACGGTTTAGGTATTGTTTATCCAGGCTAGTCGGTTACTTTATTGTATTATTAGTATGCTTAGTTCATGACACATTGATTATTGGAATGGTAATGATATTTGAGGTATGATTCTAATTTCTTTTCGATTGATTTACTATGGATAATTATCCCATGTCTAAATGTATTGATTAGAGACCTCAATTATGTTAGCACTAGTTCCTACTTTTATTAGGATGCCTTAAGATGCTAGTGTGACTACATAGGTTATAACTTTGAGTTAGAATTGTTTATGCATATTTATATTTCTATATGTAGCTATAGTATTACCATATAACCCCCTTTATTTTATTTATTCATTTCTATATCTATTCCTTGGCCTTGTATAAAAAATATATATACTTCTTTTATTATTTACCTATTTACTGGAAACTGATATACGGTATAATGCTCAGGTCCCGATGTATTGAAAGAATGGGATATTTTATCCTTATTGTCAACTTAGATTTATTATGATTGTTCTCTCGATATTTGATTATAGTTACATTCGTACTTGCATGTTATTTATATTTGTATTATCTATGGAGCTCAGCATTCAATTTCCCACTGAGTACCATGCGTTTGGTACTTACACTACACTTCTGTAGCCTATAGATCATTGTATAAGTCCTCTTTATTATTATGTGCGTAACTCAAAGTAACTATGGTTCAGAAACAATGGGTGAGCTCCTGGTATTTGGATTATTACTATTCTTCTCATATGTACTAGACTAATTAATATGTTATATTTAGACATGGGTTGTATCAGTATATTCATTTAGTGCTTCATGTTGTATTCTCAATGTATCAAAAACTCTTAAACTAATTCCACTAGGTTTTTAGACTATCATATATATTTTAGCCTTTTTACAAAATTTATTCTGCATTCTTCCTTTATTTCTGTTGGTAGTCCATTCCTACAAGTTTTGTACTTGAAATTGTCCTATCTAATGGTTTGTTATAGTAGGTACCATCATTACCTGAGAAAATGGGTTGTGATAAATTGTTACTAGAGCCTAGGTTTATCGATTTGTTAGTATAGAAGCTTAGTGTCTAGTAGAGCCTTATGGATTGATGCTGAGACATCTGTAAACTATCATGGAGGGGCTACAAGGCATTATTCAGAAATTTTATTCTTGACTCCTTATCGTGTGTTCGTAGAGTGATAAAACTCAAGTACATTTTTTAACTTTATTCTTTCCCAGATGAATTAGATGAGGCTATCATAAATATGGATAAAAATTTGGCACACATTTCCTAAGCTTCACATTGTATCAAACTATGAAGTTTAGGATAAATATCGAAGATCTTCAGCATCGATTGGAGGATTTGGGGATAACCCAGGCCTTGAATGAGTTTACGATCACTTCATCCATTCGATATTTGGTATCAAGAAATTTGAACCTTTTTATGGGTGCCTCACATCTAGAGATGATATCTGGTTCATCAAGCAGTTCTCAAGCTAGAGTTGAGTTTATCCGTGGGCAATTGGGTTCTTCATCATTTTCAGAGTATGAGATTAGATTTTTTAGTAGTTAAAACATATTCCTATCCTATATCATTCAGATCATGGCATGGTGTATGGTTTTATTGAACGATAAGTTATGTCAGTCAATATGGTGTTAGAGCATTTGATAGCAACTAGTCTACTTTCTCTTAGTTTTTTTACCATACAAGGTCAATAGAGAGAGAATGCTTTGAGATTTATTAAGGGGGCATTAAATGATATTATTAGTAAAATCCTAATGGTATTCCATACAGGAAAGAGGATTCTTCCCATGGAGGTCAGCTTTACTTTAAGCCTGACCGATTCTCGCTGGTAGAATCTGATACTATTAGTGGTTTTCAAATTAGTTTTGGTTATCACAATAGGCAAATTTCCCATCAGACCTTTGGGAGTATTCTATATGGATTTTTAGGCCATGGCATTCATTTAGGATCAGAAGGAGCATCATCTAATAGTATTCAAGGATCTTATTTTGGTTAGGACATTGGTCTAACGAGTGGCCTAGATGCTAATTGATTATTCAAACAGATTTAGAATATATTTCTTATCTTCCTAGAGTTCTTGAGGTATGTTATGATTGTAGAGAGAATAGTCATCTAGTAGAGAGTACCCCTGATGTTACATGGTCAGCCAATTGGCATCCGCTTGTGTCTCTTGGTATGTTAGGGATTCTGGGGTTTAATACAACTATATAGAGAGTAGTTACTAGTCCAGAGAGTGTCCCCAATATAGGATTATTAGTCATTCTTCTCATATATAATAGTTTCATGGTGTTGTGGTATATTTAGTTACATGTAGAGTGCTTAGTGCCGTAGTTGGTGATTCAAACGGTCAGTATGAGATTGGAACCATTCAGATTCATTCTCCCTCAAACTTATTAGGAACATTACTTCAAATTTTTTCATGATATGTGTGCTTTTATTTGCTACCCTTACATTTTCAATTGTGTATTAACATTCTCATACCTATGATGATTATATGCCTTGGTAGTTTTATATCGATTGTTGTGTGTCTTTATGTGGAATTCATGATTATATGACTTCCCCAGTAAATTATTTCCTTTAGTAATGGATAGGGTGGATCATTGTTTATATTTCCCCTATGGTGTAGCATTTGGGTTCAAGTTTGACTTATTGTGGGCTATTGGCCTTTTTATGGATCAATAATGGTATTTTATATTGATTTTTATTTTGGCGCCACCTACTCTTTGTATTAACTTTTATATTATTATTGTTATTATTTTCATTGTTTGATGTTGATTGATCTTTACTTGGTAGATGACTAGATTAGCATTATCTATCTAGAATACTCTTTCCCCTGATTCTTATTCATTTTCTTAGACAACTAGCTTGATTGGATGATTTCTTGCTATAGCAAGGTGAGGTGTATCATATTCCTTTTGTATTAAGTATTCTAGATTCTTTGTGGATTGGATTATTTCAATGAAGGAAAGTTGAACTTCCATGGTTTGATTTTTGTTCTTAAGTTGATGATTGGGTGCATAGCAATTTTTTTTATGTTGACTAATTTATAGTTTGTTCTTGTAATTTTTTCTAGTTTATCACCCTGTAGTGGCCTTGATATTGTTGGCGAGAGGTCTCGGGTTTTCCATTAAGGTTTCTTGGATCTGTCTTCTGATGATTGCTTTAATCTTAAAATTAGTGTGGAGTTGGCTATTTTATTCTTGATGCATAGTAATTCTTGTTGTAGTATAGATAAGAGAGTTGGAGATAGGTTATCTTTCCTGTGACTGCTTCTTAAGTTTGTGATTTGGGTATTTGTTGCCTAGAACGAGTATTGTATTGATCCATTTCTAAATGAGTTTGCTGTTTTCTACGTTGTTAGAGATTTTTCTATTACTTGTATAGCTTCTAGCCTTTGTCAGTTCTTGGGTATACTTAGGTGGTTCATGTCCTCCAGCTTCTATAGAGTTGATTTCTTATGGTTTGAACTAGTGATTTACCCTCCTTTGTTTTTTGTTCTTCATCTACATTTAGATTTTAATTTTGATAGGATCTAGAGGGGATATGTCTAATCATGGATATTGAGGATGAGATGGGTGTTTGGTTCCAGTTTAGAAATGCTGGCTCTAATTTTGATTTGACAATTTTCGAATAGAGATTTAGAGGTTATGATTGATTTGGAGTATGGATTTCACGTTTGGTCTTGGTAGTTGAGATCAAGCGATTCATCCTTAGTGTCGAGATTTCATCTTGGAGTTTTAGAGCATCCATGCAACTTTTATTTAAGATTTTGCTCAGTTGGGGTGTCACTTATATGTTGTCTAAGCCTACTCCTTTGCAACCAATTTTGTCTTTTTCGGTTCAGATGGATGGTGTTTGATATGTCTTCAGATGTTTTTTGGCATGATATTTGTTTCTTCATCTTTGACCAAGGATTTTAGTTTTCATTGGAATTTATGGATGATATACTTAGCAGGAGTAGTATGCTTTTATTAGATTCAATATGGATTAATTATCAGTTGATGGAACCTCCTAGAGTAGTTCATTCAGTTGTTAGTGATTTATGCTTCGGACTCTTGGATATCAGTTTCTAGGGTCGTCCGAACAAGTAAAAGCATTGGCATAGATTGATGATCTTTGTTATCTTCTTTTATGTGCCCAAGTAGTGCCTTGTGGATTTATTCTCATGCTTATCAGTATGGATTTGTGATGGACCAGCTTGAGTTCTTTATGGTTAGAGTGATGGAGTAGCATTGATAGGACTCAGGTGAATCACTTCTTGGTGCAATAAATAGCAGGGTTGTAAAGTCAAAAGAAGGATAATATGGATATTAGAGTTTCTTGTGTGGTTCATTCCTTGGAATCTTGGATTGCCTTTGTCTTTATTAGATTTTAGCTTGACTATGATGGTTTCGGTAGGGTATGAATGTATTACAGTTTGGATTTACGTGCATCAGTCTTCGTCGATTCAATTGAAGGCAGTTGGTAGTTGAAGATTGAGTTTTTGCAATTCGTGATGTGAAGTATGAAAGTTAGTTGAAAAGGTATACCCATGAAAAAATCCCTTGGAAGCATTGTATCTTCTAAGAGGTTATCTAGGAAGTTATTTTAGTAGTATGCTGGCCTAGTACCTCATTCGTTTGAGCTTTGGTGATATTTTTGTCCATTGACTTTCGAGGAAAAAAGTACTTTTAATGGTGGATATTTTGATGACACATTAGGTTATTTCCTAGATACCATGTTTTTTTTTTCATTTTGAGCCTTGCCATAATGGTTATAGATTATTTTTGACTTGTCAGAACTGTCGGTTTAGTTATCAGATGGTTAGTTTAGAGTATAGGCTCATTTCCCTATTTTAGAGCCTTCAATGTTTAGATTTTGGTCTCGGATCAAAACTTCTAGTAGAAACTTCTGATGAGAATTCTGATAGTGCCATTAGCTCTGAAAGGCTAATTTTAGGCTAGGAGAACCCTTGGTTCAGGTCTCGAGGCTTCCATACTCATTTTGGGCTATTGGGTGGATTATATCAAAAATAAAGCAAGAGGTGTTGGCCCACACTTAGTCCAAACAATCTCGGATGATAAATTTCGATGGTTCCACTAAGTCTGAAATGCCAAATTTAGTATGATTGCATATTTCGTTTATGTGCACGGGGTTTTAAATAAATCTCAAGCACCATATTAGAGTCCATTTTGGACATGAAAAAAATCTTGTGCATCAGGTTGCTGATGCGACTACCTAAGAGATACTATGACCACTTAACTGTTATAATCATATGCTACATAGTGTTACTAAAGGGACATTGACCCTATGTTCAAGGGCCTCTTTAGCAATGGTGTGTCCTATAAAGCGTGCATCTCTTAAGCAACCTAGGAGTATGTTAAGAGGTAACCGACTTATGGTGGTAGATCACTTAAGTGATCCTGCAGCCTATTAAATGGCACCTGATTGCTATTTATCCCTTTTTCCAACCCGAATTTCAACTATTTTCACACAAAATTGAGAGCTTAAAGAGAGGAAAAAGTGGAAATTTATCCGTAGAAGCTAAAAAAGACTAGCCTAGCTCTCCTTGATCATTTCCCATTAATGTTCACTTAAATTTCCATCCTAATTCTTAGAAATTGGTTATCTTATTCCTAAACACTAAGAGTTGATTTAAGATCCAATATATACTCCATTTGTGCTCAAATTCCTTGTCTTTTGAGGGACACTGTGATACATTTAATTTTGAATTCCATTTGGGAGTCCTGCAGACCCGTTCACAACTAAAAATTCTACTCAACAGTTAATATAGCAATATGGGTCTCATTTTAGTACTAAAGATATCTAGATTACTATTTTTATAGTGTGGCGGTATTTCGAGATCCTGGAACAAAGACAGACGATTTATGGGCTATTCAAAGACTTGTAGTTCGGCATCAAGGTAGGATTCTTTCTACCATTTTTCAAGAGATAGTGTATTATATATTTCATATGATAGATAGCGATGTTAGGATATGATATTGTGTAGAAGACTATGACTTAGCCTAAATTATTAGTTTGAGGATTAGATGGGTGAATCGACCCTTAAGGTCAAATATTTATTATGCTTCTAGAACCTTATAACCCTAGATTGCTGGTATATTTAGACATAGTTGATTCTAATAATCCTTTGGTACGAAGTTTACCAATTTACTTGGTGGATTATGATGGTTCTTGAATTTCTATAAGATTATGTCAGTTATATAATATTTTGCCTAAGGCTGTAATTATGATATTAGTTGGATTATGGGCATGTGATTTACCGTTATAAAGGATATGGTTTAGTTTATTGACGTTTAGATTCTTGTAAAGACATTGTTTGGATACTGGTGATAGCATGCATAGATTGGTACATTCATGCTCGTTAAAATAGTAAATAGTATGATTCTCACTAAAAATATGGTATTACAATTGTTTATCTAAAAGGGTACTCAACCCACCTTTTAACTTTTAAAATGGGAATCATATTACCATAATGAGTGATTTATGGGCTTTTGAGACTAAAAATGATGTTTTAGATATTTAACCAAGTAGGATTCTGGTCCATGATGATACTACAACTATTTACCTCAGTCGAGAGAGAATTCAACCCTTGCCACACTATTATGATGATTTAGCCTCAAAATTTCCCACAATAGCTAATTTACGGATTTACAAACTCTTTAGAGATGGTTTAAATTCATGCTTATATATATATATATACATATATAATTATATCTTCGATACTGGATGGAGTAGTTTGAGGATGATGATGGTTATGGAAAATAATTGATTAAGACCAGGCTGGTCTATATGGATTCTCTGGAACACCCTTGGGGTCCCTTCATTCGTGGTTCATTGTTCTAGAGAAGAGAGATTGATGTAGGTCCTACCTTGGCAAGCCGTTGAGCATGTGGAGGTGTGCACAATGGGTTACTTTATGTTGTTAGCTTCCCATGTTGACATAATATGTTTTGATAATGGCAAACTAATAATGGAAATCATGAAGGATGCACTGAAGAAGTAATCTAGGCATGAAGGATCACCCCTAGAGCTAAACTTGGAGAATAATCTCGAAACTAAAAGGAAGTCAGAGCCGAATCTGGAAAAGTATCAGGAAGATATCTCATTACATCCCATATTACAAGGAAGACAATTGGCAATCACAAAAACAACTTGTAACGAAGATCCCTGAAGGAACCATGGAAAGAATGAAGATCACACCATCTACATAGACATATTTAGTATGGACATGTATGGCTGTGAGTTAATTTTGGAGAAAGAAAGATCATACTATACATACGAACATATCTTGTATGAACGTACAATATGATGTGAACCCTCAATCAAGTGATAAGTTTAAATCCTTGATTGAGATTAAATTCCTTAGGTTTTCATATAGATCAAAGAAGCCAAATTAGTTGAAGGCTATAAAGAGGATGATCGAAGATCCAAGACAACATGCAACTTCTAAGGAAATTCTTATTGAAGACCAAAGAAAACACATATATATAAAGGAAATTCATCGTGTGTCTCAATATTTAGTCTTCAAAGGGCTTCGTAATTTTCAATTTACAATAGTTACAAAAAGAGAAAGCTCCAGTCAACTTAGTTATACCAATTAAGGATGTGCCACAAGATTTGAATAACAAAATAATATTCAGAAAATTTCCATCCTATTTGTAATCCAATTCTCTCTTCGAAAGCTCTAAAGAAAGTCCTTATAACCCCAGATAACTGGAGTAGGCACCACACCAGTGATCCAAACTAGGATAATTCTTGTGTATTTAGCTTACTTATTTACTTGTGCTTTTAATATCATTCTATTTTATTCAGTATACTAACTTACAAGTGAGTTAACAATAAAGGCTAATTAGTCGACTAAGAAAAAGTTTTCAATGTACCCCTTCTTGAATTTTAATTTGTATCAGAGAAGGTCACACTAAACTATTGCTTAACCGCATGTGACTAAAGATATTATGGCCAACTATCAAACCCACAAGCACTTCTTCAAGACAGTCACTCATCAACAAGGTCGCCATACTTTAATGGAAAACACTAATTTCACTAACAGAATAGATTAAAGAATTTTTGTACAGTCAAACGACTTTCACGACTGGGTTGTCATCAAGAAGGGACCAAAACCCATACCTGGGTTTAAAGACAAGAAAAAAATAAGTACAAGGAATCAAGAAGTCTTGACTTACACTACTTTAAGAATTTTGAAATCACCAAGGATCAAAAATAGGTAATTGAAACTAATGCAAGAGCTATAAGTCTACATTATTAAACAGTTAGCAGAGCAGAACATGACAAGATATCAACCTGCAAAATAGGTAAAGAAATGTGGCACAATTTGGAAGCTATCTATGGGGGTACTACAAAGTAAAATAGGCAATGATCAGTACTTTGGACAATGAATATGTGTTTTTCAAGATGGAAGAAAATTAATTCGTGGAGTCAATATTCACATGATTCAACAAGATTATTTGTAAATTGAAGTCATTTGGGATAATCTACTCAAATGGCCATAAAGTTAAAAAGCTCGTAAGGAGTCTCCCAAAATATTGGGAAACTAAATCTGTCATTCTAGAATATGAGGATCTTCATAACATTTTGATGAACTAAGATGCAACCTTATTTCTTATGAACAAAATTATATTAACAGGTAAAGTAAGGAAGAAAAGAAGAAACCGACACCCTTCAATGTTGTAACACCTGTGCATGAAGAGCACTTAGACGAATACAATAATGAAGGAATGGTTATCAAAAATCATGGAGTATGAAATTTTTTTTGACAGAAATAATATAAACCTCAATGTTACAATCAATGAATTCATAAAAAATGATGATCGATGCAACTCTTGTGGTGAACCTGGCCATATAAAGCAAAATTGTCAAAACATAATTAGAAATAACCAATACTAAGGAGCTTTGGAGCATGGAGTGATAAAGAAAATACTAAGGATGATGCAGAAATAACCAATACGTGTTTCATAGCAGTGGGTGAATCTAGTGAGGTATGTCCATTCAACTGTCTTAACTGCAATCTTCTTTAGTCAAATATTGATATGATCAAGGATGAGCTTCAAAAAATTATTGATTAATATTAAAAGATTACTCAATAAAAGAAAAATTGGCAATCTCAATTAACATGAACGCTTGAAGAAGAAAAAAGGAACTTTAAAATTAAACTTGAAGTAAGTTAAATTGAAAGTGATGTACTTCAAGAATAACTTAATGATGTGAAAATACAATTAAACAGCATTAGAATATCACCAAGACATAGTTCCATAAGATCAAATTCACTTAGAGATAAATCAAGTTCTTCATCTGATTCATTTGTTCTTCTAAATCATCCCTATAATTTCATTGACCAATTTGTTACACTCATGGTAAAAAGGGGCACAAATCACACAACTGTAGACAGAGTTCTACAGGACTGTGGATTTGGAGACATAAAGAGATCACATCTAACCCCCCAAGGACCCAACACTACTTGGGTACCTAAATAAAATTAATTTTCTTATTTTACAGGAACATATTCATGAAAGCTACAAAAAAGGAATATGGGTCATATATAGAGGATTTTCCAGACACATAACTTGAAAAAAAATTAAACTTTTGTTATCTAAATAAAATTGAAGGAGGATCAGTAAGCTTTGGGGATAATACATAAGGTGACATCATTGAAGTCAGCTTAGTGAAGCTCATATCCTCCTGTAAACTCATTGAAGTGTATCTCGTATACAGGCTCAAATACAACTTACTGAGTATCAGTCACTTATGTGATGCAGCGTTTGAGGTATTCTTCAAATCTGAGAGTTAGTCTATTAAGCATGTTAAATGAAATATCTCTCATATCGGTGCCCATGTTTATAATATTTATGTTTTAAATAATTTGGATTTTGCAATAATGACTTGTGTTATTGTACACAATAATAACACATTGTTTTTGTAGGAAACTCAGGCACGCTTGCATACATGCCATCGAAAAACATTCTAGACTTGAACTAGTGAAAGTTTATCCATAACTAAAGTTTGAAAAGGATCACATCTACAATTCTTGTCAACTTGATAGGTAGACTCGAACATTACTTAAAGTAAAAAATTAAGGTCAATACCACCAAACCCCTTCAAACAATCCACATGGATGTGTTTAGTCCAACCAAGACCGCAAGTATTGGTGGAAAAAGATATGTTTTTGTCATTCTAGATTACTATAGTAATTTAATTAGGTTGTGTTTCTAGATCACAGGCATGAAGCATAAATATTTTTGAGTGATTTTGTAAAAGTGTAAAAATAGAAGTAGGATAATTCATCACTTATAATCATAGTGATCATGGAGGAGAATTCAAAAATAAAGCATTTAAGGAATATCATGCTTAAAATAGATATTCTCAAAACTTATCATCTTCTCAATCCCCTCAACAAAATGGTGTTATGGAACAAAAGAATAGATCTCTCTAAGAGAAAGCAAGAATACTATTTATAGAATAAAATTTACCAGATCATTTCTGGGTAATGGTGGAATGCACCACCTGTCATATTTTCAAAAGTGTCACATCAGACAGGTACTAAAAAAGACATCGTATAAGTTGTAGAGAGTAAAGAAGCCCAATATCAGCTATTATCATCCTTTTAGATGCAAATGTTTCATCCACAATAATCGTAAAAATCACTTGGGAAAGTTTGACCCTCAAAGTGATGAAGGTATTTTTTTACTACTCTCTACTAGTCGTGAATATAGAGCCTTCAATAAATTGAATATTAATTTAGAAAAATTCATGAATATTATATTTGATGAATCTAATGCTTCTTCTATGAGCTTAAGTTTTGATTAAGAGCAGGTGAATGATTATAACATAGGAGTCAAATTAGATATAACACCTTAAATAACAACCTCCAAGTTGACTATGGCTTAACCAGAGTCAGCGTCTATCACTGAAGTAACAAAAGCTAATGTTCAAAGAGAATAAAGACAAAATGCAAACTTTTCTAATGAATTCATTATTTGAAATCCAAATGATAAGATTCAAATAAGATCATCATTATGAAAACAAGACTCAATAGCTCTTGTTTCTCAAATTGAACCTAAAAAGGTTATGAGGCCCTCTAAGGCAAATCATGGGTTAATTCCATGAAGGAAGAACTAGATCAGCTTGAATTCAATCAAATCTATAATATAGTTAAAGTTTGTAAGAACTAATTAGTTATTGGAACCATATGGGTCTACAAAACAAATTAAATGAAGAAGGTAAGGTTATTTGAAATAAGGCTAGGCTGGTAGCTCAAGGCTACTCCCTATAGGAAGGTATTGATTATGCTGAAACCTTTGCTCTTGTACCAAGGTTAGAATCAAGTTAAATTTTGTTGGCATTTGTTGATTTTAAACGTTTTAAGTTATATCAAATTTATGTTAAAAGTGCATCACTAAATAGATACATTCATGAAGAAGTTTATATGAAATAACCTCCCAATTTTGAAAATACATCTTATCCAAACAATGTTTTCAAACTCTCAAAAGCACTATATGATCTCAACTAGGCCCCAAAGGTATGGCATGAGAGTGTGAGTACTTTTCTGTTAAATAATAATTTTCAATGAGGTAAAACATATACTACTCTTTCTATTTACAAAATTGAGTCTAGTTTACTTATTATAAAAATTTATGTTAGTGATATTATTTTTGGTAGTCCTAGTAATTTTCTATGCTAGAATTTTGTAAATCTTGTGAAGGGAGAATTTGAAATGAGTCTCATGGGATAAATCACATTCTTCTTGGGATAAAAATTAAAGTAAATTCCCAAAGGTATCATTATTAGTAAATCCAAAGGAACTTATCAAAAAATTTGGAATAGAATAGGGGAAGGTATTAAAAACACTAATGATTCCCTCAATAAATTTTGATTTAGACATGCATAGATAAGACGCCATTCAAAAGACATAAATAGGAATAATTGGATCGCTACTATACTTGACTAAAACATGAACAAACCATCTTTGTTAGTGTTTGCAAATATGCTAGGTTTCAGTCGGATTCTAGAGAGTCCAACCTGGCTGCAGTCAAAAAAATCATTTTCTATCTAATCGTGACTTGAGATATGGGGATATGGTACCCTTATTCCTATAATTTTGACTTAAATATCTATTCAGATGATTATTTTCACGTGACAAAAATTAAAGAAAGAGTACTAGTGGAACACGTCAGATTTTTGGTAATTCCCTATAAGACCCTAAAAAATTGATTATATTATTTTGATGCTCCCATATGCACAATGACAATTTTTACATGATTATGATTAAGAAAGTTAGAAGGGTGTTTTGGAAATATTTCAAAAAAATTTGAAGAGGTTCGGGTTATTTTGAAACCCTGAGGTAGTAAACCTCCACAATAAGGCTGTGGCATAGAGGTTTACCTCAATGATAAGGATGTAACATGCAGTTATTTATATTCATCCAGTTGTCCTTCTTTTTGGCTTGGGGTGGGGGAATTTTGTTCTTTTTACCCCTTGTATGACTTTTAAACAACCAATTGGCCTTTTTCCTTCAGTTATCAAAGATCAAACACGAAATTTTAAACTCTAACCCCAATAAAGTTCAAGGGTTTTTCAAGGATTTCACCATTAAAGTTGAAAACTTTGATTCCTCTTTAATCTCGTGTGTATTTTAGGCATGTTTCTCTTTCCCTAACTTGAATTTTATACTAAGGCATAAGTTGATTGGATATTCAGGTTGATTAATTTGTGGGTTTGAAACTGGGTTGAGGTATTTTGATTGGGTTTACTTGAATTACTTGTCCCATGTTGAAAATGGATTATTTATTTTTTTAGTTGTTTCTTTTGTACCGAATTGGTGTATTATTTTAATGGTTAAAATGAGGAGCATGGCTTTCCCCAAATTGATAGAATTTTGTCTGATAATGAATTAACCTCAACCTACTTTGTAAACTTGACTTTAAATATGGAAAAATTCACGGTTTAACTTGTATTTTGGACTCATTGCTTTTCATTAAAGGAATAAAAGCATAACAATAGATTTGAATCGTCTTGATGGCCATAGCTTTGATTTTAAATTGAACTTCAGAGTTAATTTAGTTATATGGTTTGTTTGGACATAGTTTGAATAGTTTGCAAGCATATTAGTATGACAATACCATGTTGATAAATTTCTTCATGAAATACTCCTTGGTTACTAGTCTGTTTATGTGTAACTATTTTACGTTAGGATTAAAAAAAATTATGCAGCTTACCATAAAGTTGTAGGTCCTGGGGGGATCAACATTGGTAACGACATTTGCTGATGTTTGGGGTCCATGTTACCTAGTGCTTGGTGCACACATCATAATATATTAGGAGAAATATAGCCTTGGAATCTTTATCCTTTCCTATATTTTTCTTAGTTTTTGTGGCTAACACATATTAGAGACCTTCCAGCACAGGGAATTGTACCCATTATCCCATGGTTACCTTTAGGATGGTGTGAGCTACATAGTTTTGGTTAATAATTTGAAATCACTTTCTTATGTCCCTTGTTCCTTTACCGACTATATATATGTATATGAATGTGGTGCATATGATTTATGACTGGATTTTTTGTGATTGCATATTGTTATCCCTATTACATAAGTGATATTTTGTGCTCGGCCCCCTGACCATCTCCGGATACTGCATCCTTTCATGATGTAGGTTCTGAGGAACGGATACTGCATCCTTTCATGATGTAGGTTCGGAGGACTTTTCTATTGCTCCTATGCAACAATAGGTGGTTGAGTACTACTGTTGAGCTCTATTGAAGTGGTGAACCTCCATCTTTGAAAAGGCCTAATTATTTTACTATTTTCTTTATTGTCTTAGTAATTTTGTTCCTTTTTCTTCATAGTCGGGGCCATGTACCAATTTAGTTGGTATTTTTAGTTTTCGAGGCTTTTGTAGCCAAGTGTTGGGTTTGTTCCTATTTTACCTCATAAAACTTTTATTTGGTTGATTTAGCCTTTTTATTACTATTTAGTTAACTTTCAATAATTATATTTATGTGATCTTAAGCTAACTCTAAGAGAGTGGTCTATAGTCCATAGTAGGCTTAAGATACCTATCAAAGTCAAGCCTGAGTTCAGGTCATGAAAAATTTGTATCACATCATTTCTCAGAGTCTTTGGGTGTCCATAAATCCATGTCAAGTAGAGTCCCTTTTATGAGTTTATAGTGTGCCACACTTAGAAAGGGAAGGCTACAAGGAATTTAGGAATATATCCCTTTATTATATTCTATTTTTGGTTATAGAGTCTAGCTTTCTTGATATTCTAAAACCCTGGCTTACTCGAATTTTAGATCTATCTCTCCAAAGATCTAACAGCCATAGAAACACTGTTGGACCCTCCATCCTACCTTAAGAAAATATGGAGGGACTCTTCCTATTTATAGAATGAAGAATTGGTCTAGGGTCCCTGCTCTTAATTTTACTACTCCACGAGGGGTTCAACCAACCCCTTGTCCTCTTCGGGATACTTAGGCTGGTGATAATTATGCACAGTCTCAATAGGGAGATATTTCTATTGCAGAATTCAATTAATTTATTCATATGATAGCTTGACTGGTTGCATCTTGAAATCATCAACTTGATCATGTTGGTTTTGTTGTTAATTCATCTAAGGTAGGATGACATATATATGAGGTTGAATCCCTCAATGTTTATAGGATCTAAGGTTGAGGAAGATCCTCATGGGTTTATCAATGAGATAGAGAAGATTCTTTATATGATACATGTTGCTGATTTAGAGTGTGTAAAGTCTGACACCTATGAAACCCTGAGTTTTCATGTCCTAAACCTCTCAAAACAAAGCTCATAAAGTTAGCATTCCAACATTGCAAATCTCACCTTGATCTGATATCATAGAAAAAAGTTATGCAATTTTCCTTTTAAGGGTCAAGCAGCTGCTAGTGGTGACAACTCACGTGTTGACCCATAATCATGCCTTACAAGTCATCATGAGTAATCGTAGTCACAATAGTGCTCATCTATGAATCCATTCTAGTGGTTACGAGTCTAACACATGACTCATAGTCAGACATTATGAATGGTTATGTGGACCTGTATCCTGACCAGTAAAGTATTAAAGAATCAAGCTTCATATTTTGGTGGTTTTATTAGTGACTTGGATATATATTAAGTCCTCAAATATCTCCTAGCTTTTAGAAAAGTCAAAGATTCCATAGAGATTAAATTCCTGGGATGTATATTACTATAGTCATCTTCAAATAAGCATAACTTTTTTTGTACTAAGAATGTTTACGTTTAAGACCCACCAACAAATAAATAATTAATTTAGATTTCCAACGATACAAACTTTGCGTTAATATGAAGTTGGGGTTAAAAGTTATGGTTAAATGAATAAAGAACTATCAAAGCATCCTATGACAACGACTCATGATAATGACTCATAGTCAGACCCTACAAGTAGCTAGGAGGAGTTGTGGTCACGGTAGTAGGGGTCAAAATTTGGGTTCCTAATGACGACTCAAGCCACGACTCATGGCTAGACCTTACGAGTCATGGTCACACTCATTGTGATAGCTTCTAGACATTTTCAAGATAATTCATAAGGGATTTTTGGGTCTTTTCCACACTTTTAACACCAAAAATACATCACTTCACCCTCCAAACGATAGTTATCAAGTGTAAATATTAATCTAAACTATCATATCTAAAAAATTATTCATTACAAAACAAAAAGAGGCGATTCCTTTCATCCCAAAACAAATTAGGGATATTCAAGTTCAAATTTAATTCAACAAAATTTATCCAAGGCTTCAACATTCAGGTATATGGGCTATACATCAATGGATTCCTTCCACTTATTGAGTCCCAAAATCACCTTTTAGTTTAAGTATTGATTTTTTAATCATCTTTTGTAAAATTATCCATGTAAAACATGAATTTAATTCATGTGTTCTTAGGAATTTGAATTCAAGCCAGGTCAACATATTTTCCCATGTAAATTAGGTTATTTCATTTTTTAAATTCCAATTACCCATGTCATATTCAAGTGATTTCAAGCTAAATCATCAAGTTATGTATTAAAATATGTAAAAATATTGTCCTCTCAAGTTTAACACATTCCCATGTTCAAATTCATATTCCTCAATTATTTATTGAAATGTCTTATATTTTGGGACTTTGAAATATGATTTCATACAATTATTTAAAGCATTGTTATCATATTTTTGTAATCGTTCAGTATTGTCAGGTTATGAACACCCAATACCTATGTGTTGATACACGTAATAATCTTTATGTAATTAATCAGTCAGACTGTTATTTTTATTATCAGATTTAGATTATCATAGTTATGTTGGGCACTTATTAGTATAGTTCCATATCATGTTAAACAAATAATAATTCTAGTCCCATTCAGCTGGGAATTACACTTAGCATTCAGTGAATACAAGGATGGAAGCACTACCATTGGTTAGCATTTAGTTCTTAGTAGCTAAGTTATCGAACTACGGGCCACTATAAATTATGAGGGGTCCCCGATCAGTTAGGCATGACACCCTGGTCCTTCTGGACATCAGCCTTGCAGATTCTTATCGTCAATTAAGAGTTGGTACTCCTGGTAATGTATAAGCACTCTTCCTACTAGGGTTATACGGTTTACCTCGATAGCTTAGATTGGTGCATGTCGGTTGTAGTCAGCTCCCATAGTTTAATTCAATACTCAAATTATATCAATTCAGGTTTGCTTGACCAAGTAATCAAATTACCAATTATATAATCAGATGGACTTACAGATTATATGTATTCAGATCATGTTAGTAAATACTCTGCTTGGTCCTACTTTTACCTTACTAGTTCATGTTTTCATTCTTAGTATCCACACATGCTCCTCAGCTTAGTTTTATAGCATGTTCAGTTTTACACAAGATTTGCATATAATTTTCATGTCTACCACTTTCCAGCTTACGGAATAGTTTTTAGCTTATAATTTATAAATTTCCTGATGACTTACATTTTTCACGTATAGCCAAGTTTTAAATATATGTTTCAGTAAAGAACCTGCATCATCACTTTCAAATAATATTTTAAATATTTTCATGATTTAGTGAATGTCCCCATATTCTCAGTATATTTCAAAGTACTAACAATATATATGCATTTGTGGCTACATTACTTTATTATGTAGGTACCTAAAGTAGTCCACACACTAGAGTAAACAGTTTATTGGATCTCCTATTTAGGGAACTCTAGTGAGTTATAGTTCATATACTATATTGCTATTACTCTTATGTATGGATTTATAGTAGTTTGGGTCATGTCCCATCAACCTAAACTTAGTATAGTATAGAGTTGATAGATAGTCTGTCAGAGTCATAATATAATTCAAGTTCTATGTTTAGTTTTATCATGTTATAAACTTTTTCCATATTTCATTCATTTAGATTTTATAATTATTATGTTTCTGCTCAGTAAATTTTTATTTTATTTATATTATAATCAGTTGCTTAAGCAGTATACCAGTACATGGGTTAGCTTGGGATCACTTGTGATTCTAAGCATCATGCTACGACTATGGTTGATCTCGGTTCATGATAAAAATGGTATTAGAGCACAAATTTCAAGTGTCCTAGGGTGTCTATGAAGCTGTGTCTAGTAGTCTTGTGGGATGGTACAAAGATGTATTTACTTTTCTTTTAGAGGCTACAGTGCATTTAAGAAATGTTTCCTTTCTTTTTTTTTTTTATCTAAGATTGTGCTGTAGAGTTGTTTTCTAATAAATTTATACATATTCTTATCTTGCACCATCCATGCCAACTCTGGCTTCTTTTTGATGTAGTAAAAATAGTCAAGCTTAAATTCCCACTGATAGAGTTTTCTTAGAAAATCTCCACAGAAAGTTGTGGCATTGAATGTGGGCTGAAAAATATTCCATCGGTGCCTTTAAGTTCCAAATTTTAAAAGAGTTCATTCTTATTCATGAAAATTATACATTGAGCAAAAAATCAGATATACTATCATATCCTTTCTTAGGATCCTATGATAGCATATGACCTATAGTAAGAAGCATGAGCCTATAAGTTTAACAGTAGTAATGTTAGATAGTATTTATCTAGATTTAGTAGATTATATATCCATGGGGCTAGTTGTCCAAAAGGTAAACCAATATAGGCTTGAAATAATGTATGCCAAAATTTATATTAATTGATTTGAAATTAAGTATGATGGTATGGGTATGATCAAGAGGTGTACCCAAGGTGACATGGGATTATATTATTGCTAAGTTCTTAAAATATGTGTTCTGAGATAGTACCCTTTAGTTTTAAAGTGTCAATGCGGCTAATAATGTAGTATATGATGTTTGTACCAGCAACGTTATGAGATATAGGTTATTGGTGTTATGTATCTTTATGTAATGGTAGTTCTCATGGTTTGTGGAAAATTATAAGCTTGGAGATGTAATATACTAGATTATGAATTAAAAGAGACAGATTATGTGTTTAGTAAGGTAAATATGTTGTCAAGAAGGTTGTAAGTATATGATGATGATTTCCAAAGCTAAAGAAAGTTAAGGAAGGTATATATTTAGGGAGTGTTCAAGAATGAAGTTATTATTGTTTAGATATAGTTTATTCAGGTGAGGTTGAGCATTTATGTGCAGACCATTAGAGCCGTGAAATTATGGCTTAGTCTTTAAGGAGGAGTTTAGTATTTATGCATACCTTTATTTTGCAAACTTTATAGTAGAGTGATTGAGGTTCAATTTAGACTTTATTAAAGAGGTCTAGGTACTTAGAACAATGTCTTAACCAAAGGAGGGGATAATAGAACAAGATACCAAGTCTAGCTCTCATATTATATTAGTAATGCTAGTATGTTATGGAACAATACTAGGGGAGGAAGATTCCCAACCCATTCTTATTTTTTTACAAACTTTTGTACTTTAGCCATCACGACATCTACCTATGCCTTTCAAGTCAGCATTATGGTCATAGTTTATATTTATGCTCTTTCTATAGAATCATGTATTCTCCCAGTTCCTAGTATAAGAAGAGATAGTTCACTTAGAAGTATGACTCCTATTTAATGAATTTAGAAACTCCAACTTAGGCCATGCAGCTAATGACTCATGTATTCATGCTTTACAGTATGCTTAGTTCCCAAAATTCATGGTACACCCTTAATGACCAGTGAAATTCACATTAGGGCACATATGTCCTTAATTTAGATTTCTTTAAAGAAATACATGCATTTGATTTTCTATTCCTTAAGCCTTAGTTAAATGTAAAGATTACTTATAATATTCTTTCATGCTTTATGTCTTTATGTTCTAAGCTTTATGTCTTTATGTTCTAACCTTTCACTGACCTCTTCTTATGTAAAGATAGTGGAGATGAATATAGACGCACAATGGTTTAGATTGGAGAGATTAAATGTTTCTTATTAGAGAAAGATTATTGCATGATTGTTTTATCTAAGGCTATAAGTTTGAAGAAATATTGAGGAAAAGCTTTTGAGATGTGTCATTTTTAGTTGAGAATTCTATGTTTATCTTTTCGGGGATAGTGCATAGATTTCGTTATAGATAGATGTATTAGATAATATGGACAATTCCTAAGTGGTTTGGTTGCCTATAAGTTCTTATGCAGTTAGAATGTAATGATAGGCTTTAACTTCATGTTGGTATAGAAGTAGATGATTGAATTATATGTTTGTGAATTCCTAGAAAGAGGTTGAAGTTAGTAGTTGAAGTCACAAGGATTTAGTGCATATCCCCATATACTCAGTACATTTTAATATACTAACCATATATATTCTTTTATGGCTATATTCCGTCATGATGTAGGTAAAAGATTGAAACACTCTTTAGAAACACTCCTAGATTTTTTGTCACTAGTAAGTTATGACAAAGGGGTATAGATCATATGTTGGGGTACATTTGGTAAGGTTTGTCGTACATTAACCAGTATTGGTTGGTGGATTTGATTAGTTTATCGAATAGGTAGGACTTGGGTATGTACGAGTCATATGGTAGGATACAAGTCATATTGTTGGGTTTTTCTTCACTTAATTTGAGACTTATTAAAGTAAATTGGATCTAAGTACGAGTGTATCACCATAGGTCATGAGAAAGGGTACAAGTCATATTGTCCTGCTCGTATGTTTGACAGTCTCAACTCCTCTTGGATCTATTATGGGTACGGGTTGAGGGTACTAGTCGTATACTTAGATATAGTGAGTCTTGAATAGTCACATATTGACAAGTTTGTGGGGGAAGAAGGGGGTTTAAGGAATGCCTAGAGTATGAGTGGTGGTACCACACTTATTGGAGTGTATGACTTGTAGGGTAGAGTTGTACCCACCTGCAGGGATTTTATGCAGTTAAGTTGGATGTAATCTTGACATTTCCCCTATTAACCTATTATAACCCCACAACATATATCACACTTGGGAGGTTTTTACCCTATTATTCAATTTATTAACACTTATAAAACACTCTTTAATCCTCTCTATGGCTTTTGGGGTAAGAAAGGCTAGGGTTTTACTAAGGTAATCAAATTGGGGCTTTTGTTGTTGATTTCTCTCCATCATTTTCATCATATCAGTTAAGATACTTCTCCCTCATTATTAGTTCCAACTAAAGAAATGTTTTATACAATATTTTCATCGCAGGATTATTGTATAATTTTTGTGTTTTAAAATATATGTTGGGTTTTTGGTATTAAATTCTTTGTCATGGTTTTCCCATGTTTTAGTTATGTTTTACATTCTTTAATGGTGGTTTGGACAGTTGGTTGCATGGGAATCGTTAATTGGTCATTGGATTTGGTTTTTGAAACACTATGTCCCCAACATGTTTGATAAAATGCCTATGATAATGCTTTTACTATATTATTAGACTTTTAATGGAACTATTGCATGCTATGGTTTTTTAAAGGAACCAAAAATTGTATAAATAGTTTAAATGGTTTTGAATTGTTGATTGGAATGGTTTAGTGTTCATGGTTATGGTTACTTGAATTCTTTGTGGGGTACAATGGAATCCCTCCCAAGTAAACATGGTAATGAACAACATGCGAGGTACATGGGATTTTCCTAAGAAATTATAAAAATGGAATACTTGTGGGGTACACGGGATTCCCCCAAGTTAAATTAATAATGTAATCTATGGGTACATGAAAATCCCTTTAAATTAAAAGATTTACTAAGGACATTGCTTGCAAGCTATATTCGGTATGACGATACCACTACTCATAGCCTTGTTTTATAATAATGGAATAAAGGTTTAGTTTTTTGGAAATAGATTTAATTAGAAATAATGGCAAGGTAGATAGCTAACCATAAAGGTGGAAGTCCAATGGATAGCCACTGGAAACTCATGTTTGCCGACATGAGAGGTTGGTCATGAAGACTATATATAATACTAATGAGGTACACAAGAAACCTCTAAGTACACTATACATAGGTATCATGGAGAGCGAAGGGTACTAGGGAATCCCTTACTCTTATGGTATCTCTGGTTCATGCAACTACATGTATCAAGGATCGTTCAGGTGTTACACTGGACCCATATAGCCCATGGGTAGTTCTAGGATGGTTAAGCTACACATACAAGGTTAATGGTTTTAAAGGCATTTTAAACCATTATGGTTAGATATATTATATTTATAGTTTTTATACATGTTGTTGGCTTACTTGGTTTACTAGATGTCATTATTTTATCCTTATTCTAAGTACTTGCTAACGTTCAATCGCTAACCCATCCTTGGGCGGCTGTATCCCCATGCAATATAGGAGTTGGTTGTTCTACTCCTTTTGTATAGTGATCGAACTTTGGGATCATCTTTTGGATTAAAGTAGAGAGCTTTCATATTCTATAAGTCTCCATTTCATGTTATTGATATTTTCATAACCCTTTGTTTATTTATGGATATTGGTTTTTCTATGGTTGGGGGCATGTCCCAACCGAATATTGATATTCTTTTGGTCAGAGGCTTTTGTGGAACTACTATAGGTTGGTATAGATGAGATCAGTAGTGGTGTGAGCCTTAGTATTGGCATTGGCATTGGGGTTGATACTGTTGAACAAAATTTCTCACTGTTACATCCTTTAATGTTATATTATGGAGCTGAGTTTTTTTATTGTTATGGTTTAGTTTGGTTATGCTTGTTTGTTGATATCAGATGGTTGGACTTGTTTGGCTGGTCACGGTCATAGAACCATCCCAGAGTGTTGGGTTACACGATAACACTATCTTATTATACATTTGGAATTTTATCTGATTCCGGATATGTGTAGGTTGGTTGGGTTGGGTATTGGGGTACTCTCCAATTTTAGTTGGAATTAAGGTGCCCATTATGATAAGGCCTGGGGTTGGGTCTTGTCAAGATTGTATTAGAGCTTTAGGTTCACGAGCAATTAGGAGTCAACAAAGTCTTGTCAGTTAGAGTCTCTTTTAGAGGTGTGTAGCTCGCTACACTCATAAGGGAGTGACTATGAGGCATTTAGGAATGTTTCACTTTCTTGGTATTCTATTTTCAAGATGTAAGGTCTAAAGTTCTTTCTAACCCTTATTTGTCCTCTTTTAAAATTATTCCTCGACGATTTGAGACACAAGGTAAGTCTTCTATCCTAATTGGGGATAATATTGAAGGGGGCCGCTCTTCTCAAGGGATCAATAATAGGTCTAGGGGTCCATTCCCTGATATTTTTAGAGTTCTACCGGTTGCTACTAGTCCTCCTCCAGATGAGGTGACTAATGCATAATTTTCCAAATCAATTCATGTTATTGCTCAGTTTGTTGCTGCTCAGGCTGGGCAGGATGCATCTTGTGTTCCATCTGTTGAGGCCACAAAGATTGTCCAATTTATGAAGATGAATCCTCCTACAATTACTAGTGTGATGTTTGAGGTGGTTCCACAGGGTTTCTTGGATGAAATAGAGAAAAATTCAGGATAATGAAGGATGCAAATATGGAAGGGATAAATTTTTATACTTACTAGCTTAAGGATATTATGTACCGGTGGTACAAGGAGTAGGATAGCGATATAGGTGATGTTGTGGAGTTGTCCTTATAGGAGACTTCCTTAAATACTCTTCTTGACCATTTCTTTCCTCAGGAGATGAGGGAAGCAAAGATGGAGAAATTTATGAATATTAAGCAAGAAGAAATGTCAGTCAAGGAATATGCCTGGAAATTTCATCAGTAGTCAAAGGATGCTCCGGACATGGTGTCCGATATAAGGGTGAGGATGATAAAGTTCACTTTTGAGCTATCTCAAGATTTGATCCTTTAAAGCAAGACTGCATTTCTTATGAAGGATATAGATATTTTGAGGTTGGTTGTTCACATGCATTAGTTAAAAGAGAAAAACAAAAAATAAGAGAAGTTTGGGGAAAGAAAAGGTGGGAAGAGTAGGTTCTCTAAGCAAGGTAGTGCTCAGTAGCAACGTGGTCGGGAGGGTAGTAAAGGGCCAAAGAATAAGTGGGGGAGTTATGATTTCTTCTTTACTACTAGTGCCCCTTACTCAAAATAGTTAGGTGATATGCGTCAGCAGGGTGGTGATAATTTCCAGGCATAAGAGGCCCAATCTCAGTTGAATGGGGCTCAGTCAGCTTCTCCATACCCTCTTTGCCGGTTCTGTGGTCGTCTTCATTGGGGATTTTGTGATAAAGAGAGGGACAAATTTTTTAAATATGGACTACTAGGCCATATGCTCAGGAATTTTATAGTTTCTAAGGGTGCTTCGGGAGCGATAAAACCTCCAATGGCTTTATCATCATCTCCTGCACCAAAGGGTACTGCATCTGCATTTGTTTCTGCTTCTGGTACCTACACGGGTTAAAATAGGTTATGTGGTCTTGCTACTTGGCTTGAATTTGAGGCATCACTTGATTTCATGACTAGTATGTTACAACTCTTTTCTTGTGATGTGTATTTTGTTTGATCTAGGGTCCACTCTTTCTCTTGTGACTCTATTTATGGCTGTGTATTTTGGTTTTGATCCTGATGTTATTTTGGATCCTTTTTCTATTTCATTCCTAATTAGAGACTGTCGTTTCTAAGAAACTCTATATGGGCTGTGTGCTACCTATTGCTAGTAGGCAGACTTTGGCGAATTCGGTTAAACTGGATATAGTTGATTTTGATGTCATTTTAGGAATGGATTGGTTACACTTTTATTACACATCCTTAGATTGTCAAACACGTAAAGTTTTTTTGTTCCCTGGTAAAATGGTTATAGAGTCAAAGGGTAGTTTCCTAGCTCCTAGGGGAAGGTTTATTTCTTATCTTATAGCTCGAAGATTAATCTCCAAAGGGTGTCTCTATAACATTATCTAGGTTAAAGATTCTAACTAGGAAGGTCCTTCATTACATTTGGTTCTGGTGGTAAATCAATTTCCTGAGGTCTTTTTGGATGATATTCCTAGTGTTCTTCCTTATGGGGAGATTGAGTTTGGTATTGATTTGGTTCTGGACACTAGTCCAATATCTATTCCTCCTTATATGATGGCTACGACTGAGTTGAGGATACTCAAGGAGCAACTTAAGGATCTTGTGGATAAGGGGTTTATTCATCCTAGTGTATGCTCATGAGGTGCACCGGTTTTATACATGCTCAAAAAGGATAAATCCCTTCGAATGTGCATTGACTATCACCAGTTGAATAAGGTAATAGTTAAGAACAAATATCCTCTTCTAAGGATAGAAGACTTGTTTGATCAATTGCAAGGTGCCGAGAACTTTCCTAAGATAAATCTTCAGTTTGGGTATCATTATCATAATTTTAGGGTGGAGGATATCTCTAAGACAACTTTTCATACTAGGTATAGGAACTATGAGTTCTTGGCTATGTCACTTGGTTTGATTAATGCCTCGACAACATTTATACATTTGATAAATAGTGTTTTTAGGCCATTTATCAATCTTTTTATCATTGGATTCGTTAATGTTATTTTGGTTTATTCTAAGAGTGAGGTGGATCAAGCTAATCACCTCCGTGTTGTGTTACAGAATTAAATGAGTAACAATTGTATGCCAAGTTCTCTAAGTATAAGTTTTGGTTGAACACTGTAACTTTTTGTGGTCATATTTTTTCTAGTTAGGGGATCATGGTGGATCTTAGAAAGGTAGTTATGGTTAAAGGGTGGCCTATACCCACGACTCTAACCACCATTTAGTGTTTCTTGGGTTTTGCTGGATATTATAGGAAGTTCATGGAAGGTTTATCGATAATACCTTCTCCATTGACTAACTTGACTTAGAGGAAGGTAAAGTTTTCTTAGTCGGTTGTTTGTGAGGGAAGTTTTGAGAAGCCTAAGGATAAGCAAACTTCTGCTCCGAATTTGACATTTTCTAAAGATAATAAGGGGTTTGTTGCTTATTGTGATGCATCTCAGTTGGGACATGGCTACGTTTTGATGCATCATGGGAAAGTGATTGCCTATACTTCTAGTCAATTGAAAGTACATGATAGAAATTTTTGCGGTGGTTTTTGCTTTGAAAATATGGCGGAAAATTTTTGCGGTGGTTTTTGCTTTGAAAATATGGCGGCATTATTTTTATGTAGTGCACTTGGATATCTTTTCTAATCACAAGAGTCTACAATATCTGTTCACTTAAAATAAGCTAAATCTCAGATAGAGGAGATGGTTGGAGCTTTTCAGGGACTTTGATATGAGTCTTCACTACTACCTAGGTAAGGCTAATGTGGTTGTTGATACTCATAGTAGGTTATCCATGAAGAGTTTAGCTCATGCGAAAAAGAGGAAGTAGGAGTTGGTGAGGAATGTTCACTGCTTGTTTAAGCTTTGTGTTCGTCTTCTAGACTCCAAGGATGGTGGTTTAATGGTTCAAGAATTTTTTTTGTCATCTCTTGGTGAAGAGATCAAGGAGAAAAAAAATGCTAGATCTTATCTTGGTGAAAATCAAGAGAGATATTAGTGGGAAAAAGGTGATGGTGTTTGAAATCAGTAGTGATAGTACCTTGAGGTACCAAGGGCGATTGTGTGTTTCTGAAGAAGATGGTTTGCAACAAAGGATTTTGGCTGAGGTGCATGAATCACGCTATTTTATTCATCCTATTTCGACAAAATATATATTGATCTCAAATAGATGTATTGGTGGAATAGCATGAAAAGAAATATGACTAATTTTGTGGCCCAATGCCTTGTGTGCCAACAAGTCAAAGTTAAGCACATGAGGACTGGAAGTTTGTATCAGGAAATGGAATTACCAAAGTAGAAAATGGAGGTGATCAATATGGATTTTTCTACCAGTCTTGCTTGATCTCCCAACAGAATTTATATGGTTTGGGTCATCGTGGATTCGATGACAAAGTCTGCTTAATTCTTACCGGTGCAGACTAACTCTTTGGCTGAGGACTACGCGAGGCTGTAACTTTAGGAGATTGTAAATATACGTAGGGTACTTCTTTAGATTAGTTTTTTTAGTGTTACACAGTTTTCATCTTATTTTTGGCAGTCTTTCCAGAAGGGTTTGGGTTCTAAGTTCAGTCTGAGTATTTCTTTTTATTTGCAGATAGAAATACAAGCAAAGAGTATTATTCAGATGTTGGAAGATATGTTTTAGGCGTGTGTGATGGATTATGGTGGAAATTGGGTTGAGCATCTATCTTAGGTAGAGTTTTCTTACAATAATAGCTATCATTCTAGCATTGTTATGGCTCATTTTGAGTCATTGTACGGTTGGATTTGTAGATCTCCTATTGAGTGGTTTGAACTTGGTAAGGCAGATATGTTCGGTCTGGATTTGTTTTATCAGGATATAGAAAATATTAAGGTAATTTTGGATAGGCTTAAGGCTGCCCAAAGTCACCAAAAATCCTATACGGATGAAAGGCATAGAGACTTTGAGTTTGAGGTTGGGGATAAAGTGTTCCTAAAGGTATCTCCCATGAAAGGGAGTAATGTAGTTCGGTAAAAAGGGGAAGCTCAGTGCACGGTATGTTGGTCCTTATGCGATTTTGTAGAGGGTTGGTAACGTGACATATGAATTGAAGTTTCCTTCTTGTTTGATCTCTATTCTTCTAGTATGTCATGTCACGTTGTTGAGAAAGTGTCTTGGTGATCCATCTTTGGTGGTTCTTTTGGAAGGATTGAATATCTCGAATTCTTTATCTTATGAAGAAATCCCAGTTCAGATCTTGGATTGGCAGGTTCATCAGTTACGTACCAAGGATGTGTCCTCGGTAAGGTTCTATGGCAGAACTACCAGGTTGAAAAGCTACATGGGAAGATGAAGCAGACATGAAGTCCAAATATCCATATTTATTTTCTGTTTTGGATATTTGTGTGGAAGGTATGTGTTCTTGATCACATCTTTATTTTCTAACTTAGTCAAGGGTTAGAATAAATCCTTGTATCTTTATTTTCTAACTTTGGTAAATGTTGGATTCATATTCGATAATGCAAATAAATCGTGCTTGTGTTTGACCTACCTTATCCGTCATTTAGTAACGAATAATCCTAGTGGGGGAGACTGAAACACCCTGGGTTTGGGACCCTTAGAAAATTTTCTAGATTTTTGCTTTCTGGTCAAGGTACAACTAGAGGGTACAGGTCGTATGCTGGGGTACAGTTGTTAAGGTTGGTGGTACACTAATCAGTATGGGTTTGATTGGTTTCTGGCATAGGTAAGACTTTTGATGTTATCAGATACGGGTCATATAGTTGGGTTTTTCTTGACTTAATTTGAGATTTAGTAATGTAAATCTGTGTATGAGTGGCTCACAATGGGTCATGAGATAGGGTACGAGTTATATTGTCCCACTCATATGTTGGAAAGTCTCAAGTCCTCCTGATATTGTTATGTGAACAAGATGCAGGTACTGGTCATATCCTTAGATACGATTTGTTTTGCATGGTTGTATGTTGACTAGTGGGGGGTCTAATGGAGTTATAGGATATGAGTGATGGTTACCAGACATATTGGATGGTACAACTAGTAGGGTTGAGTCGTACCCACCTCGGGGATTTTATGCAGTTAAGTTGGGGATAATCTGGAAATTTACCCTATTAACCCATTATGACCCCATGACTTTTATCACTCTTGGTAGGTTATTTTCCCTATTATTCTATTCAATATCATTTAGAAAACTCTCTCTAATCCTCTCTAAGGCTTTTGGGTAATGGAAGGCTAGGGTTTCACTAAGGTAATAAAATTGGAGGTTAGGTGGTGATTTCTCTCGATCATCTTCATCATCTAAGGAAAGATACTTATCCCTCATTGTTTTCTCCAAGTAAGGGAATGTTTATACTATGTTTTCAAGGCATGATTTTTGGATGATTTTGGAGTTTTCAAATATATGTTGGGGTTTTCATATTAAATGCTTGGTTATGGTTTTTCCATATTTTAATTATGTTTTTACAGGATTTAATGGTGGTTAGGACAATTGTTTGCATGGGAATGGTTATTTGGTAATTGGATTTGGTTTCTTAAACACTATGTCCCCAACATAATTGATAAAATGCCTATGATAATGCTTTTACTATATTACTGAACTTTTAATGGAACTATTGCATGGTATGGTTTGGTAGTGGAACCCTTAATTGTATGAATAGTTTAAATTGTTTGGAATGGTTAAATGGAATGGTTTGGTGTCATGGTTATGGTTAATTGAACTCCTTGTGGAGTACAGTGGAATCCCCTAAGTAAACATGGTAATCAAAAACAGGCGGGGTAGATGGGGGCAGTTATCTACTCTCAACAATATTTCAAAACCCTAATAATGGTGCATGCAAAAACCTACAAACTTGAGTATTTTTCGTCAATTATGGCTACTAATTTTGGTGAGATGGACCCACCGGAGGAATGTCCAAAGCAGAATAGTGGAGGGAAGGTTCAGATAAATCTGGTAGTTCAAAAATATGCTGACTTAATGATGAGTAAAGTGTACATGCATGAAACCATTAGGGTCCCTCTAAAACCCATCATTATGATTCATGGATAACAAACTGTTATGTGGAAATATTCAGAGGTAATGAACTTAATCATACAAGAGAATTTACAGTATACGATAATTGGTAAATTTGCAAATGGAAAACAAGATGTTAGTGCATTACGTAAGTCAATCCCTTCTCAATGTGGTATTAAGGGAGAATGTGCTATTGGGTTGCTGGACACACAACCTATATTAATGACATCGAATCATCTTAAAGATTATGTTTAATTGTTATCAATATCTGCTTAATACATTAAGGCCAAAGAGATGTATTGACAGATGAGAACCCTCAAATGGGATAACCGATTTGAATCTGATGTTGAAACCACAATAGTAATTGCGTGGATCTCAATGCTAGATTTACCACAAAATTACTTTGCTAGAAAAGCTATATTATCTATTTCATCTGCCGTAGCAAAGCCTTTAATAGTAGATATGGCTACAAAAGAACACACAAGGACAAGCTATGCACGGGTGAAGATTAAAGTGGATCTTGTTGCTAAGTTACCACTAAGGGTTAAGATCAACGAGGAAGATGATATAAGTTGGGAAATAAAATCTAAATAGATTCAGATCGAATATGATTACAAGCCTAAGTACAGTAAGGAATTTTTCTTACAGGGTCATGCTGAAGAATATTGCTTGAATCTTCATCCGGAGATATTTGATAAACTGCTGGTGTAAAGGAAGACCAAAACATTACTAAAGTAGATGCAAAAAAGCTTGGGCAAGAATAGAAAGGGGCAGAAATTGATAATAGCAAAAAATCGATGGTTGCAAAGGAGAAACAAATATTAGAGGGACAAATATGGACATTTAGTTGGAGAAGTGGATGACAAGGTAGAGGAACTTGAGACATCAAATGCTTTTGATTCTATAAATCAAGAGCATAATGAGAGTCAAGAAAAATCTTGTAACTTGTAGAACAAGGAAAGTACAAATGATTGGGTGAATAAGAGCTTTGGTAAAGAAGCAAAACCAGTTGAAGAAGTACAGCCAATAAAGGAGGACAATAATGACCATGAGAAAATTCACAACACTAGAAAAGATAATTAAAAACAAGAAGAAGCACCAGCAGAGCCGACAAAGGACAAAGACAAGTAGCATTCAAAGATTAGCAACAAGGAAAGAATTAAGAAGTTGCACAAAGTAACGAAACTAACTTAGTACTGGTAATACATGATAAGACTTAGTTCAAGAGATGACACTACAAGGGGTTTACCATTATCAATGGAGGCAGTAAACATGAATGAACTTGTAAACAACAGGAAAGAAGACTTGGATTCTGATGATTTAGTTGATCAAATTTAAAAGGTTTCACTTGAAGGAAACCTGTCTCAAAAGAAAATTTAGTTACTAAGTGCAAAGCATGGTGTAATACCCTATACTTATTCCTAGCTTAAATTCATTCCTAAAATGTTAAGTGTGAGCTTAAAAAATTAATAACTTTTATTAAATTTGAAATTTTCAAGATTTGGGTTCTCCATTGTGTAGATAATTGAATAAGATTTCCATCGATACCCAATTCACCTAAATCCGATACTTGTTTGAGAAGTTATGGAGATTTTAGTAAAGCAGTGTACCATCTGGGAAACCAACGCATTGTGGAGATGGTTAAAATCCCAATTGTTAAATTCCAGTGGACCTCTACGATAGTCCCGCATCGTAGAAAGGTCCAATTTTCCATTTGGCAAATTCCAATAGGGTAACGCGATTGTACCACATCTCGTTAGTGCTGCATCACGGTGGCCTGCCAATTCGGAAAAATATTGCTTTTTCTAGTTCCAATTAAAAGTTTAAAAGGTGTATTTTGGTCAATTCCAAGGCCCCAATTCATCCAAAACAAGGAATTAAACATATTTTCAAGCACTTTATTCCACCATTCTTTCTCAAAGAAACCTCTAGATTGAGGATTCCAAGGATAAGATAATCAAGAACTCATCTTTAAGAACTCAAATAGGAATCAAAAATTCAAGTTTCTTCATCTAATCATCTACCAAGGTATGTGGAGTTTATGGACAAGGATCCCCTTTCATCCTTGCACCCAAAACTATATTTTAATTAAATTTCATATGATTTTGAATGAATATTCATGAGATTTTAATATGGTTCATACCCATTATTGCTATTTGCAAGGTTTTGAGATTTCAAGTATTTTAGAAGTTGAATTGCATGTTTATCTTCATATTTCATATCTATTGCAGAAAATTTTAGATTATGAGATGAATTATCTTTGTTTTCATTACCAAGCATGATTGTTATGATGTTTTGACATGATATTGATGCATAAGTTTTTACCCCAAGATTGATATTATTATTTCAAGAAAGATTATGCTTCAAGCATTTTATGATCAGACTATTTTCAGATTATTTAGTAAAGATTTGATCTTTTGATCCTGAAATAAGATTTGGAATCAACTTTACACATTTATTGCAGATTACAAAATTTATTATAGCTTTATTTACAGATTTAGTTTGATAAATGCATAATTAGTTTCAGAATAAATGCTTATGCTAGTTTTAAAGTGGATTTCCAATAGAATGAGTGCAGCCTAAAGAGAGTAGTATTTAGCACCCAGCAGGAAGTATGGGATTAGTGTGCCCTATCTTCCATAGAAATATGTAGCCAATTTAGGTGCAGATTATCCAATTACTCCCACTTGTACCTGGATGATAGTTATAGATGTGATCACTTAGCTTAGGTTATACTCCTTGGCAAGAGTATCACACCTCTCCCCATCGTGAGGTTTTCCCCTTAGGAGAATAAGACATTTAACTCCATGTTAGCTCACAGGGTTTATGTTAGTTCAAAGAACCTCCCTTACATATAAGCTTTAGATAAAGTATTTTCCCTACAGTCTACAGAATTATGAAAAGAATAATGGAAAAGTTTTTTTGAAAACTAAATGTAAAGGCTTACAACTTTAATCAAGTTATGCTTTACAGAAAGATATTAGCTACAGATTTCATCTTTCAGATTTCATACCTAGACATGAGACCTTTCTACACTTAGAAAATATGGTTTAAATAGAAAATATAAGTACAACTTTTAGAACTAAATATTATGACTCACTAGATTTATAAAGTATGATTCGCTATTGATGATTACAGATTTTAGTATTTCAGATATGCCAACTTATGCGAGATTTAATTTAGCATTCATTGTTTTACAAATTATTATGATGAGATGATGTTTTACTTATGAATTTCACCCCCATATACTCAGTACATCCTCAAAGTACTGATCCACATATATGTCTATGTTCTACATTATATCATAATATAGGTTCAGCTGCTCAGCATCAGTAGAATGAATAGTTCAAGCATCTCCATCTATATCGTACAGTTGGTGAATCCTCATAGTTCAGGGACTTATTCATTAAGATTTTGTAGCTTACTAGTTTATGTGATTCAGTATTCTTTCCAGATAGTTCAAGTTAGCTGGGGGTTTTTCCAAGTGACTCTCTAGTTATTAGTAGTAGAGGCTTGTCAGACTGCTAGTCAAACATTACTTTAGATTATTATCACTTATTTTAGATAGTTTTTCATATATAGTATGACTCTTATGTCTATGTTTCCTTTATTATGAGATTCAGACCTAGTACCTGGTAGAAAGGGTTGGCTTGAGGTTACTCATAGTCTTGAGCATCATGTGACATCTCGGGACCAGGTTTCAGGGCGTTACAAACTTGGTATAAGAGCCAGGTTTATAAGAGTCCTAGGGAGTCAGACAATCCGCGTTACATAGAGTTTTGATGGGGTAAAGCGCACCATATTTTTTATCAAGAGGCTATGGGACGTTCTTTGGAAATCATCTCTTTCTTTTAGGATCTATCATGCTTAAAGTATATCCATCTGCTTTTAACTTATGTACTTACGTGACAATTGAATATACCTTCTTGCCGAGCTAATACCCACAGAAATAAAAACTAGATACCCCAGTCCGCGTATTCTTTGAATAATAATGTATCCCATGCTAAGTATAGGGTTGCCTTTTAGGCGTTGGCCCAAGCAGTGACTGCTAATATTCAGGGAAACCATCAGGCTACAGTCCTACTTCATAAGAATGAATCCGCCAGAGTTATTTGGGTCAAAAGCAAGTAAGGACCCACAACTTTATTTAGATGAGGTGAAAAAGATCACCTAGATTATGCATATTTCTAAAGAGTAGATTGAGTATTTGGTATCTTATAGGTTGAAGGATATATCGTATGATTTGGTAGTATGTGGAAGAATAGTAGTGGTAAGAATATAGCTCCAATGAGTTGGTGGGTATTTCAAGATACTTTTCTAGATTGGCTCTTTTTGCGTGAAATAAGAGAGGCTAAGATAGTGGAGTTTGTGAACTTGAGTTAGGGCTTAATGACAGTAAAGGAGTACTCCCTTAATTTTAATCAGTTATTTAAGTATGCCCCTGATATGATGGTTGATCCTAGCGCAAGTATAAGTAAATTTGTTACTGGAGTGTCTCTCTTAGTAGTCAAGGAGTGCAGGACTATCATTCTTATTGAAGACGTAGATCTTTCTAGGTTGATGAGTTTTGTCAATAGATTGAGGCAGAGAAGTTAAAAGGAAGAGATAGAAGTAATAAGAGGGCTAGAAAAACACAGTTTGAGCATAGCCAGTCTAGGTCTCAAGGGGTAAATTATTCATAGTTTCAGAATTATTCATCTATGCTAGCATCATGGTTAGCTAGTGGTCTCGTTCCCAGAGCTAGACATGAGAAGTAGGGTAAGTTCTCTATGTCCAGATCTTAGAATAGTATGAGAGGAAGACCCATTTATCTTCCATGTGCTAAGTGTTATAAGAATCATCTCAGAGAGTGCTTAGCTAGACTAAAAGGTGGTTATGGTTATGGTAAGTTAGGTTATAAAATTAGAGAATGTTTGTATACTAATCAGGGAAATAGAGATGTTCGTCCCCACACTCAGGCTATTAGTGCACCAGCTACTTTAGGTCACCAGTCCCTCCTCAGGGCACATCATCAAGTACCGATAGCGGCTAGAGCCAGAATTAGTTTTATACTTTACCATCCCATCAGAAGCAGGGGGATTCTCCAGATGTTGCTACTGGCATGCTTCATGTCTTTCATCTTGATGTTTATGTGTCGTTAGACCTCAGGTCAAGTTTTTCTTATGTGACCCCATTAGTTGCAGTGAATTTTGAATTAAGTCTTGAAAAGATACCTAAGCCTTTCTTTGTTTGTACCCCAGTGGGTGAGTCAGTTTTTCCTGAATAGATATATAGAAAGTATCCTGTCACTGTCTTTTATAATATCATGTTAGCTTACTTTATAGAGTTAGATATGGTTGAATTTGACTTTATTCTTGGTATGGATTTGCTCCATTCTAGTTATGCATCCATAGATTATCACACCCGAGTGGTGATGTTTCAATTGCCAGATAAGCCAGTTTTTGAGTTGAAAGGTAATTCAAAGTCCCCCAAAAGTCATTTCATATCTTCTCTTAAAGCCAGATAGTTGATTTCTAAAGGGTGAACCTATCATCTAGTTCGAGTCAAGGAAACTAAGTCTGATACTCCAATAGTTCATTTAGTAAGTGTAGTCAATGAGTTTCCTAATGTCTTTCTAGAAGATATACCAGGGGTACCTCCCGATAGGGAAATAGAATTCGGTATTGACCTTTTACCAGATACTCAACCCATTTCTATAACTTTTTATCGTATGTCTCCCGTAGACCTCAAAAACTTAATAGATAAACTTCAAGAACTTTTAGATATAGGCTTCATATGGCCCAGTGTTTCTCCATGGGGCGCTACAATCCTATTTCTGTGAAAGAAAGATAGTTTTTTTCTTATTTGCATTGACTATCGCTAGTTAAATAAAGTTATAGTAAAAAAACTATACTTTTCCTAGAATTAATGAGTTATTTGATCAACTCCAAGGTGCAAGTTATTTCTCAAAGATAGACCTTAGATCTGACTATCATCAGCTTAGAGTAAGGGAGTGTGATATTCCAAAGACAGCTTTTAGAACCCGTTATGGTCATTTTAAGTTTCTAGTCATGTCCTTCGGGCCAACAAATTCCCCCAGTATCCTTCACGGACTTGATGAATAGAGTGTTCAAATAGTTTTTGGACATGTTTGTTATAGTCTTTATCAATAATATTCTTATCTACTATTGTAGTAAGAATGACCATGCAACCCATCTTAGAATTATGATGCAAACACTTAGAGATAAGAAATTGTTTATGAAATTTAGTTAATGTGAATTTTGGCTAAAGTAAGTAGCTTTCTTTGGTCATATCATTTCTAATGAGGGTATTCGAGTTGATCCCCAAAAGACAAAAGTAATTAAAAATTTGCCTAGACCTATCTCTCCTCCAGACATTAGAAGTTTCTTAGGTAGCAGGCTATTGCAGATATTTTGTTGATGGTTTCTTATCTTTTTCATCTTCTATGTTTAAATTGACTCAAAATAAAGTTAAGTTTCAGTGGTCAGATTCCTGCCAGATGAGTTTTCAGGAGTTGAAGATGACTTACTTCAGCCCTAGTCATAGCATTACCGGATTGTACAGATTGTTTTGTTGTGTATTGTGATGCCTCTAGAGTTGGTTTAGGTTGTGTTTTGATGCATAGAGGTAAGGTCATAATCTACACCTATAGACTGCTAAAGCTTCACAAAAATAACTACCCAACCCATGATCTTGAGTTAGTTGTTGTTGTGTTTCCTTTGAAAATCTTGAGACATTATTTGTATAGGGTGCATGTTGATGTGTTTACGGGTCATAAAATATTGCAATATATGTTTACTCAGAGGAAGTTAAATCTTAGATATAGAACGTGGTTATAATTGTTGAAACATTATGATATGAGTGTGTTGTATCATCTAGGAATGACTAATGTAGTGGAAGATGCCCTTAGTAGATTATCTATGGGTAGTGTTGCTCATGTGGATCATGATAAGAAAAAGTTAGTTTGAGAAATTCACTGTTTAACTAGATTGGGTGTGAGATTTGTTGATTTAGCTGAGGGCAATATTTGGGTCCAGAGTAGTTCTGAATCTTCTCTAGTTTCGGAAGTGAAAGAGAAGCAAGATAAGGATTCTAGTTTGGTCAAACTGAAGGATTCAATTAAAGACCAAAAGATAGAGATTTTTTCCCAAAGGGGATATAGTGTGTTTAGGTACCAGAGTAGATTGTCTATACTATGTGTTGATAACTTGAGACAATAGATTATGGTGGAAGAACATGGTGCACGTTATTCCATCCATCCAGTTGCCACCAAGTTATACCTCGACTTGCGGGAAATCTATTGGAGAAGTGGTATGAAGAATGACATTGTAGAGTTTGTAGCTAAGTGTGCAACTTCTCAATGGGTTAATGTTGAGCACCAAAGACCTAGTGGTATGCTTCAAGAGTTTGGTATCCCACTTGGAAGTGGGAAGAGGTGAATATGGACTTTGTGACTGGATTACCCCATTCACGTCGTCAACATAATTTGATTTGGGTTATTGTAGACAGATTAACCAAATCAGCATATTTTTTTCTAGTTCAAACATCTTACATAGTCGAAGATTATGCTAAGCGTTAAATCAGAGAGTTTGTTAGATTGTATGGAGTTCCTTTATCTATCATCTTATATAGGGGTACTAAGTTTGCCTCTCAGTTTTGGAAAGCCTTTTAGAAGGGTTTTGGTACCCAAGTTCATCTTAGTTTAGCTTTTCATCTACAGACAGATGGCCAGGCAGAAAGGATGATTCAGACTCTAAAGGATATGTTGAGGGCATGTGTTCTTGATTTTGAAGGAAGTTTGAATGAGCATTTGTCGTTGAATGAGTTTTCTTAAAACAACAGTTATCATGCTAGTATTCAGATGTCTCCATTTGAGGCCCTTTATGGGCGAAGATGTAGATTGCAAGTTTGTTGGTTCGAAGTGGTGAGGCCACTTTGATTGGGCCAGACATGGTATTTGAATCCATGCATAAAATTTGGTTAATTCGAGAGAGATTAAAAGAAACTCAAAGTCTTCAAAAATATTATGCAATCGTAAGAAGAAGCGATCATAATTTTGAGGTTGATGACCTTGTGTATTTGAAAGTTTACCCCATGAAAGGGGGGAAGATCTTTGGAAAAAGAGGGAAGCTTAGTCCTCAATATGTAGGCCCTTTCAGGATTTTGAGTTTTGTTGGGAAGCTGGCGTATGAGCTTGAGCTACCCGCAGATTTATCCTCACTTCATCCAGTGTTCCATGTGTCCTTATTGAAGAAGTTCATGGATGATTCAGCTGTTATAGTCCCTATAGAAAGTACAGATGTTCAGAATAGCCTTTCATACGAAGACGTCCAAGTAGAGATTCTTGATCATCAAATCCGTAGACTAAGGAACAAAGAAATTCCCTTGGTCAAAGTTCTGTGGTGAAAGCAGTCCGTTGAGGGTGCTACTTGGGAAGCAAAAGTAGACATACGTACCAAGTATCCTCATCTCTTTTCCATGAACACAGATTCAGTCGAAGTTAGTAATTTTGTTTTACTTAGTTCTTTTCCAGTCTCAGATTCAGCTATATAGTTATTTTGTGCACCCTCATGCACTCACAGATCAGTTTAGTAGCTCAGTATGTTTTAGATTCATTCATATAGATATTTCAGTCATACATGACAGCCTGTAGCCTCAGATTACTCAATATTCTTAGATTAAATAGCCACATTCGAGGACAACATTCCCAAGGGGTAGATATTGTAATACCCTGTACTTTTTCCTAGCTTAAATTCATTCCTAGAATGTTAAGGGTGAACTTCAAAAATGAATAACTTTTATCACATATAGTTTTTTCCATATTTGGACCCTCCATTGTGCAGTTAATTAAAAAGATTTCCAACAATACTAAATTTGCGTAAATCCTATACTAGATTGAGAAGCTATGGCAATTTTAGTAAAGTAGTTTACAATCAGGGTAACCACTGCATCGCGGAGATGGTTAAAATCAAAATTATCAAATTCCAGTAGACCTCCACGATAGCCCCACATCATGGAGAGGTCTAATTTCCCATTTGGCAATTTCTAGCAAGCCAATGCAACTATACCGCGTCCGTTGGTGGCCTAGTTGGCAATTCTATAGAGCACCGCGATGGTGGTGCATTACGGAGATCTTCCAGTTCCCACTCATCATTTTCCAGTGAGCCACCATGATAGTGGTGCGCCATGGTAGCCCGCCAATTCGGAAAAATATTGCTTTTTCTAGTTCTCAATAAAAGATTAAAAGGGGTATTTTGGTCAATTCCCAAGGCCCCAATTCATCCAAAACAAGGAATTAAATATATTCCAAAGCACATTATGCAAAATTTCATCCATTACCTATCAAAGAAAAACCCTGGAGTTCGCAGCTTCTTCTCCAAGAAATCATATTCCACCATTGTTTCTCCAAGAAAGTTCTACATTGAGGATTCCCAAGACAAGATAATCAAGAACTCATCTTTAAGAACTCAAATAGGAATTAAAAATCCAAGTTTCGTCATCGAATCATCTACCATAGTATGTAGGGTTAATGAACAAGGATCTTCTTTCATCGTTGTGCCTAAAACCATGTTTTACTTACAATTTTATATGATTTTGGATGAATATTCATATGATTAAATTAGGGTTCATACCCATTATTGCTATTTGAAAGATTATCAAGTGTTTTAAAAGTTGAATTGCATGTTTATCTTCATTTTTCAAACCTATTGCCGAAAATTTTAGATTTTGAGATGAATTATCATTGTTTTCATTACCAAGCATGATTGTTATGATATTTTGACATGATATTGATGCATTGGTTATCACCCCAACATTGAATATTATTATTTCAAGAAAGATTATGTTTTAAGCATCTTATGATCAAACTATTTTCAGATTATTCAGTAAAGCTTTGATCTTTTGATCCTCAAATAAGATTTGAAAACTACTTTACAGATTTATTACAAATTATAGAATTTCAAACAACTTTATTTACAGATTTAGTTAGATAAATGCATAATTGGTTTTAGAATAAACCTTTATGCTAGTTTTAAAGTGGATTTTCAATAGAATGAGTGCATCCTGAAGGGAGTATTATTTTGTACCAAGCGATAAGTGTGAGATTAGCGTGCCCTATCTTCCACAAAACTACATAGCCAATGTAGATAGATTATTCCCACTTCTACACTAATGACAGTTACAGATGTGATCACTTACCTCAGGTTATAATCCTTGGCAAGAGTATGACACCTCTCCCCCTTGTGAGGTTTTCCCCTTAGCAAAGAGAGACGTTAGACTCCATGTTAGTTCACAGGATTTATGTCAGTTAGAAGAACCTCCTTTACATATAGAATTTAGATAAAGTATTTTCCCTACGAAATACAGATTTCAGAAAAGAATAACAAAAAAGTTTTTTTGAAAAGTAATTGTAAAGTCTCACAACTTTATTTAGGTTATGCTTTCCTGAAAGATATTAGCTATATATTTTAGCTTTCATATTTTAGACCTAGACGTGAGACCTTTCTACACTTACACAATATGGTTTAAAGAGAGAATACAAGTACAACATTTAGAACTAAATATTATGACTCATTAGATTTATAAAGTATAATTCTCTATTCATGATTATAGATTTTAGTATTTCAGATATGCCAGCTTATGTCAGTTATTTAAATTTATCATGCCTTATTTTACAAATTATAATGATGAGATGATGTTTTAGTTATGAATTTCACCCCTATAAACTTAGTACATCCTCAAAGTATTGATCTATATTTACGTCTATATGCTACATTGTCTCATAATGTAGGTTTAAGTGCTCAGTATCAGGAGCGTGAATAGTTTGAGCTTCTTAATCTATATCATATAGTTGGTGAGTCTTCATAGTTTTGGGACTTATTCATTAAGATTTTGCAGCTTACTAGTTTATATGGTTTAGTATTTTTTTCAATGAGTTTGAGTTAGCTGAGGGTTTGTACAAGTAACTATCTTGTTATTAGTAGTAGAGGCTTGTCAGGCTGCTAGTTTTGATTTAGATTATTTAGTACAGAGATTTCAGACATTACCTTATATTATTCTTAGTTATTTCAGATAGTTTTCCACATATGGTATAACTCTTATGTCTATGTTTCATTTATTATCAGCTACAGAGCTAGTATCAGGCAAACATGGTTGGATTGAGTCTACTCATAGTCTAGAGTATCTATCTTAGTAGTCAAAGAGTGCAGGACTATTATGCTTATTGAAGACATGGATCTTGCTAGGTTAATGATTTATACTTAACAAATTGAGAGAGAGAATTTAAAGGAAAGAGATATAAGTAATAAGAGGGCTAGAACAGGACAGTTTGAGTATATTCGGACTAGGTCTCAAGGGGGAAATCATTCATAGTTTCAGAATCGTTCGTCTATGCCAGCACCATCTTCAGTTATTGCTCCTACTCCCAAAGCTATAAAGGAGCTGTGGGATAAGTCTTCTATTTCTAGATCTCAGAATAGTATGAGTGGAAGACCCAGTTATCCTCTATGTGCTAAGTGTGGGAAGAATCATCCTATAGAGTTCTTAGCTAGACAAAAAGGTTGTTATGGTTATGGTAAGTTGGGTCATGGAATTAGAGAATGTTTTCATGCTAAGTAGGGAAATAGAGATGTTCATCCCCATATTCAAGCTACTAGTGCACCAGCTCCTTTAGGTCACCTAGTCCCTTCTCAGGGCGCATCATCCAGTACTGGTGGTGACTAGTGCTAGAATAAGTTTTATTCTTTGCCATCCCATCAAGAGCAGGAGGATTTTCCAGATATTATTATTGGTATGCTTCGTGTCTTTCATCTTGAATTTTTATGTGTCGTTAGACCTCGGGTCAAGTTTTTCTTATGTGACCCCATTAGTTGCAGTGAATTTTGAATTATGTCCTGAAAAGATCACTGAGCCTTTCTTGGTTTCTACCCCAGTGGGTGTGTCAGTTGTTGCTAAACATATCTATAGAAAGTGTCCTACCACTTTTCTTTAGAAAATCGTATTAGCAGACTTAATACAGTTAGATATAGTTCACTTTGACCTTATTCATGGTATGGATTGGCTCCATTTTTGTTATGCATCCATAGATTGTCACACTCGATGATAAAGTTTCTGTTTCCAGATAAGCCAGTTTTTGAGTGGAAAGGTAATTTAGTGTCCCCCAAAAGTCATTTCATATCTTATCTTAATGCCTAAAAGGTTATTTCTAAATGGTGCATCTATTATCTAGTTCAATTCAAGGACACTAAGTTTGATAGTCCTATAGCTCAATTAGTCAGTGTAGTCAATGAGTTTCTTGATGTCTGTCCCAAAGATTTGCCAGAGGTACCTCCCAATAGTGAAATAGAATTTGGGATTGACCTTCTACCAGATACTCAACCCATTTCTATACCTCCTTATCGTATGGATCTTGCTGAGTTCAAAGATTTAAAAGAGAAACTCAAAGATCTTTTAGATAAAGGATTCATAATTCCCAATGTTTCTCCCAGGGGTGCTACCATCCTACTCGTGTGGAAGAAAGATGGTTCTTTGCGTATGTGCATTAACTATCGCCAGTTGAATAAATTTATAGTCAAAAACAAATATCCTCTTCCTAGAATTGATGACTATTTGATCAACTCCAAGGTGCAAGTTATTTATCAAGGATAGACCTTTGATCCTGCTATCGTCAGCTTAGAGTAAGGGAGTATGATATTCCAAAGACAGCTTTCAGAACCCGTCATGATCATTTTGAGTTTCTAGTTATGTCTTTCGGGCTAAAAAATGCCCCAACAGCCTTCACAGAGTTGATGAACAGAGTGTTCAAATAGTTTCTAGACATATTAGTCATTGTCTTTATGGATGATATTCATGTCTACTCTTGTAGTGAGAATGACCATGCAGACCTTTTTAGAATTATGTTGCAAACTTTTAGAGATTACCAGTTGTTCGCCAAATTCAGTAAATTTGAATTTTGGCTAAGGTCAATAGCTTTCCTTGTCCATATCATTTCCAGTGAGAGTATTCGAGTTGATCCCCAAAAGACTGAAGCAGTAAGAAATTGGCCTAGACCTATCTCTCCATCAGACATTAGAAGTTTCTTGGGTAGCTGGCTATTATAGATATTTTGTTGAGGGTTTCTTGTCTATTGTTTATCCTATATTTAAGTTGGCTAAAAAGAAAGTTAAGTTTCAGTGGTCAGATTCCCGTACGAAGAATTTTCAGGAGTTCAAGGCTCAACCCACTTTAGCCCCAATTCTAGCATTACATGATGGTAATAGATGATTTTGTTGTTTATTGTGATGCCTTTAAAGTTGGTTTGGGTTGTGTTTTAATCTAGAAAGGTAAGGACATAATCTATGCCTCTAGACTGCTAATGCCTCATAAAAAGAACTACCCGACCCATGATCTTGAATTAGCTTCTGTTGTGTTTGCGTTGAAAATCTTGAGACATTATTTGTATTGGGTGCATATTGATGTGTTTACGGATCACAAAATATTACAGTATGTGTTTACTCAAAGGGAGTTGAATCTTTGACAGAGTAGGTGGTTAGAATTATTGAAAGATTATGATATGAGTGTGTTGTATCATCTGGGGAAGGCCAATGTACTGTCAGACGCCCTTAGTAGATTTTCCATGGGAAGTATTTATCATATGGAGAATGATAAGAAAGAGCTAGTTCAAGAAGGTCACCATTTAGCTAGATTGGGTGTGAGATTGTTTGATTCAGCTGGCGGGAATGTTTGGGTACAGAGTAGTTCCGAATCTTCTCTAGTTTTAGAAGTGAAAGAGAAGCGAGATAAGGATTCCAGTTTGGTCAAACTGAAGGAGTCAGTTAAATTCCAAAAGATAGAGGTTTTCTTCCATGAGAGAGATGATGTGTTGAGGTACAAGAGTAGATTGTGTGTACTATGTGTTGATGATTTGAGACAACGGATTATGGAGAATCAGCAGATTTCTTACCAGTTCACACGTCTTACACATCCGTAGATTATTCCAAGATTTGTATCAAAGAGTTGGTTAGATTGTATGGAGTTCCTTTATCTATCATCTCAGTTTGTGGCACTCAGTATACCTCTCAGTTTTGGAAAGCCTTTTAGAAGGGTTTTGGTACCCAAGTTCATCTTAGTTCAACTTGTCATCCACAGAAAGATGGTCAAGAAGAAAGGACAATTCAAATTATAGAGGATAAGTTGAGGGCATGTGCTCTTGATGTCAAAGGAAGTTGGGATGAGCATTTGATGTTGATTGAGTTTTATTATAGCAATAATTACCATGCTAGTATTCAGATGTCTCCGTTTAAGGCCCTTTATAGGTAGAGATGTAGATCGCCAGTTGGTTGGTTCAAAGAGTGTAAGGCCACTTTTATTGGGCCAGACGTAGTGTTTGAATCCATCGAGAAAGTTTGGTTTATTTGAGAGAGATTAAAAGCATATCAAAGTCATTAGAAATCTTAGGAAGACATAAGAAGAAGATATTATGAGTTTGAGGTTGATGACCTTATGTATTTGAAGTTTTCACCCATGAAAGGGATGAAGATATTTGGCAAAATGGGGTTGCTTAGTCCCAGTATATAGGCTCCTTTAGTATTTTGAGTCATGTTGGGAAGGTGGCGTATGGGCATGAACTACGCACAAATTTATCCTTAGTTCACCCAGTGTTCCATGTGTCCTTGTTGAAGAAGTTCATAGGCGATTTAGTAGTTATAGTCCTTCTAGAAAGTACAGATATTCAGAATAGCCTTTCACACGAAGAAGACCCAGTAGAGATTCTTAATCATCAAATCTATAGAGTAAGGAACTAAGATGTTCCCTTGATCATAGTTTTATGGAGAAAGTAGTCCATTGAGGGTGCTACTTGGGAAGAAGAAGCAGACATATGTACCAAGTATCCACATCTCTTCTCCACGAATACAGATTTAGCCGAAGTTAATAAATTTCTTTCACTAAGTTCTTTTCTAATCTGAAATTCAGTTGTATAGTTATTTTATGCACCCTCATGCACCCGCAGATTAGTTTAGAAGATTAGTATGTTTTAGATTCAGTCATACAGATATTTCAGTCGTGCATAATAGCTTATAGCCTCAGATTTCTCAGTATTCTCAACTTAACTAACCACATTTGAGGACAAAGGTTCGCAAAGGGGAGATATTGTAATACCCCATACTTTTTCCAAGCTTAAATTCGTTCCTAGAATGTTAAGGGTGAGCTTCATAAATGAATAAATTTTATTACATATGGAATTTTCTAGATTTGGACCCTCCATTGTGTAGATAATTACATAAGATTCCCATCGATACCAAATTCACCTAAATCCGATACTCGGTTGAGTAGTTATGGTGATTTTAGTAAATCAGTGCACCATAAGGGCAACCACTGCATCGCAGAGATGGTTAAAATCTGAATTGTTAAATATTAGAAGACCTACACGATAGCCCCACATCGTGGATAGGTCCAATTTCTTATTCTACAATTTCAACTTGGCCAGCGTGATTGGACCGTATCACGTTAGTGGACTAATTATCATTTCTATAGAGCACAATGCTGGTGGCGTGTCAAGGAGATCTTTAGTCTCACTTGTCATTTTCCATTGAGCCACCAAGATAGTGCCACATCGCGGTGGCCTGCCAATTCAGAAAAATATTGCTTTTTCCACTTTCTATTAAAAGTTTAAAAGGGGTATTTTTGTTAATTCCCAAGGCCCCAATTCGTATAAAACAAGGAATTAAGCATATTCCAAAGCAATTTATGCCCAATTTCATCCATTCTATCTCAAAGAAAAACCCTAGTGTTCAGAGCTTCTTCTCCATGAAATCAAATTCCACCGTAGTTTCTCCATGAAAGCTCTAGATTGAGGATCTCCAAGACTAGAAAATCAATAACTCATCTTCAAAAACTCAAATAGGAATCCAAAATTCAAGTTTCTTCATCTAATCTTTTACCAAGGTATGTGAGATTAATGGACAAGGATCCTCTTTCATCCTTGTGCCCAAAACCATGTTTTTCATATGATTTTGTATGAATATTCATGAGATTTAAATTAGGGTTCATACCCATTATTGCAATTTGAAAGATTATAAGATTTCAAGTGTTTTAGAAGTTGAATTGCATTTTATCTTCAAATTTTCAAGCCTATTGTAGAAAATTTCAGATTTTGAGATGAATTATCATTGTGTTCATTACCAAGCGTGATTGTTATGAAGTTTTGAAATGAGATTGATGCATGGATTATTACCCCAAGATTGAATATTATTATTTCAAGAAATATTATGCTTTAAGCATTTTATGATCCGACTATTTTCAGTTTATTTAGTAAAGCATTGATCTTTTGATCCTCAAATAAGATTTGGAATTCTCTTTATAGATTTATTATAGATTACAGAATTCAGAACAACTTTATTCATAGAATTAGTCAGATAAATGCTTAATTTATTTTAGAATTTTAAAGTGGATTTCCAACAGAATGAGTGCAGCCTAAAGAGAATAGTATTTAGTACTGAGCGGGAAGTGTGGGATTAGTGTGCCCTATCTTCCATAGAACTACGTAGCCAAGTAGGTATAGATTATTAGATTATTCCAACTTCTACATGGATGGGAGTTATAGATGTGATCACTTAACTCAGATTATACTCCTTGGCAAGAGTGTGACACCTCTCCCCATCATGAGTTTTTCCCCTTAGAGAAACGATACGTTGAACTCCATGTTAGCTGACATGGTTTATGTTAGTTAGAATAACCTCCCTAACAGAAAATCTTCTGATAAAGTATTTTCCCTACATACTACAGATTTTAGAAAAGAACAACAGAAAAGTTTTTTGTTAAATATTAAGTGTAAAGGCTCACAACTTTATTCAGGTTATGCTTTATAGAAAGATATTAGCTACAGATTTCAGCTTTTATATTTCAGACATGGATGTCAGACCTTTCTACACTTAGATAGTTTGATTTAAAGAGAGAATACATGTACAACCTTTAGAACTAAATGTTATGACTCACTGGACTTATTAAGTATGAATTGCTATTCATGATTACAGATTTTAGTATTTCAAATATTGAAGCTTATGTGAGTTATTTATATTTAACATACATTATTTACAAATTATGATGATTAGATGATGTTTTACTTATGCATTTCACCATATATACTCAGTACATCATCAAAGTACTGGTCCACATATATGTCTAGGTGCTACATTGTCTCATAATGTTGGTTTAGGTACTCTGTATCAGCAACGTGAATAGTTTGAGAATCTCCATCTACATCCGACAGTTGTTGAGTCCTCATAGTTCGGGGACTTATTCATTCAGATTTTGTAGCTTACTAGTTCATACGATTCAGTATTCTTTTTAAAAAGTTTGAGTTAGCTAGGCTTGTCCCAATTACTTTTTAGTTATTAGTAGTAAAGGCTTGACAGAGTGCTAGTTTTGATACAAATTATTTAGTATTGAGATTTCAGACATTACATCAGAGTATTCTTAGTTATTTCAGACAATTTTTCGCATATAGTATGACTCTTATGTCTAGTACCAAGATGACAGGGTTGGATTAAGGCTGCTCATAGTCGTGAACACAGTGTGACGTCTTGGGACCAGGTTTCAGCGGGTTACAAATGGAAAAAACACAAGAAAAATAAAAAGTAGGATAAAGTACAATGAATACAATAAGCCATATGGAAAAATCCTTATCAAAATAAATAGGATATATCAGATTTATAAACACATAAAAAGCATTCATAAGGTTGATCACAATGCATAGGAGATATCAATTAGTTTCATTTGCTTGATTGAACAATTTCAGGAAGGTCATAATATAGAGGCGTATAAAAAAGGGCTAGGAATACAACATCCAGTGGTAAGCAATTCAAGTAAAATATGGGCATTTATGGATGCAATAATGGAGTATAGTATCTTTAGAGATGAAGAATAATTACTCACTCTTAAGCTTGAAAATCATAAAGTAGGAATAATTTTTTTTGTTACACTAGTGTATGCAAAGTGTAATAAAAATGAGAAGCTATTTTTATTGGAATCATTCGAAGAACTAGCTAGTATAATTAAAGATCCCTAGTTAGTGGGTGGAGACTTTAATGTGTTAAGGAATGACAAGAAGAAACTGGGAGGATTGGCAGTTACAATAGAGGAGATAAATGATTTTAACTATTGAATTAGCATTTGTAATTTGGAGGAAAACTATTTCAAAGAAAACAAATATACATGGTGGAATGGAAGAATAGATGAAGGTTGTTTATTAAAAAGGTTGGAGAAAGTTTTGTTTAACGATAAACTGCATGAATTTTTTCCTATTATGGAACTAGAGAATATGGTAAGAAGTGGTTGACACGATGCTCCAATATTGGTATGGTGTAGAAAGTCAAGTGAACAGCTAACCAAACCCTTCAGATTTCTTAATTTTTGGCTCAAGGAAGAATCATGCATGGAGGTTATTAGGAAGAATTGGAAAGCTGATATTGAAGGAAAATCCTTTTATGAAGTTTCACCAAAATCTAAACAAAACTAAATTTGCTTTGACTAAGTGGAGCAAGCAAACTTTTGGAAACATTTTCTAATAGATTTCCACATTTGAGGAAGTGATAAAAGTTAGATAAAACAAATTTGAATAAGAGACTTCAGGGATCAATAGAGCTAAGCTGTCACAAGCACAAGCTGAACTAATAATGCAATTGAGAAGAGAGGATGAATTTTTGAAGAAAAAAGCTGGTTTTGAATGGTCCAAATATGGAGAAATACAATACAAGATTTTTAATGTAGTTGTGAAAGGCAAAAGATCCAAGTTAAGAATTCAATGAATACAAGATGCTGAGGGGAGTTGGCTGGACAACTAGGAGGTAATAGCAAAAGCATCAACTTCATATATCCAAAAACAATTTGAAATATAGGAGGATGAAGAAGATTTCTCAATGTTGGATATTCAACCAAAGGTAGCAATAAAAGTTCAAAATAGAAAATTAAAGAAGCTCTGAATTATTAAGGAAGTACAAGTGGTCGTGATGATATTAAGCATGAACAGTGTTAGTGGTCTTGATAGCATATAGGTGCATTTTATTAGAATGTATTTAGCATAATCTTAAATTATTTACATCAGATGATCATAGCTTTCTTATGTGGGTATGAGCTCCCTAGGTTTATTAGTCATACAAATTTGGTTTTCTTACCAAAAAAGTTAGTAGTCAACAATTTTTCTGATCTTAGACCCATTAGTAATTTTGAGAATAAAATCTTTTCTAGAATTATTCATGAAATGACTATGTGTATTCTTCGTGATATATTATTTAAAGAATATGATGGTTTTATTCAAGGTAGAAGCATAGCTGAAAATATTCTTGTCATTCAAGAAATAGTCTCTGAAATTAGGAAAAAAAGGGTGAGCCTCCTAACATGCTAATGAAGCTTGATATGATAAAAGCGTATGACAGGGTGGAATGGCTATTTCTCACTAAAGTGTTATGGAAGATTGTATTTTGTGAAGAAATTAGTGATAGGGTTTTTAGACTACTATCAAATAACAAGTATTCTATATGGCTAAATGGACAGCCTAAAGGTTTTTCCAAGTCTTCTTGGGGTCAAAAACAAGGTGATTTAGGTGATTTAGTGTCCCCTACATTTTTCATTATTGTAGTAGAGGTTTTATCTAGGAGTTTGAAGGAACTTCTCTGTAGAAAAGAATTCAAAACATTTGGGATGCCTAGAGAAAGTCCAACAATCAATCATCTTGCATTTGTATATTATATGATTATACTGTCTAAGGCAGAAATGGTTACATTACATCTGATCACATCAACTTTGGAGAAGTATCAAAAGGTTTTAGGGAAGAAAATTAACAAGGAGAAAAGTGCCCTTTATTTGCATGGAAGTGTTTCAAATAGTGTAGTAGTTTTGGCAGAAATAGCAACTGGTATATTGAGACAGTAATTCCCTTTTAATTATTTTAGATGTCCTATTTTCTACTTGAGAAAGAAGAAGGTGCATTATCCGTATATTATGAATAGAATTACTAATAAGTTGCAAACATAGAAAGAAAAGTGGTTGTCTCTTGGAGGTAGAGCAGTACTAATTAAGCATGTGCTACAGAGCATTCCCCTACATTGTCTCCCTATTATGAACCCCCATAGGAATGTTTTAAATACCATTTAGAAGATATTTGCTAAGTTCCTTTATAGAATAGTACAATTGGAGGTATGGGAAGACATTGGGTACCATGGTCTACTATATGTCTACCTGAGGGAAAAAGAGGTTTAGGTTTAAGGATGTTGTATGATGTATCAAAAGCCCTCTTTTGTAAACAACGGTAGAATTTTAGAACCAAGATGTCTATGTAGAGTGAATAGTTGTAAATATTATAGAAACTATAATCCTAAAGAAGTTATGTGGAAAGTAGGAGAAGGCTCTCAAGTATGGAAAAAGATGTTACAGGCAAGGGACCCCATTGATCATAAGGATGATTAGAGAAGGAGATGATCATTTATGGTTTGACAATTGGAGTATTTTAGGTTATTTTTACTCTATTCTGCAATAAAGCAAAGAATTGGATTATAATTATCAATGTGTGAAGGACTTGATGAATAGGGGACGGTGGAATGAAGAGTTAATAAATAAGTGACTTAATGAATAGGTAATGGTGGAATGAAGAGTTAGTGAAGAAGTTATGACCTAAAGAAATAGTGGAACATGCAGTTCATAAAGTAAATTCATCTCAGCAGCAAACACAAAATCAAAAAGCAATATGGAGTGTAGAAGCCAGAGGAAATTTCATAATTAAATCAGCATGGGAATATGTGAGACATAGAGAGGTGACTAATAATTTTTATAAGCATTTATAGATTAAAGGGCTTCCCTTTATGATTGATTTTTTATATGAAGGATGTGGAAATGGAAGATATCAATAGATAATACTATAAGGAGATGGAGAATAGAAGGTCCTTCCAAATGTTGGTGTTGTCAAAATCCAGTAGAAGAGACCACATCTCATATACTACTCAGATCTCATTTTGCTAACTGGGCCTAGTACTACGTTTTTTCTTTTGCAGGAATTAACATACAAGGGTTGATCTTCAGAAAGATAATATAACCATAGTGGGATACCTAGGTAAAGTAGAGGGAAAAGATATATTTTGGAGAAATTCCAGCAATCATTTTATAGGAATTATGAAGGAGTAGAAATAAGTTTAAGCATGAACTCAAAGGGGTAACAGTCAATACACTAATCTTTAATGTCACAAGGTACCTGAGGAGGTTGTTGAAAGTTAGAAAACCAAAAGTGAATTTTCCTATTGAAGGCCATCTATTTGACCGTATCTAGATTGGTTGAAGCCTAAGGTTAAAGTTAAACTAGAACTATGGTAATTTCCATAGAAGAGTTGTAGTAAATACAATACTAATGAAGCATCAAAATGGAACCTAGGTAGCCGTTTATGGGCATTTAATTTGAGGGATGTACAATGTTACGATATATAATACTCATGAGGTACACAAAAATCCTTTAAGTACACTGTTCATATGTATCATGGATAGTGAAGGGCACTTGGGAATTGTCGACTCTTATGGTATCTCTGGTACGTACGGCTACACGCATCAAAGCCCATTCTAGAGGTTATAATGGACCCATATAGACCGTTGGTAGTTCTAGGATGGTTAAGCTATACATACCCAGTTTAATAGGTTCAGAGGCATGTTAAACCTGATTCTCTTACCCGACATGGTTATACATATTATATGTATGGTTCGTATGGAAGTGGTTGGTTTATTTGGTTATACTGGATGGCATTATTTTTTACTTATCTTGAGTACTTTTTAGCATTCACCCTCTAACTAATCCTCAAGCGGCTGTATCCCAACTCGATGCAGGAACGGGCCATTCCACTCCTCTTACATCATGATCGACCTTCGTGATCAGCTTTTAGATTAAAGTGGTAAGCTTCTATATTTTTTAAGGCTCCCTTTAATGTTATTGATATTTTCATATACATTTGCTTATTTAAGGATATTTATTTTGGGTATGTTTGGGGGAATGTCAAAATCAAATATTGATTTTCTTTTTGTTAGAAGGCTTTCGTGAAACTACTAAGGGTTGGTATGGTCAGTATCAGTAGTGGTGTCAGCCTTAATAATTAAATTGGCTTGGGCTTATACCATTGTACTAAATTTCTCACTGTTCTATTCTTTTATATAATGTTATGGAACTTGGTTTGGTTATTGTTATGGTTTGGTTGGGTTATGGTTGTTGGTTAGTATCAAAATAGACTCTTTTGGGTGTTCACGGTCATAGACCTATCCCCAAGTCTTGGGTTACACAATAAAATTATCTCATTATATGTTTAGAATTTATCTGACTCTAGATATATGTAGGTTAGTTAGGTTGTGTATCTGGGGTGGTCTCTAGTCCTTGTTGGTCTTAAGATACCTATTATGACAAGGCCCTGAGTCTGGCTGTGTAACAGATATTGCCCATACACCAGGGTCAGACAGTTTTCAGCATTTAGTCAGCGAGTGATGAGTTATCCTATTTCAAGAATTCTAGTGAATTATAGATTATATATTATATTGTTTTCATTCTTATGTATTGATTTTTTGTAGTTGGAGGCAAGTCCCAACTACCTACAGTCAGTAGAGTAGAGGATTCATCATTAGTCAGTTAGAGTTATGATATGTAATTCAAGCTCTTTCTGTAGTTTTATCATATTGTAAACTTAATCAGTATTATATTCATTCAAATTTTTTAATGATTATGTTTCCGCTCAGAAAAGTTAGATTTTATTTACATTATAAATAAGTTTCTCAAGAAGTATACTAGTACATGGGTTATCTTGGGCTCCCCCGTGGTTCTATATACTGTGCTACCACCAGGAGGAAGTCTCTAGTGATGGCAAACTAGGTATCAGAGCCCAAGGCTAAAGTATCCCAGGGTACCTATAATACCATATCTAGTAGAGGCTAGAATAATGGTATGGAGATGTCAGTACTTTTCTTCGAGCGGCTATAGGGCATTTGAGAAATATTTTTGTTTTTTCATATATCAGATTGTGTTGTTGAGTTGTTCTCTATGAAACTTGTACAGATTCTTGTCTTGCTCCATTTATGCAAATGTTGCCTTATTTTTTAGGTAATAGAAATAGTCATGCTTAAATTCCTATTGATAGAGTTTTCTCAAACAGTCCCCACAGATAGTTATAAGATTGCATGTGGGCTCGAATGTATTTATCAATTCCCTTGATTTATAAATTTTCAAAGATTTGTTCTGATTCATGAAAATCATGTATTGATCCAAAGTCAGATGTGCTCTCAGATCCCTTCTAAGGATCTTATGGTATCATATAACCTAGAGTAAGAAGCATGAACCTATAAGTTTAAAACAGTAAAGTAGGATGTGTTTATCTGGATTTAGTAGATTATGTATCCATGGGGATAGTTTTCTAAAAGGTGAACCAGTAAGCTAGAAATAGTGTATGGAAGAATTTAAGTTTATTGATTTGAAATTAAGGACTATGGTATGGGTATTATCAAAAGGTGTACCCAAGGTGACATGGTATTGTCTTATTGTTAAGTTTTTAAAGTGTGTTTGCTAAGATAGTACGCTTGAGTTGATAAGTGTTAATAAGGCTAGTAATGTAGTATATGATGTCCATGCAATCTACGTTATTGGCTATAGGTTGTTGATATCAGGTATCATAATGTAATGGTAATTCTTATGGTTTAGGAAAAAATATAAGTTTAGAGATTTAATATTAGTAGGATATGAATGAAAAGAGGTAGACCATGTGTTTAGTGAAGAAAATATCTTGTTGAGAAGGGCATAAGTATATGATGATTATTGCTAAAGCTAGAGAAAGTTAAGAATGGTATATATTAAGGTAGTGTCCAAGAATAAAATTAGTATTGTTTAGATACAGTTTCTTCAAGAGAGGTTGAGCATTCATGTGTAGACCGTTAGAGTGAAGAAATTATGGCTTAGTCTTTAAGGAGGAGTTTAGTATATATGCGTATGTCTGTATCCTAAACTTTATAGTGGACTGATTGAACTTTAGTTTAGACTTTATTAAAGAGGTCCACAGACTTAGAACAATGGCTTAAATCTAAGGGGGGAAATAATAGAACAAGACACGAAGATAGGCTTTTTAATTATAGTACTGATGCTAGTGTGTTATGGAATAATACTAGGGGAGGAAGATGCCTAACTCTTTCTTATCTTGGTACAAAAAATTTTACTTTATTCATCAAGACATCTACTTACGCCCAACAATTCATCTTTATGATCATAACTTATAGTCATGTACTTTCTATAAAATCATGTATACTCCTAGTTCCTATTATAAGGAGTTTTCGTTTAGTTAGAAGTAGTACTTCTGTTCCATGAATGTAGGAACTCCAACTCAGGTCATGCATCTCATGAATCTTGTACTCATGCTTTACCATATGCTCAGTTCCCGTAAGTTATGGCACACCCTTAATGACCGGTGAAATTCAAACTATGGCATGTATGTCCTTAGTTTAGATCTCTCTAATGAAATACATGCCTTTGATACTCTATTCCTCAGTCCTCAATTAAGTGTCAGGGTTATATATAATATTCTTTCGCGCTTCAGGTTATCATGTTCTAACCATTCACTGACCTCTCTTTATGTAAAGGTAGTGGTGATAAATATAGATGAACAATGGTTTATATAGGAGAGATTAAATGTTTCTTATTAGGGAAAGATTGTTATATGCTTATTTTATATAAGGCTATATTTGTGAGCAAAGATTGAGGTATTACTTATGAGATATGTCATGGTTAGTTGAGAATTCTATATGTGTCTTTTCGGGGATAATGCATGGAAGTTGTTATTGATAGAGGTATTAGAGAATATGGAAAATCCCTAAGTGAGTTGGTTGCCTAGAAGTTCTTATGCGGTTTTTAACGTAATGATAGGCTTGAATGTCATGTTGGTATAGAAATGGATGAATGCATTACAAGTTAGTGAATTCCTAGTGAGAGATTAGAGTTAGTCGTTGAAGTGGTAATTAGTAATTTTCTTGAGATGAGAGCTCTGAAAACACATAGGATATTGAATTTATTATTTAGACTAGTATTATTGTGTTATGCATAGTATCTTTTTACTTTGAGTTAATCTTAAACCTGATGAGAGGATTTAATTCAACCCAAACTTGGGTAGAAGGAGTTATCAGTACCCATGTAAAAATTATAAGTGGCGTCACATAAAGTGTAGTTAAGGGAGTATCAAAGAAGTGTGGCTAAGCTTTGAAGTTAGAAGTTGTATTGCCTAGGGCATAGTAGCTCCATCCTAGCATATGTTTTATATGCCTATATTCCATATTTTAGAGTGGTAGTAATTGTGCAATTCCTCATTCAATTATCTTACTCAAATCATGCCTAAAATTCCTTGCTCCCTAAAGTTATTTGAACTTCTACCAAGAAGTGTTGAAGGTAGAAAAATATTCTTTTCCAAGTGATTCTTAAGAATTTCATATCATCATATATCACTTTACTGTTCTATTTATCCATGTGTGCCAAGGATACTTTAGTTGAGTATAAACTTTATTTATTAATTAGTCCTTACAGCCAACAATCAGTTTAGCAATCAAATAGATAAGCTCCCACAATTTTCAATTTTTCCATCTAGTCTTAATTACTGAAGTTTCATGAATATATCTATTCCATGAGGTCCTTTATTTTCATTCATTCTATATGAAAACACAATTGAGTCCTTTCTCCATGTCTAAATTAGTGCCAACCATAACAAATTCCCAGATTTAGAAATTGATATCATGTCAGTTATTCATCTTCAGAATTAACTAGACAATACCGGTGGGTTCCAAAATTTTCAATTTGTACAACAAGCATTCATAAATTTAGCTAAGCTCATGAATCATACATCAGTTTCAGATTCAGATATTAGGTGATGATTCAGCTCATAAGTGTTCAGTGCATCATCTTAGCCTTTGCTTAGTATTTAAGCCAAGTTAGTATCATTCGGGCATAAATGATCCCATGGTGGATATATTGTAATGCCTTGAGTTTTCATGTTCTAAACCTCCAAAAAGATTTCCCATAAATATATCTTTCAAATGTGGCAAGTCTCACCTCGATCTGATATCATGGCAAGATGTTATGCAATTTTCCCCTTAAGTGTGAATCAGCTGCCACTGGTTACAACTTACGTGATGACCCATAATCAGACCTTACGAGTAATTATGAGTAATCATAGTCAAAATAGTGCTCAACTAAAAATCTACTGTGGTTTTTATAAGTCCAGTACAGGACTCATAGTCAGATATTATGAATAGTTAAGTGGACTAGCCTGACAAGTAAAGGATCCAAGAATCAAGCCTCATGTTTTGGTGATTTTATTAGTGACTTAGAAATATATTCATGTATATATATATATATATTTCTATAAATATATATGTATATATATACATATAAATATGTATACATATATATATGTATGTATACATATATATATGTATATGTATACATTTATATATGTATATATATAGAGAGAGAGAGTCTCTTTATGAGTGTATTGTGTGCCACACATATAAAGGGGAGGCTAGAAGGAATTTAGGAATGTATCCCCTTATTGCGTTCTATTTTGTGATATAGAGTCTAGCTCTCTTGATATTCTATCACCCTGGCTTACTCAAATTTTAGATCTATATCCCCGAAGATCTGACGGTCGTAGAAACTCTGCTGGACCCTCTGTTCTACCTGAGTAAAATATGGAGGGGACTTTCCCTGTTTATAGAGTGCGGACTTGGTCTAGGTTCCCTGCTCCTAATTTTACTACTTCACGGGGGGTTTAACCAACACCTAGTGCTCTTCGGTATACTCAGGATGGTGATAATTATGCATAATCTCAATAGGGAGATATATCAAATGTCGAATTCAAATTAATCTATTCATATGATTTCTAGACTGGTAGTATCTCAGAATGATTGACCTAATCATGTTGGTTTTTTTGTTAATTCATCTAAGATAGGCTGACATGTATATAAGGTTGAACCCTCCAATGTTTATAGGCTCTAATGTTGAGGAAGATCCTCATGGGTTTATCAATGAGATGGAGAAGATTCTTAATATGATATATGTTGCTGATTTAGAGGGTGTGAAGTTTGACACCTATAGTACCCCGAGTTTTAATGACCTAAACCTCTCAAAACATAGATCATAAAGTTAGCATTCCAACGCTGCAAGTCTCGCCTCGATCGGATAACATGGAAAGAAGTTATGCAATTTTTCTTTTAAGGGTCAAGCAACTGCCAGTGGTTACGACTCACGTGATGACCCATAATCATACCTTATGAGTCATCATGAGTAACCGTAGTCACAGTAGTGCTAAGCTATGAATCTATTCTAATGGTTATGAGTCCAGCACATGACTCATTATGTGACATTACGAATAGTTACATGGACCCGTATCCTTACTAGTAAAGGATTGAAGGATCAAGCATCATGTTTTGGTTGTTTTATTAGTGACTTGTATATATATTAAGTCCTCAAATATCTCCTAGATTATAGACAAGTAAAACATCCCTTAGAGATTAAATTCTTGTGATATATATTACTATAGTCATCTTCAAAAGAGCATAACTTTATTTTTATTAAGAATGTTTATGCTCAAGACCCACCAACAAGTAGATAATTATTTTAGATTTTCAATGATACAACTTTGCATTAATCCAAAGTCAGGGTTAAATGTTATGGCTAAATGACCAAAAAACTATCACAGCTTCCAGTGACAACGACTTATGATGATGACTTGTAGTCAGACCCTATAAGTAGTCAGAAGGAGTTGTGATCATGGTAGTAGGGGTAAAAATCTGGGTTCCTATTGATGACTCAATCCACGACTCGTAGCCAGACCTTATGATTCATGGCCAAGCTCATTGTGATAGCTTCTAGACATTTTCAAGATTATTCATAAGGGGTTTTTTTCGTCTTTTCAACATGTTTAACACCAAAAATACATCTCTTCACCCTCCAAACAATAGTTAGCAAACGTAAATATTACTTTAACCTATCATATCTCAAAAATTATTCATCACAAAACAAAAAAAGGTGATTTATTTCATCCCAAAACCAATTAGGGATCTTTAAGTTAAAATTTTATTGCACAAAATTTATCCAAAGCTTTTACATTCAAGTATATGGGCTATTTACCAATGGATTCCTTCCACTTATTGAGTCCCAAAATCCCCTTTTCGTTCAAGTATGGATTTTTATTTTTAATCTTCTTTTGTGAAATTATCCATGTAAATCATGAATTTAATCCATGAATTCTTAGGAATTTGAATTCAAGCCAGGTCAACTTGCTTTCCAATATAAATTAGGTTATTTCATGTTTTAAATTCCAATTACCCATGTCATATTCAAGTCATTTCATGCTATATCATTAAGTTATGTATTAAAACATGTAAAAATATTATCCTCTCAAGTTTAACATATTCCCATGTTCAAATTTATATTTATCACTTACTTATTGAAATGTCTTATATTTTGGGACTTTGAAATATGATTTCATACAACTGTTTAAAGCATTATTATCATATTTTTATAACCATTCAGCACTTTCGGGCTATGGACACCCGATACCTATGTGTTATACACGTTATACTTTTTATGTAATTAGTCAATCAGACAATGATTTTTATTATCAAATTCGAATTATCATATTCATTCTGGGCACTTATTAGTATAGTTCCATATCATGTTAAACAAGTAATAATGCTAGTGACATTTAGTTGGGAGTAAAACTTTACATCGAATGAATACAGGGATGGAAGCTCCATTGTTAGTAAGGGTTTTGTTATTAGTAGCAGTCACTAAGTTACAGAACTACGGGGCCACCATAGATTATGAGGGGTCTCCGATCAGTTAGGCATGACACCATGGTTCTTCAAAACATCAGTATTGTAGATTCTTATCTTCAGCTATGTGTTGGTGCTCTTGGCAAGGTACCAGCACTCTTCTTACTTGGGTTATAGGGTTGACCTTGATAGCTTAGATTTGTGCCTGCCATTTGTAGTTAGCTCTCACAATTTAATTCAATATTCATATTATATCAATTATGGTTCTCTTAACCAAGTAATCAAATTACCAGTTATCTATCCTGATGGATTTACAAATTATTCAGTATTTAGATCATGTTAGTAAATGCTTCGCTTGGTCCTGATTTTCCTTACTAGTTCATGTTTTCTTTCTTAGTATCCATGCATGCTCTTTAGTTCAGTTTTATAGCATGGTCATCTTTACACTAGATTTATATACAGTCTTTATATTTCTATCACTTTTCAACTTACAAAATAGTTTTTTGCTCATAATTTATAAATATCCTTCTAACTTACATTTTTCATGTATAGCCATGTTTTAAATATATGTTTCACTAAAGAATTTGCATCCTTAGTTTTAAATAATATTTTAAATATTTTCATGATTTAGTGCATGGCCCCATATTCTCAGTACATTCCAAAGTACTAACAACATATATGTGTTTGTTGACACATTCCTTTATGATGTAGGTACCTGATACAGACACACACCAAGGTCAGATAATTTTTAGCATTCAATCAGCACGTTATTAATTATCTAGCTTAGGGAACTCTATTTCGTTATAGTTCACATACTGTATTGCTATTATTCTTATGTATTGATATGTAGAAGTTTATGGCATGTCCCATCCACCTAAAATTAGTATAGTATAGAGTTGATTGATAGTCAGTCAGATTCATGATATAAATCAAGTTCTTTGTTCAGTTTTATCATGATATAAACGTTATCCATATTACATTCATTTATATTTTCTAATTATTATGTTTCTGCTCAGAAAATTTTGCTTATATTTACATTATAAGTTGGGATAAGTTGTGGTTCTAAGCATCGCGCTACGACAAGGGGTAGTCTCTGGTCATGACAAATGGTATCAGAGCATAAGGTTCAAGCGTCCTAGGATTTCCATGAAATTATGTCTAGTAGGATCTTACCTCATGATACAAAGATATTTGTACTTTTCTTTTAGAGGCTACAGTGCACTTAAGAAATGTTTCCCTTCTTTTATATCTCAAATCTTACTGTAGATGTGTTCTCTAATAAGCTTATGCATATTCTTGTCTTGCACTATTCATGCAAATTCTCTTTCTTTTTTATGTAGTAGAAATAGTCAAGCTTAAATTCCTACTGATAGAATTTTCTCAGAATATTATGGGATTGCATGTGGGCTAGAACGTTTTCCATCAGTGCCCTTAAGTTCTAAAGTTTAAAAAAGTTCATTCTTATTCATGAAAATTATGCATTGAGCAAAAAATCATATGTGCTCTCATATCCTTTTTCGGGATCCTATGACTGCATATGACCTAGAGTAAGAAGAATGAACCTAGAAATTTAACAGCAGTAACATGGGATAGTATTTATCTAGATTTAGTAGATTATGTATCCATGGGGATAGTTTTCTGAAAGGTGAACCAATAGGCTGGAAACAATGTATGCAAAATTTAAGTTAATTGATTTGAAATTAACTATGATGGTATGGGTATGATCAAGAGGTGTACCCAAGGTGTCATGGGATTATGTTATTGCTAAGTTCTTAAAATGTGTGTTATAAGATAGTACCCTTTAGTTGCTAAGTGTTAATGAGGCAAATAATGTATTATATGATGAATAATCCCAAGGATGATATATTATAATACCCTCGAGTTTTCATGTTCTAAACCTCTCAAAGGATAGCTTATGAAGTTAGCTTTCCAATACTACAAGTCTCTCATCCATCTGATATTATGGAAAGAACTTATGCAACTTTACCTTTAAGTTCCAATTAGATGTCAGTGATTAAAACTTATTTGATGACTTGTAATCATACCTTAGGAGTCTCTACGAGTAATCGTCATCACAATAGTGATCATCTGAGAATCTATTCCAATAGTTATAAGTCCAGCACATGACTCATAGTCAAACATTAGGAATTGTTGTATGGACCCATATCCTAACCAGTAAGGAATCCAAAAATCAAAACTTATTTTTTGGTGGTTTTATTAGTTATTTAGATATATTTTAAGTCCTCAAATAGCTCCTAACCTATATACAAGTCAAAACATCCCTTAGCGATTTAATTCTTGGGATGTATATAAATATAGTCATCTTAAAATGAGCATGACTTTTGTCCTCCAAATAAATTTTTAGATCAAGACCCCTTAACAAATAGATAATTGAAATATCTTACAAATAATACAAATTTTTCCTTAATCATATATCGGGGTGAAAAGTAATTGCAAAATAACAAAAGCATTGTCAAAGTTTCCAATGACTAAGACTCCTGATGACGACTTGTAAATAGACCCTATGAGTAGCAAAGAGGAGTATTTATCTCGGCATTAGGGTAGAAATCTAGGTTCTTGATGATGACTCAAGCCATGACTCATAGACATACCTTAAGAGTCATGGCCAAACTCGTTGAGACGGCTTCAAGAAATTTTCCAGACGATACCTAAGGCTTTTTTAGTCTTTTCCCACTTTTAAACCCAAAAATACATCGTTTAAGCCTCCAAACAACAGTTATCAAACACAAATATTACCTTAACCATTCATAACCTTCGTCACAAAACAAAAAGTGGCAATTCCTTTTTCCGCAAAACGAATTAGGGTTCTTCAAGTTCAAGTTCAATCCCAAGAAATTTATCTAGTGCTTTTACCTTCAGGTATGTGGGGTATTCATTCATGGGTTCCTCTATCCATTGATTCCTAAAATTTTATTTTTATTGAAGAATGCATTTTTAATTTTTTTTGTGAAATTATCCATGTAAATCATGAATTTAATACATGTCTTCTAAGGAATTTGAATTAAATAAATGTCAACATATTTTCCCATGTAAATTAGGGTATTTCATCTCTTAAATTTCAATTACTAATGATATATTCAAGTAATTTCATGATGAATAATCATGTTATGTATTAAACCGTGTAAATATGTTGTCCTCTCAAGTTTAACACATTCCAATGATTAAAATGATGTTTCTCAGTTATATATTGAAATGTCTTGTGTTTTGGGCCTTTGAATTATGATATCATACCACTGTTTTAAGCATTATTATCATATTTTTTTGATCATTCAGTGTTGGTAGGTTATGAACACCAAATACTTATGTTTTTTTACAAGTTTCCTTTTTCAAGTGATAAGTCAGTTAGACAATAATTTTTACTATCAGATTTAGATTATTATGTTCATGTTGAGCACTTATCAATATAGTACAATGTCATGTTACACAAATAACAATACCAAATATATTCGGACGGGACTAACACTTAGCACCAAGTGAACGTAGGGATAACGGCTCCCCTATAAATTAGGTGTAATGCCCTGTACTTTCCTAAGCTAGAAAGCAAACCATTGTTCGTATATGTGAAACCCCCAATTCTATAAGCCATATTTGGGAACATGAATTATCAAGAGTACCCTAGTTATAAAAGAGCTTATGATGTGTTAAGTGTGATTATATGAGTCACTTAAGGTAGTACAAGCTAAGAGTTTCAAAATCCATCAAGTTTTAGTGTTTGAATTTGCAAGGGTCATCTTTGAATGAGCATAAATTGATAAATATATGGTATTTATACATATTTCTACCCACCAACTTATATAGAATCGAATTATCTTTCCAATGATACCAATTTCATCAAAATTTGACACCCGAGCAAAGAGTTACGGCTTTGCAAAGTAGAGTGCATCGCCTAACCAATCTCACATGGCTACTGGAATAGGTGTGCGAGAAGCAATGCGGTGAATACCTAAATGTGTGCGATAAGCAATGTGGCGCATACCTAAATGTGTGCGATAACCAATGCGCTGCATACTTAAATTTGTGCGATAAGCAATGCGGCATATACGTATATGTATACGATAAGAATGCGGCGCACACTTTGTGTTTCAGGTAGTAAAAACACTCTGTTTTGAGTTATTTTAAGGGCAATTAAGTGTTTTGGCACTCCTTACACACCTCTAAACTTAACCTTACAAATTTAATAGAATCTAAACACATCATAACCCTATTATCAATCTAAGTTCATCATCCAAGAGCACTAAAGGAGAAAAATAACTAGGGTTGCACAATCAACATTGAGGGTCCAATTTTACAATGAATCCATTACCATAAAGGTATGTGGGGTTTTCAACAAGAACATCCATTCGTTCTTATGCCCAAAATTTTGTATTATTTTACGAAGATACAAGATTTTACTTGTTTAATTATGAATTTGAGATGGAAGCTATTATCCTATATTCTTGTTCAAGAAACTATGATATTTTTGTGATGTCTTAAAGATAAATTCCTTGAGTTTTGATGTTAATATCATGTTTCAAGTTGAATTTCCAAATTTTCATATGAGTTATACTTGTGTGCTATACAAATTATGAATCTTGAAATGTTTTGCTCAAGTGTTGATATATGGGATTTAAACCCTCTTTAAGATTATGATCTTTGGTTAAGTAATGTGTTATACACACCTTGATATTTAAATGATTTGACCTGTTGGTCTTGAAAGAGTTATTTTTGAACTCGAATGAGAAAGGAAATCCATATGTTGATTTATTTCGAAAAAGGGGTAGCATGATGGCTCCCAGTCTGAATTGTTCAATTGGGTTGTTGTGGATTTTCATTTGAAAAGATATGAGCTCAGTCTGGGAGTAGTCTTTAGCACTAAGTGGTAGGTATAGCTATGTTTGGTACTTCCCTAGAACTACGTTCCCCCATAGGATGTGAGCCTAAAGTTGATTGATATAGTGATCACTAGTTAACAAAAGATTAAGGTCCTACTCCGATGGCAAGGATAGGATATCTCTCCCCAATGTGGGTTAAACTTTGGACTCCATGTAGCTCACATGGTTTATGTCGGTTGTAAGAGACTCCCAGTGTGTGTGTGTGTATTCTTCTGATTGAGATGAAAAATGTAATAGTTTGAAAGTGTGAGTTGAGAAAGTTATCATTTTTGAAGAATTTGATGAATATTTCTATATCTTAAAGAGAATTGTTATCAAAGCTACTCGTTTTGATGACTTGAAAATGATTATGAAAGTGATTGGGATTTACTATGATGACTCATATGCTTTGACCGATGTGTTTTACTCTATGGTGATTATGATGATTTTATTTTGAGCTATATGAGTCTCTTATTACAGCATGCATATTTTCCTATGAATATTTCTGATATAGGACTTTTATGAAAACTTCCATACACCGTCATATACTCGGTTCATATTCTATGGTACTACCACATATATTTATACGTAGGCTACATTTTCCCTATAATGTAGGTCCAGGTGCTCCGTCCCAGGCTTGACATGATTCTCCGAGCACATTGGTCTACATTTTCTGTAGTAGTAAGTCCTCATGGTTTGAGGACTGGTTATTTCAGATTTCACTCTTTTATTTTGAGTTATTATTTTACTCCCTGATGTTAGGGTCAGTTAGGGTCTGTTCCAATAGCTCAATGTTATACAGTTTAGTCGAGGCTTGTCAGACTAGATGGTTAGATTGATCATTCTTATGGAGAGGTTGTATTTCGTTACTTTTTGCATCTCTTTCGTCTTGAATTATGAGATTATGGAGAATATCTTGATGTTTGATTATAGTAATCCTATTGATGAGTGTTGAATGGTATGAAAATGGCTCAAAGTGTTAGCTTGGGGCTACTTGTAGCCTTAAGCACCATGTGACACTTTGGGACCCATTTTTGGGGAGTTATGAACTTGGTATCAGAGCTTAAGGTTATTGGATTCCTAGGGAGTCTGGCAAGCCACGTTAAGTAGAGTCCTGATCATCGGTGTATAGCGCGCCACATTTATGAGCAAGAGGCTATGAGATGTTTTAGGAAAAAGTGTTATTTCTTTCTTTCAGAAGTCCATCATGCTTACAGTTGTTTCCTTTCAGCTATTAATTCGTGCTCTCGTCTTTCAGAATCTACCTCATCGCCGAGCTTGAAGAAATAATAATGGTCAGTAACCCTAGCTTGCTGACCCACAGAATGAAAATGTGTCCCATGCTCAATTTTAGGCAGTCGTTCAGGTGCAGGCCCAAGCTGTCACTATGAATGTTCAGGACAATTCGGCCCTGGCTCCACAGTAGCAGGGAGGTGATTTAGCTGCTGCGAGGATCCGTGACTTTATGCGGATGAATCCACTAGAATTTTATGGGTCCAAGCTAGATGAGGATCCACAGTTTTACTTGGAGGAGGTGCAAAAGATTACTCAAGTGATGCATGTCTCTGAGGAGCATAGTGTGGAGTTGGCAGCATATCGATTGAAAGACCTTGCTTATGATTGGGTAGTTGCTCAGAGGAAGGGTAGAGGTGAGAGTGTCGCCCCTACGTCTAGGTAGGAGTTCCAGGATACATTCTTGGATAAGTTTTTCTCTTTAGAGATGAGAGAGGCAAAGGTAAAGGACTTCATGAACTTGCGACAGGGCTCTATGACTATTAAAGAGTACTGTCTGAAGTTCACAATTCGTTGGCCAAATATGCTCCTAACTTAGTAGCTGATAATCGGGCCAGTAAGAGTAAATTTGTGAGAGAAGTGTCTAGCTATGTTGTTAAGGAGTGCAGGTCAACTATGTTAAATAGTAAGATAAATCTTTCTAGGCTGATGACTCATGCCCTACAGATTAAAGCAGACAAGATCAAGAAGAGGGATAGAATGAGAGGGAATAAGAGAGCTATGTTCGAGCAGCACCGACAGGGTCAGACTAGATCGCAGGGAGGGAATCACCCTCAGTTTCAAAACAGTTGATCTACACCAGCACCATCATGAGCTAGTGCTCTCGTACCTAGGGATGGGCAGGAACAAGGTACAATGTCATATGCAGCCAGGTCCCAGTACAGTGTTGGTAGTAAGCCAAATTATCCTCTGTGTCCTAGGTGTGGTAGGACCCACCTGGGTAAGTGTTGGGGTGATAAAAAAGGTTGTTTAGGGTGTGGTAACTTGGTTCACAAACTTAGGGAGTGCCCACATACAAGGAAAGGGCGTCGTGATAATCTCCCTCATACTTAGACTCAAATTTCTAGTGCTCCAGTTTAGGTGACTCGCCCAGCCCCAGCTTAGGGCGCCTCTTCTAGCACTGCTGGTGGTCAGCACCAAAATAGGTTCTATGGTTTTCCATCTCTCCAGGAGCAGGAGGACTCTCCCGATGTTGTTATTAGTATGCTCTGTATACTTTAGTTTGATGTCTATATTTCGTTAGACCCTGGGTCCAATTTTTCATATGTTACGCCTCTAGTTACTGTGAATTTTTAAATGATTCCTGAAAATATTCCTGAGCCTATCTTAGTTTCTACCCCATTAGGTGATTAGATTGTTGCCTAGAAAGTGTATAGAAAGTATCCTATTACAGTCCTTCATAGAGTCATGTTGGCTGATTTGATTGAGTTAGACATGGTGGATTTCGATGTTATTCTAGGTATGGACTGGCTTCATTCTTGTTATGCCTCTATAGATTGTCGTACCCGAGTGGTCAAGTTTCATTTTCCTGATGAACCTATGTTTGAGTGGTCTGGGAGTTTTGTATCTCTCAAGAGTTATTTTATCTCATATATTAAATCTAGAAAATTTATTTCTAAGGGGTGCATTTATCATCAGGTTAGAGTCAAGGACACTAAGTTTGAGACTCCAACTCTCCATTCAGTTAGCATTGTCAATGAGTTTTCTAATGTCTTTCCAAAAGATCTCCCAAGGATACCTCCTAATAGAGAGATAAAGTTTGGGATCGATCTTTTTCCTGATACTCAGCCCATTTCTATTCCTCCTTACTATATAGCACCTACAGAACTTAAGGAGTTAAAAGAGCAACTCAAAGATCTGTTAGATAAGGGTTTCATAAGGCCCAGTGTTTCTCCTTGGGGTGCTTTTGTGTTATTTGTGAGAAAGAAAGATGGTTCCCTACATATATGTATTGGCTATCGCCAGTTGAATAAAGTCACTGTCAAAAATAAGTATCCTCTTCCTAGAATAGATGATTTATTTGACCAATTGCAAAGTGCAAGTTACTTCTCAAAGATAGACCTTTCATCCGGCTATCATCAACTCAAAGTTAGAGAGTGTGACACCCCAAAAACAGTTTTCCAAACTAGCTATGTTTATTTTGAGTTTCTTGTTATGTCCTTCAGGCTAACTAATGCCCCGACAGCTTTCATGGACCTCATGAATCGAGGTTTCAGACCATATCTTGACATATTTGTTATCGTATTTATAGTAGATACTATGGTGTACTCCCGTAGTGAGAATGTACATGCAGATCATCTCTGAATTGTCTTGCAAACTCTTAGAAACCATCAATTATTTTCCAAATTCAGCAAGTGTGAGTTTTGGTTGAGGTCAGTTGCTTTTCTAGGTCATATCATTTCTTCCGAGGGTATTAGAGTTGATTCCCAAAAGACAGAAGCTGTTAGAAACTGGCCTAGACCTATGTCTCCAACTGACATTCGAAGTTTATTGGGTCTAGCTGGATATTACCGCTATTTTATTGAAGGTTTCTCCTCTGTAGCATCTCCTATGACCCGGTTGACCCAAAATAAAGTGAAGTTCTTGTGGTCCGATTCTTGTGAGAAGAGTTTTCAGGAGTTGAAGAATCGACTCACTTCAGCCCCTATTATGACTTTGCCTGATGGTGTTGAGGGTTTTGTAGTATATTGTGATGCTTCAAGAGTTGGTTTGGGTTGTGTATTGATGCAGAAGGGTAAGGTGATAGCTTATGCTTCTAGATAGTTGAAACCCCATGAGAAAAATTACCCCACCTATGATCTTGAGTTAGCTGCTATTGTGTTTGCTCTAAAAATCTAGAGACACTACTTGTATAGTGTTCACGTTGATGTTTTCACTGATCATAAGAGTTTGCAATATGTATTTACCCAGAGGGAGTTGAACCTTAAGCAGAGAAGGTGGTTAGAGCTATTAAAAGATTATGATATGAGTGTATTGTAACATCTAGGTAAGGCCAATGTAGTGGCAGATGCCCTAAGTAGGGTGTCTATAGGTAGTGTTTCGCTTATTGAAGAGGGTAAGAAAGAGTTGGCTTGAGATGTGCACCATTTAGCTAGACTGGACGTTAGGTTGTTTGACTCTTTTGAAGGTAGTATAGGGGTGCAGAGTAGTTCCGAATCCTCCTTGATTTCGAAAGTAAAGGAGAAGCAAAACATAGATTCTAGTTTGGTCAGACTAAAAGAATCAGTCAAGGACTAAAAGGTGGAGGTTCTCTCCTAAGGGGGAGATGGTGTGTTGAGATTGCAGGATAGATTATGTGTTCCAAATGTTGATGATCTGAGATACAGAATTATGGCCAAAGCTCACAGCGCGTGATATTCTATTCATCCTGGTGCCACAAAGATGTACCACAACTTGCGGGAAATCTATTGGTAGAGTGGCATAAAGAAGGATATAGCAGCATTTGTGGCAAATTATGCGATGTGCCAATAGGTTAAGGTAGAACATCAAAGACCTAGTGGTATGATGCAGGAGTTTGGTATTCCCACTTGGAAGTAGGAAGAGTAAACATGGTTTTTGTGACTGGTTTACCCCCTTCCTGATGCCATTATTATTCTATTTGGGTTGTTGTGGATAGATTGACTAAGTTTGTGCACTTATTACCTGTGCATACTTATTAGACTGTTGAGGATTACACTAGATTGTATATTCGGGAATTAGTCAGAATGAATGGAGTTCCTTTGTCCATTATTTCAGATAGGGGTACTCAGTTTACTTCGCAGTTTCGGAGAGCTTATGAGAAGGGTCTTGGTACCCAAGTGAATTTGAGTTCTTCTTATCATCCGCAAACAGATGGTCAGGCTGAGAGGACCATCTAGACCTTAGAGCATATGTTCAGAGAGTGTTCTCTTGACTTTAAGGGGAGTTGGGATGAGCATTTACCATTGATAGAGTTTGCTTACAATAACAGTTTTAACTCTAGCATTGGCATGACTCCATTTGAGTCTTTGTATAGAAGGAAATGTAGGTCACCCATGGGTTGGCTTGAAGTGGGTGAAGCTACCGTGAGTGGTCCTAATTCGGTCTTTGAGGATATGGAAAAATTCAAAATTGTTAGAGAAAGATTGAAAATCGCACAGAGTCGTCAGAAGTCATATGCTGATGTGAGGAGAAGAGACCTTGAATTTGAAGTTGGTGACTTGGTGTATTTGAAGATTTCACCCATAAAGGGAGTAAAGAGATTTAGGAAGAAGAGAAAACTTAGCCCCCGTTATGTTGGCCCCTACAAAGTTCTTAGCCGTGTTGGTAAGGCAGCGTATGAGGTTGAGTTGCCTTCAGAGTTATGTTCCGTTCACTCTGTCTTCCATGTCTCCATGCTTAAGAAACACATTGGTAATTGTGTTGCTGTAGATCCTTCAGAAAACCCCAATATGCAAGATAGTCTTTCTTTTGAGGAAGTTCCTGTTGAGATTTTAGATCACCAAGTCCTAAGACTAAGAAACAAAGAAGTTCCCTTGGTCAAGGTGTTGTAGCAAAACCAATCTGTTGTGTGCAACTTGGGAAACCGAGACGGATATGGAATCCATGTATCCGCACCTATTTTTCGCAAGCCCCAATCAAACTAAAGGTACCATTCTGCTCTAAATCATTCCTTTTCTATGCAGAATTGCAGAAGTTCAGTAGTTATTTTATAACATTCAGCTGTGATTTAATGAGTCATGCACTCCTTGTTGTGTCTGAAATGTAGAATGAAGTAGAGGCAAGATTAGCAAGTTAGTTCAGTTGTGTACCCTTCGTTTTCTCTTTACTCTTAGTATACCCAGCGTCATTTGAGGACGAATGTCCCCAAGGGGGAGATATTGTAATGCCCCGTACTTTCCTAAGCTAGAAAGTGAACCATTGTTCATACATGTGAAACCCCCAATTCTGTAAGCCATATTTGGGCACATGAATTACCAAGAGTATCCTAGTTATAAGAGAGCTTATGATGTGTTAAGTGTGGCTATATGAGTCACTTAAGGTAGTACAAGCTAAGAGTTTCGAAATCCATCAAGTTTTAGTGTTTGAATTCGCAAGGCTCATCTTTGAATGAGCATAACTTGATAAATATGTGGTATTTCTGCATATTCTACCCACCAACTTATAGTGAATCCAATTAGCTTTCCAACGATACAAACTTCATCAAAATCCGACACCCGAGCAAGGAGTTATGGATTTGCAAAGAAGAGTACGTCTCCTAACCAATAGCACATGGCTACAGGAATAGGTGTGCAATAAGCAATGCAGTGCATACCTAAATGTGTACGATAAGAAATGCAGCGCATACCTAAATAAGTGAGATAAACAATGCGGCGCATACTTAAATGTGTACGATAAGTAATGTGGCGCATATGTAAATGTATGCGATAAATAATGCGGCGCACACTTGGTGTTTCAGGTAGTAAAAACACTCCGTTTTGAGTTATTTTTAGGGCAATTAAGTCTTTTGGAACTCCTTACACACCCCTAAACTTAACCTTATGAATTTAATAGAATCTAAACACATCATAACCCTATTATAAATCTAATTTCATCGGCCAAGAGCACTAAAGAAGAAAAACAACTTGGGTTGCACAATCGACATTGAGGTTCCAATCTTTCAACGAATCTGTTACCATAAACATATGTGGGGCTTTCAACAAAAACATCCTTTCATTCTTATGCCTAAAATTTTGTATTATTTTACGAGATACATGATTTTACTTGTTTAATTATGAATTTGAGATGGAAACTATTATCCTATATTCTTGTTCAAGAAACTATGATATTTTTGTGATGTCTTAAAGATAAATTCCTTGAGTTTTGATGTTAATATCTTGTTTCAAGTTGAATTTCCAGATTTTCATATGAGTTACACTTTTTTGCTATACAAAGTATGAATCTTGAAATGTTTTACTCAAGTGTTGATATATGGGATTCAAACCCTCTTTGAGATTATGATCTTTGGTGAAGTAATGTGTTATACACACCTTGATATTTGAATGATTTGACCTTTTGGTCTTGAAAGAGTTATTTTTGAACTCGAATGAGAAAAAAATCCACAAGTTAATTTATTATGAAAAAGGTGTAGCATTATGGCTCCCGATATGAATTGTTGAATTGCATTGTTGTGGATTTTCTTTTGAAATGATCTGAGCTCAGTCTGGGAGTAGTCTTTAGCACTGAGTGGGAGGTATAGTTGTGATTGGTACTTCCCTAGAACTACGTGCCCCCATAGGATATGAGCCTAAGGCTGATTGATATAGTGATCACTAGTGAACAAAAGATTAAGGTCCTACTCCGATGGCAAGGATAGGACAGCTCTCCCCAACGTGGTTTGGACATTGGACTCAATGTAGCTCACATGGTTTATGTTGGTTGTCAGAGACTCCCAGTGTGTGTATTCTTCTAATTGAGATGAAAAATGTAATAGCTTGAAAGTGTGAGTTGAGAAAGTTATCCTTTTTGAAGAATTTAATGAATATTTCTATATCTTAAAGAGAATTGTTATGAAAGCTACTTGTTTTGATGACTTGAAAATGATTATGAAAGTGATTGGAATTTACTATGATGACTCACATATTTTCACCGATGTGTTTTACTCTATGGTGATTATGATGATTTTATTTCGAGCTATGTGAGTCTCTTATTACAGCATGCATATTTTCCTATAAATATTTTTGTGATATAGGACTTTTATGAAAACTTGCATACACCCTCATATACTTGGTCCATATTCTGTGGTACTGACCCATGTATTCGTACGTGGGCTACATTTTCCCTATAATATAGGTCCAGGTTCTCATTCCCAGGCTTGACGTGATTCTCCAAGCATATTGGTCTACATTTTCTGCAGTGGTGAGTCCTCATGGTTCGAGGACTACTTATTTTAGATTTCACTCTTTTATTTAGAGTTATCATTTTATTCCCAGATATTAGGGTCAGTTGGGGTCTGTCCCAATGGCTCAGTGTCATACAGTTTAGTAGAGGCTTGTCAGACTAGATGGTTAGATTGATTAGTCTTGTGGAGAGGTCGTATTTTGTTACTTTCCTCATCTCTTTCATCTTGAATTATGATATTATGGAGAATATCTTGACGTTTGATTATAGTAATCCTGTCGATGAGTGTTGAATGGTATAAAAATGGCTCAAAGGTTTAGCTTGGGGCTATTTGTAGCCTAAAGCACCGTGTGAACCTTCGGGACCTATTTTCGGGGCGTTACGTTAGGCATGAGCAGTTAATAGCAGTCCCTAAGTTACAGAACTACGACCTGACAATAGATTATAAGGGGTCCCCTATAAGTTAGGCATGACACCCTCGTCCTTTGGGATATTAGACTTGTGGATCCACATTGTCAATCATGTGTTGGTACCTTGGCAAGGTACTAACACCCTTTCAACTACGATTATGTGTTGGACCCCGATAACTTATATTAGGGAATGTTAGTTGTAGTTACCTCCCACAATTTAAGTCAGTACTCAGATTATATCAGTTCAGGTTTGCTTGACAGATTAATCGGATTACCAGTTATCCAATCTGACAGTTTTATTGATTATTTAGTATTTAGATCATGACAACATATGCTTTGATTTTTCTTGCATTAATATTACATGTTCATGTTTTCATGCTCAGTATCCATACATGATCCTTAATTTTGTTTTACAACATGTTTAGATTTATATGAGATTTTCATACAGTATTTATGTTTCTACCACTTCCTAACTTACAGAATTGTTTTTGGCTCATGATTTATAATTATCATGATGACTTACAATGTTCATGTATAGCCATGTTTAAATATATGTTTCAACAAATAACTTACATTCTTAGTTTTAAAGCATGTTTTGAATATTTCCATGTATATTTCAATATACTGAGCACATATATGAGTTTGTCGCAACATTTGTTCATGATGTAGGTACAAGATTAAAACACCCTGGGTTTGGGACCCTTATAAACTTTCCTAGATTTTTGGTCACTGGTAAGGTATGACTAAGGGGTATAGATTGTATACTGGGGTACATTTGGTAAGGTTAGTCGTACATTAACCTGTATTGGTTGGTGGGTTGGATTGGTTTCTGTGATAGGTAGGACTTTGGTACGTATGAGTTGTACGGTAGGATACAGGATGTATGGTTGGGTTTTTCTTCTCTCTATTTGAGACTTAGTAAAGTAAATTGGATCTAAGTACGAGTTGATAACCATGTATCATGAGATAGGGTACGAGTCATATTATCCTACTCGTATGTTGGATAGTGTCAACTCCTCTTGGTTCTATTGTAGGTATGGGGTAAAGGTAATAGTCTTATACTTAGATACGGTTTGTCTTGAATGGTCGTATGTTGACCACTAGGTAGGGGGCATAAGGAAGGTCTAGAGTATGAGTGGTGGTACCAATCTTATTAGAGTGTATAACTAGTAGGGTGAGTCGTACCCACCTGTTGGGATTTTCTGCAGTTAAGTTGGATGTAATCTAGATATTTTCCCTCTTAACCCATTATGACCCCAAAATATATATCATACTTGAGAAGTTTTTTGCCCTATTATTCTATTCATTAACACTTAGAAAGCACTCTCTAATCCTCCCTAAGGCTTTTAGGGTACGGAAGGCTGAGGTTTTACTAAGGTAATCAAATTAGGGCTTGTGTTGGTGATTTCTATCTATATTCTTCATCATCTAATTCAAGATACTTCTCCCTCATTATTAGTTCCAACCAAAGGCATGTTATATACAATGTTTTCATGGCATGATTATTGTATGATTTTATGGTTTTAAAATATATGTTGGGTTTTTGGTATTAAATTCTTGATCATGGTTTTCCTATGTTTCAGTTATGTTTGTACATGCTTTAATTTTTGTTTGGAAAATTGGTTCTATGGGAATAGTTTATTGGTCATTGGATTTTGTTTTAGAAACACTATGTCCCCAACATGTTTGATTAAATGCCTATAATAATACTTTTACTATATTATTGGACTTTTAATGGAACTATTTCATGGTATGGTTTGGTAATGGAGCCCTAAATGGTATAAATAGTTTAAATGGTTTGGAATTATTAAATGAAATGGTTTAGTGGTCATGGTTATGGTTAATTGAACTCCTTATAGGGTACAATGACCCTCCCAAGTAAACATGGTAATGAACAACATGTGAGGTGCATGGGATTCTCCCAACCAATTATAATAATGGAATACATTTGGGGTACACGGTATTCCCCTAAGTTAACTTGATAATGTAATCTATGGGTACATGGGAATCCTTTTACATTAAAAGGTTGGCTAAGGACATTGTTTGCAAGCTATATTCGATATGAAGATACTGCTACTCATAGCCTTGTTTAATAATAATGGAATTTTAGTTTGTTCAAAATAGATTTAATTGGGAATAATGGAGAGGTATGATAGCTAACCATGAAGGTGGAAGTCCAATGGATGGACACTAGAAACTCATGTGTGCCGATATGATGGCTTGATCATAGAGACCATATATGATACTAAAGAGGTACACGAGAATCCTCTAAGTACACTGTACATATGTATCATGGATAGAGAGGGGTATTGGGAAATCCCCTACTCTTATGGTATCTCCAATTAATGCAACTACAAGTATCGAGGGTCGTTCAAGGGTTACACTAGACCCATATAGCCCATAGGTTATTATGGGATGGTTAATCTACACACACCAAGTTTAATTGTTTTAAGGACATTCTAAACCTAGTTCTTTTTCTCGACATGGTTAGATATATTATATTTATGGTTTTTATTCATGTTTTTGGCTTACTTCATTTACTGGATGTCATTATTTTATTGTTATTCTAAGTACTTGCTAAAGTTCAATCACTAATCCATCCTCGGGCGGTTGTATCCCCATGGGATATAGGAATTGGCCATTCCACTACTCCTATATAGTTATCGGAATTGGGAATCATATTTTGGATTAAATTGGCGAGCTTCTATATTGTGTAAGTTTCCATTTCATGTTATGGATATTCTCATACACTTTGGATTATTTATGGATATTAGTTTTGGCTATTATTGGGGGCATGTCCCAACCGATTATCGGTATTCTTTTGGTTAGAGGTTTTTGTGGAACTACTATAGATTGGTATAGACAAGATTGGTAGTGGTGTCATCCTTAGTATTGGCATTGGCTTTGGGGTTGATATCACTGAACTAAATTTCTCACTATTACATCCTTTTATGTTATGTAATAGAACTTGGTTTTGTTATTGTTATGGTTTGGTTTGGTTATGCTTGTTTGTTGGTATCGGACGGTTGGACTCATTCGGCAGGTCACGGTCATAGACCTATCCCAGAGTGTTAGGTTACATGATAACACTATCTTGTTATACATTTGTAATTTATCCAACTCAGGATATGTGTAGGTTGGTTGGGTTAGGTATCGAGAATAGTCTTCGATCCTGGTTAGATTTGGATACCCATAACGATAAGGCCCAGGGTTGGGTCATCTATAGATTGTATCAGAGCTTTAGGTTTATGACCAATTAGGAGTCCACAGAGTTGTGTCAGCTAGAGTCTCTTTTAGAGGTATGTAGCGCGCCACACTCATAAGGGAGAGGCTACAAAGAGTTTAGGAATGATTCACTTTCTTGGTATTCTATTTTTAAGTTGCAAGGTATAATGTTCTTTCTAAATCTGATTTGTCCTCTTTTAAAATTATTTCTCAATGATCTGAGATGTAAGATAAATCTTCTGTCTCAATTGGGGACAATATTTAAGGGACCCGTTCTACTCAAGGGATTAATACTCGGTCTAGGGTCCCAAACCATGATTTTCTATAGTTCTACCAATTTCTACTATTTGTTCTCTGGATGAGGTGACTAATGCATAATTTTTCATATCAATTCATGTTATTACTCAATTTGTTATTGCTCAGCCTGAGCGGGATGCATCTTATGTTTCATCTGCTGAGGCCACAAAGGTTTGCCAGTTTATGAAGAGGAATCCTCCTACATTTACTGGTTTGAAGTTTAAGGAGGTTCCTCAGGGTTTCTTGCATAAAATGGAGAAATGATTTATGGTAATGAAGGTTGCGAATATGAAAAGGGTAAATTTTTTTGCTTACCAGCTTAAGGATATTGCATACCAGTGGTATAAGAACTAGGATAGGGATAGAGGTGATGTCCAACAGTGGTCCTTATAGGAGACTTCCTCAAATGCTCTTCTTGATCGCTTTTTTCCTCAGGAGCTGAGGCAAGCAAAGATGGAGAAATTTATGAATATTAAGAATGGAAAAATGCCAGTCAAGGAATATGCCTTGAAATTTCATCAGTAGTCAAATGCTCAAGACTTGGTGTCCGATATGAGGGTAAGGATGAGAAAGTACACTTTTGAGCTATCTCGATATTTTATCCTTGAAAGCAAGACTGCATTTTTTATCAAGGATATGGATATTTTAAGGTTGGTTATTCACATACATCAGTTGAAAGAGAAAAATTGAAAATAAGTGAATTTCAAGGAAAGGAAGGGTAAGAAGAGAAGGTTCTATAACCAAGGTGGTACTCCATAGAAGCGTAGTTAAGAGGGTGGTAAATGGCTAAAGAAGAAGTGGGGATGTTATGGTTCCTTCTTTACTACTAGTTGCCCTTACTCAAAATAGTCAGGTGATAGGAATCACCATGGTGGTGAAAATTTCAAGGCACAAGATGACTAATCTCAGGTGAAAGGATCTCAGTCGGCTTCTCTATGCCCTCTTTGCCAATTTTGTGGTTCTCTTCATTGGGGATTTTATGATGAAAAGAGGGACTAATTTTTTAAATATGGACTACTAGGCCATATGCTCAAGAATTTTCTGGTTTCTAAGGGTGACTCAGGAGCAATAAAATCTCCAATTACTTCATCTTCATCTCCTGCACCACAGGGTGTTGCATCAGTATTTGTTTCAGCTTTTTGTACTAGAACGGGTCAAAATAGGTTATATTGTCTTGCTACTCTGCTCAAATTTGAGGCATCACTTGATTTCATGACTAGTATTTTACAACTCTTTTCTTGTGACATGTATTTTGCTTGATCCGGGGTCCACTCTTTCTCTTATGACTCAATTTATGGCTGTGCATTTTGGTTTTGATCCTGAGGCTTTTTTTTATCCTTTTTCTATTTCAACCCTAATAAGAGACTCTGTTATTTCTAAGAAACACAATAGGGGGTGTGTGGTATCTGTTGGTAGTAGGCAGACTTTGGCAAACCTGGTTGAATTGGATATGGTGGATTTTGATTTTATTTTAGGAATGGATTGGTTACACTTTAGTTACTTATCCTTAAATTTTCAGACACATAAGGTTTTTTTTTGTTCCCTAGTGAAATGGTTATAGAGTGAAAGGGTGGTTCCCTACCTCCTAGGGGAAGGTTTATTTTTTATCTTATAGCTTAGAGATTAATCTCCAAAGGGTGTCCCTATCATATTGTTTAGGTTAAAGATTCTAACTCAGAAGGTGCTTCTTTATATTTGGTTCTGGTGGTAAATGAGTTTCCTAAGGATTTTTCAGATGATACTCCTAGTGTTCCTCTACATGGGGAGATTGAGTTTGTTATTGATTTTGTTCTGGACACTAGTCCAATATCTATTCCTTTTTATATGATGGTTCTGGCTGAGTTGAGGGAACTCAAGGAGCAACTTGAGAATCTTCTAGATAAGGGGTTTATTTTTCCTAGCGTATCCACGTGCGGTGCACCAGTTTTATTCATGCACAAGAAGGATAAATCCCTGCAGATGTGCATTGACTACCACCAGTTGAATAAGGTAATGGTTACGAACAAGTATCCCTTCCAAGGATAGAAGACTTGTTTGGTCAATTGCAAGGTGCCCGGATCTTTTCTAAGATAGGTCTTAGGTCTGGGTATCATCAGCTTAAGATTAGGGAGGAGGATATCACTAACACAAATTTTTATACTAGGTATGGGTACTTTGAGTTCTTGGTTATGTCACTTGGTTTTACTAATGCCCCAACTGCATTTATGCATTTTATGAATAGGGCTTTTAGGCCGTTTCTTGATCTTTTAGTGATTGTATTCATTAATGAGATTCTGGTTTATTCTAATAGTGAGGTGGATCACGCTAATCACCCTCTTGTTGTGTTACATACCTTAAAGGAGCAATAGTTGTATGCCAAGTACTCCAAGTATGAGTTTTGGTTGAATACTGAAACTTTTCTTGGTCATATTTTTTAGACTAAGGAGATCATATAAAAGGTTGTTATGGATAAAGGGTGGCCTATACCCATGACTCCAACCACCATTTAGAGCTTCTTGGGTTTTCCTGGGTATTATAGGAAGTTCATTGAAGGTTTCTCGAGAATACCTATTTCATTGACTAACTTGACTCAGCGAAAGGTAAAGTTTTCTTGGTCGGTTGTTTGTGAGGGGAGTTTTGAGAATCCTAAAGATAAGATAACTTCGGCTCTAATTTTGACATTTCTTGAAGGTAATGAGGGGTTTCTGGTTTATTATGATGCATCTCAGTTGGGACTTGGCTGTGTTTTGATGCATCATGGTAAAGTTATTTCTGATGCTTCTAGTCAATTGAAAGGACATGATAGAAATTATCCTACTAATTATTTGGATTTTTTTGCGTTGGTTTTTTCTTTGAAAATATGGCGGCATTATTTTTATGTAGTGCTCGTGGACATCTTTTCTAATCATAAGAGTCTATAATAACTGTTCACTTAGAAAAAGCTAAATCTCAGGTAGAGGAGATGGTTGGAGCTTCTCGTAGACTATGATATAAGTCTTCACTGCTATACAAGTAAAGCTAACATAGTTGTTGATTCTGTTAGTAGTTTATCCATGAAGAGCTTAGCTCATGTGGAAAAGAGGAAGTAGGAGTTGGTGAAGGCTGCTCAACGCTTAGCTAAGCTTTGTGTCCATCTTCTAGACTCCGAGGATGGTGGTTTGATGGTTCTGGAAGTTGTTCAGTTGTCTCTTGGTGCAGAGATCAAGGAGAAAAAAAATACTATATCGTATCTTGATGAAACTCAAGAAAGAGATTGGTGGAAAAAGGGTGATAGTGTTTGAAATTAGTAGTGATGGCACCTTAAGGTACAAAGGGTTGTTGTGTGTTCCTGAAGTTGATGGTTTGGAACAAAGGGTTTTATCTGAGGCGCATGAATCATTCTATGTTATTCATCCCATTTTGACAAAATGTATCTTGATCACAAAGATATGTATAGGTGGAATGGCATGAAAGGAGATGCGACTGATTTTGTGTAAACATGCCTTGTGTGCCAACAAGTCAAAGTTAAGCACGTGAGGACTAAAGGATTGTATTAACAAATGGAATAACCAAAATATAAATTTGAGGAAACAAATATGGATTTTGTTACCGGCCTTCCTCGATCTCCTAACAAATTTTATATGATTTCGGTCATCGTGTATAGGATGACAAAGTCTGCTCACTTCTTGCCGATGTGGACTAACTTTTCGACTGAGGACTATGCAAGGTTGTACTTCTAGTTGATCGTAAAGCTACATAGGATACTTTTTTTGATTATTTCTGATTGTGTTACATAGTTTTTATCTAACTTCTGGCAGTCTTTAAGAAGAGGTTCGGTACTAAGTTTAGTCTGAGTATTCAGACATTGGAGGATATGCTTTAAGCATATGTGATGGATTATAGTGGTATTTGGGTTGAGCATCTACCTTTGGTAGAGTTTTCTTATAGTAATAGCTATCCTTCTATCATTGTTATGGCCCCTTTTGAGTCATTGTATGGTAGGAGGTGTTGATCTCCTATTGAGTGGTTTGAACTTGGTAAGTCGGATCTATTCTGTTCGGATTTGGTTATAAGTCTATAGAAAAGGTAAAGGTAATTTGGTATATGCTTAAGGATGTCCAAAGTCACCAAAGGTCCTATGCAAATGTAAGGCGTAGAGACTTGGAGTTTGAGGCTGGGGATAAAGTGTTCCTAAAGGTATCACCCATGAAGGGAGTAATGTGGTTCGGTAAAAAAGGAAAGCTCTGTCCCCGGTATGTCAGTCCTTATGCGATTTTGAAGAGGGTTGGTAACTTGGCATATGAATTGAAGTTTCCTTCTTATTTGTCACGATGTTGAGGAAGTGTCTTGGTGATCCATCCTTGGTGGTTCCTTTGGAAGGATTGAATATCTCAGATTCTTTATCTTATGAAGAGATCTCGATTGAGTTCTAGGATCGTTATGTTCATCAGTTACGTACCAAAGATGTGTCCAAGGTATGGTTCTATGGTGAAACCACAAGGTTGAAAAGGCTACATGGGAGGCGAAAGCAGACATGAAGTCCAAATATCCGAATTTGTTTTCTGCTTCAGATATTCATGTAGAAGGTATGTGTTCTTGATTGCATCTTTATTTTCTAACTTAGTTAAGGGTTACAATAGATCTTTACATCTTTATTTTCTATCTTTGTTAAATATTGGATTGGTATTTGATAATGCAAATGAATCGTGCTTGTGTTTGATCTACCTTATCCGTCATTCAGTGACGAATGATCCTAGTGGGGTAGACTAAAACACCCTGGGTTTAGGACACTTAGAAAATTTCCTGGATTTTTGCTTTCAAGTCAAGGTACGACTAGGGGGTACAGGTCGTATGCTAGGGTACAGTTGGAAAGGTTGGTCCTACACTAATCAGTATTGGTTTGGGGGTTGGATCAGTTTCTAGCATGGTTATGACTTTTTTTGTTATGAGTCATATGGTCGGATACGGGTTGTATGGTTAGGTTTTCCTTCATTAATTTGAGACTTAGTAATGTAACTTATATCGGAGTACAAATGGCTCACAATGGGTCATGAGATAGGGAACAAGTCATATTGTCCCACTCGTATGTTGTACAGTCTCAAGTACTCCTGGCATTGTTATGGGTACAAAATGAGGGTAATAATCGTATCCTTAGATATGATTTATTTTGCATGGTCATATGTTGACCAGGGGGGGGGGGGGGGGTCTAATGGAGTTCTAGGATACGAGTGGCGGTTACCTCACGTATTAAAAGGTACGACTTGTAGGGCGGATTCGTACCCGCCTGCGGGGATTTTATGCAGTTAAGTTGGGGATAATCTAGAAATTTACCCTCTTAACTTATTATGACCCCACGACTTATATCACACTTGGTAGGTTATTTTCCCTATTATTTTATTCATTAATATTTTGAAAACACTCTTGAATCCTCTCTAAGGCTTTTGGGTAATAGAAGACTAGGGTTTCACAAAGGTGATAAAATTGGATATTGAGATAGTGATTTCTCTCCATCATCTTCATCATCTAAGGAAAGATACTTTTCCCTCATTGTTAGCTCCAACTAATGGCATGTTTTATACTATATTTTCAAGGCATGATTTTGGTATGATTTTGGAGTTTTCAAATATATGTTGAGGTTTCGTTATTAAATGCTTGGTTATGGTTTTTTGATGTTTTAATTATGTTTTTACATTATTTAATGGTGGTTTGGACAATTCATTGTATGTGAATGGTTAATTGGTAATTGGATTTGGTTTTTTAAACACTATATCCCCAACATGTTTGATAAAATGTCTATGATAATGCTTTTACTATATTATTGGACTTTTAATGGAACGATTGCATGGTATGGTTTGGTAGTGGAGCCATAAATTGTATGAATAGTTTAAATTGTTTGGAATGGTTAAATTGAATGGTTTGGTGCTCATGGTTATTGTTAATTGAACTCCTTGTGGGGTACAATGGATCCCCTAAGTAAACATGTTATTGAAAAACTCTAGAAGTATATGGGGGCAGTTGTCTACTTTCAATAATACTTCGAAACCCTAATAATGGAAACCTAGAAACTTGAGTATTTTTCGTCAATTATGGCTACTAATACCGGTGCGACAGACCCATCGGAGGAATGTCCAAAGTAGAATAGTGGAGGAGAAGTTCAGCTGAATCCGTCAGTTCCAAAATATGTTGACTTACTGAAGAGTAAAGCATACATGTACTAGGGTTCCTCCAAAATCCGTCATTATGATGCATGGAGAACTAACTGTTACATGGAAATCCTCAGAGGTAATGAACTTAATCATACAAGAGAATCTATAGTATCCAATAATTGGTAAATTCTCATATGACAAACAAGATGTTAGTGCTTTACGTAAGTGAATTCCTTCTCAATGTGTTATTAAGGGAGAATGTGCTATAGGGGTACTGGACACATGACATATATTAATAATATTGAATCAGCTTAAAGATTATGTTCAATTGTTTTCAACATCTTTGTATTACATTAAGGTCAAAGAGATGTATTGATAGATGTGAACCCTTAAATGGGATCCCTGGCTTGAACCTGATGTTTTAACCATAATAAGGATTGCATGGATCACAATGCCGGATTTACCAATAAATTTCATTGGTAGAGAAACTATATTATGTATTGTATCTACAGTAGTAAATCCTTTAATAGTGGACATGGCTACAAAAAATCACACAAGGCCAAGCTGTGCAAGGGTGAAGATTGAAGTGGATCTTATTGCTAAATTACTGCAAAGGGTGAAAATCAATGAGGAAGATGATATAAGTAGGGAAATACAATCTAAAGGGATTCAGATCCAATATGATTACAAGACTAAGTACTGTAAGGAATGTTTCTTATAGTTTCATGATGAATAATCTTGCTGGAATCTTCATCCAGAGATATTTGATAAAATGCAGAGGCAAAGGGAGACTTAAATAGTACTAAAGAAGATGCCAAAGAGCTTAAGCAAGGGCAGAAAGGCGAAACAACTAATAACAGTAAAAATTAATGGTTATAAAGGAGAAACAAATATTAGAGGGACAAATATGGACATATAGTTAAAGAAGTGGATGATAAGGTAGAGGAACTTGAGACATCAAATGCTTTAAATCAAGAGCATAATGTGAGTCAAGAAAAATCCAGTAACTTGCAGAATAAGGAAGGTACAAAGGATTAGGTGAATAAGAGCTTTGGCAAGGCAACACAACCAGTAGTAGAAGAGAAGCCAAGCAAGGAGGATAATAATGACCATGAGAAAATTGACAACACCAAAAAAGATATTTTCAAACAAGTAGAAGCATCAACAGTGCCAACCAAGGACATAGACAAGTAGCATTCAAAGGATCAGCAGCAAGGCAAGAATTAAGAAGTTGCACAAAGTAAAGAAACTAACTTAGTACTAGTAGTACATGATAAGACATAGAGAAAGAGATGATACTATAAGGGGTTTACTACTTTCAATGGAGGCATCAAACATGATGGAACTTGTAAACAATAGAAAAGAAGATCTGGATTCTGATGATTTAGTTGATAACAGACTTGGATTTTGATGATTTAGTTGATAACAATGATAAGGTTGTAGTTGAAGGAAACCTATATTAAAAGCAAAATTAGTTACTTAGTGCAAAGCATGGAAAAAAAGAAGAAAAATAAAAAGATAGGAGAAAGTACAATGAAGACAATGAGCCAAATGGAAAAATCATCATCAAAATGAATAGGAGATATCAAATCAGTAAACACACAACAAGCATTCATAAGGTTGATCATAATGCAGAGGAGATATCAATTGGATTTCATTGGCTTGATGGAACCATTTCAGGAAGGTCATAACAAAGAGGATTATAAAAGAAGGTTGGGAATGCAATATGCAGTAGTAACTAATTCAAGAAAAATATGGGCATTTATGGATGAAATAATGGAGTATAGTATCATTAGAGATGAAGAACAATAACTCACTCTTAAGCTTGAAAATCAGAAAGCAGGAATAATTGTTTTTGTTACACTGGTGTATGCAAAGTGTAATAAAAATGAGAGGTTAGTTTTATAGGAATCATTAGGAGAAATAGATAGTATAATTCAAGATCCCTAGATAGTGGATGGAGACTTTAATGTTATAAGAAATGAGAAGGTGAAAATTACAATAGAGGAGAAGAATAATTTTAACTATCGCATTAGCATGTCTAATTTGGAGGAAAATACTTTCAAAGGAAGCTAATATACATGGTGGAATGACAGAATATATGAAGGTTGTATATTGAAAAGGTTGGATAAGGTTTTGTTGAATGATAAATTATAGGAATTTTTTCCTAGTATGGAATTAAAGAATCTGGTTAGAAGTGGTTCAGACGATGCTCCAATATTATTAAAGTTTAGCAAGTCAAGTGAGCAGCTGACCAAACCCTTCAGATTTCTTAATTTTTGGATAAAGGAAGAATCATGCATGGAGGTTATTAGGAAGAATTGGAAAGCTGATAGTAAAGGAAATCCTTTTGTGAAGTTTTACCAAAAGCTAAAGAATACTAAAGCTTCTTTGACTGAGTGGAGTAAGAAAACTTTTGGAAACATTTTCCAAGAGATTGCCACATTTGAGGAAGTGATAAAATTTAGAGAAAAACATTTTGAAGAGGGAACTTCAGGGAGCAATAGAGTTAAGCTGTCATAAGAATAGGCTGAACTAGCAATACAATTGAGAAGAAAGGATGAATTTTGGAAGCAGAAAGATGGTTTTGAATATCTCAAATATGTAGAAAAGAATACCATATTTTTTTCATGCATTGGTGAAAGGTAGAAGATCCAGGTTAAGAATTCAATGAATACTAGATGAAAAGGGGTGTTGGCTAGACAACTGGGAGGAAATAGAAAAAGCAGCAACTTTATTTTTCCAAAAAAAATTGAAAAGTAGGAGGATGTTGAAGATTTATTAATGTTGGATGTCCTACCAAAGCTGGTAACAGAAGTTAAGAATAGAAAATTAAAGAAGGTCCCAACTATTAAGGAAGTACAAGTGGTCGTGATGGGATTAAACATGAACAGTTGTGGTGGTCCTGATGGCATGACAGGTGAATTTTATCAGGATGCATAAAGCGCAATCTCAAATGGTTTACGTCAGATGATCATAGATTTCTTAGGTGGAAATGAGCTCCCAAGGTTTATTACTCATACAAATTTGGTTTTATTACAAAAAAAGTTAGTAGTCAACAATTTTTCAGATCTTAGACCCATTTCACATAGTAATTTTAAGAATAAAATCTTTTATAGAATTATTCATGAAAGTATTAAGTGTAGTCTTCCTGATATATTATCTGAAGAATAGGCTAGTTTTGTTCAAGGCAGAAGCATAGCTGAAAATATTTTGGTGGTTCAAGAAATAGTCTCTAAAATAAAGAAAAGGGGAAAGCCTCATAACATGGTGATGAAGCTTGATATGATGAAAGAATATGATAGGGTAGAATGGCTATTTCTCACTAAAGTGTTAAGGAAGATGGGTTTTCTTTAAGAAATCATTGATAGGGTTTTTAGACTACTGACAAATAACTGGTATTCTATATTGTTGAATGGACAGCCTAAAGGTTTTTTCAAGACTTCAAGGGGTCGAAAGCAAGGTGATTTCGTGTCCCCTAAATTTTTCATTATTTCAGTAGAGGTTTTATCAAGGAGTTTGAAGGAACTTCTCTTTAGAAAAGAATTCAGAACTTTTGAGATTCCTAGAGAAAGTCTGAAAATCAATCACCTTACATTTTCACATTATATGATTACACTGTGTAAGATAGAAATGGCTACAGTTAATCTAGTCACATCTACTTTGGAGAAGTATCAAAAGGTTTTAGGGTAGAAAATTAACAAGGAGAAAAGTGCCCTTTATTTGCATGAAAACATTTCAAATTGTGTAGTGGTTTTGGCAGTAGTAGCAACTGGTATATTGAGACAAAATTCCCTTTTAATTATTTGGCATGTCCTATTTTCTACACGAGAAAGAAGAATGTATACTATCAGCATATTATGAATAGAATTACTAATAAGTTGCATACATGGAAAGGAAAGTTGTTGTCTTTTAGAGGTAGAGCAGTACTAATTAAGCATGTGTTACAAAGCATTTATTTACATTGTCTCACTATTATAACCCCCATAAGAATGTTTTAAATACCATTTAGAATATATTTTCTAAGTTTTTTTAGAGTAGTACAGTTGGGGGTATGGGAAGACATAAGGTACCATGGTCTACTATGTGTCTACTTAAGGCAGAAGAAGGATTGGGTTTTAGGATGATGTATGATGTATCAACAACCCTCTTTTGTAAACTATGGTGGATATTTATGACCAAGAAGTCTATCTGGAGTGAATACATATTTAATAAATATTGTAGAAAGTATAATTCTTTACAAGTTATGTGGAAAGTAGAAGGAGGCTCTCAAGTATGGAAAAGGATGTTACAGGTCAGGGACCTTATTTATCTTCTGATTATATGGATGATTAGAGAAGGAGATACTTATTTATGGTTTGACAATTGGAGTATTTTAGGTGATTTTTACTCTATTCTACAATAAAGCAAAGAATGGGATTATAATTATCAATGTGTGAAGGATTTGATGAATAGGGATTGGTGGAATGAAGAGTTAATGAATAAGTTGTTACCTAAAGAAATAGTGGAACATGCAGTTCATAAATTAAATCCATCTTAATAACAAAAACAAAAAGACAAAGTAATATGGAGTGTGGAAGCGAGAGGAAATTTTATAGTTTAATTAGCATAGGAATATATGAGACATAGAGAGGAGCCTAATAATTTTTATAAGAAATTATGGATTAAAGGGTTAACCTTTAAGATTGTTTTTTATATTGAGGATGTGGAAAGGGAAGATATCAATAGATAATACTATAAGGAGATAGGGAATACAAGGTCCATCCAAATAATGGTGTTGTCAAAATCCAACAGAAGAGACTTCATCTCATGTACTACTCAGATCTCATTCTGCTAACACGACCTCATCCTACTTCTATTTTTTTCATTAATTAACATACAAAGGATTAGCTTAAGAGAGATAATACAAGCATACTAGCTTGCCCAAGTGAAGTAGACGGAGAAGGTATACTTTAGAGAAATTCCATCAATTATTTTATGGGAATTATAGAGAAAACCAATAGTGAATTTTCCTGGTGAATGGCCATCAATTTTACTGCAGCTAGATTGGTTGAATCCTAAGGTAAGAGTTAAACTAGAACCAAGGGAATTTCCAGAGAAGGGATGGAGAAAATATAATACTGATAGAGCATCAAAATGGAACCCTGGTAGCATTTCATGGGCATTCTATTTGAGAGATGTACAAGGTGACCATATATGATACTCATGTGGTACACAAAAATCCTCTAAGTACACTATTCATATGTATCATAGATAGAGAAGGGTACTTGGGAATCCCCTTCTCTTATGGTATCTCTGATTCATGTGACTTAACATATCAAGGCTCATTCAGAGGGTTACACTAGACCCATATAGCCTGTGGGTGGTTCTAGGATGGTTAAGCTACAGATACAGAGTTTAATGGTTTTAAAAACATGCTAAACCCGATTCCTTTTCCCATCATGGTTATATATATTATATGTATGATTTTAATATATATGGTTAGTTTACTTAGTTTTACTAAATGACATTATTTTATCCTTATCTTGAGTACTTGCTAGTGTTCACCCGCTAACCCATTCTTCAGTGGTTGTATCCCTACTCCATCCAAGAATTTGCCATTCCACTTCTCCTGCCTAGTGATTGAACTTTAGGATTAACTTTTGGATTAAAGTGTTAAGATTCTATATTTTGGATGGCTCTATTTCATATTATTGATATTTTTATACACTTTGGTTTATTTATAGATATTTGTTTTTTCTATGTTTGGGGGAATGTCCCAATCGGATATTGGGTTTATTTTTGTTAGAGGCTTTCATGGAACTTCAATGGGTTGGTATGGTCAGTATCAGTAGTGGTGTTAGCCTTCGTATTGGAATTAGTTTTGGGGCTTATACCATTGAACTAAACTTCTCACTGTTCCATTTTTTATATTATATTATGGAACTTAGTTTTGTTATTGTTATGGTTGGGTTGGGTTATAGTTGTTGGTTAGTATACAAAGGTTGGACTCTTTTAGGTGTTCACGGTCATAGACCTATCCCAAAGTCTAGGGTTACACAATAACATTATCTTATTATACGTTCAGAATGCATTCGATTCAAGATATGCATAGGTTGGTTGGGTTGGGTATCAGGGGTGGTCTCCAGTCCTGGTTACACTTGAGATGCCTAAGGCCTTGAGTTGGGCTGTGTCACAGATGTAGTCCACACACCAAGGTCAGGCATCTCTCAGTATTCAGTCAGCAAATAGTGAGTTATCCTATTTCATGAGTTCTACTCAATTATAGATTATATATTGTATTGTTATTATTCGTATATATTGATTTATGGTAGTTAGAGGAAAGTCCTATCCACCTAAGGTCAGTAAAGTAGAGGCTTCAAAAATAGTCAGTTAGAGTTATGTTTTGTAATTCAAGCACTTTCTTTAGTTTTATCATGTTGTAAACTTTATCAGTATTATGCCAGTACATGGGTTAGCTTAGGATCCCTTGTGGTTCTATCCAGCATGCTACGACCAGGGGTGGTCTCTAGTTGTGAAAAACTTGGTATCAGAGCCTAAGGTTCAAGTGTCCTAGGGTGTCTATGAAAACATGTCAAGTAGATTCTGGAATAATGGTATAGAGATGTTTGTACTTTTCTTTGAGAGGCTATAACGTATTTGAGAAATATTTTCGTTCTTTCATATCTCAGATCGTGTTGTAGAGTTGTTCTCTAAGAAACTTATAAAGATTCTTGTCTTATTCTTGTCTTGCTCCATTCATGCAAATGTTGCCTTATTTTTTAGGTAGTATAAATAGTCATGCTTAAATTCCTTTTGATAGAGTTTTCTCAAACCGTCCCCACACACATTTATAGGGTTGCATATAGGCTCGAAAGTATTCCATTAGTTCCCTTATGTTCTAAATTTTCAAAGTGTTCGTTCTTATTCATGGAAATCATGCATTGAGCCAAAGTCAGAATTGCTCTAAAATCTTTTTTAAGGATCCTATGATCGCATATGACATAGATCAAGAAGCATGAACCTAGAAGTTTAACAATAGTAAAGTTGGATGTGTGTATTCGGATTTAGTAGATTATGCATCCAAGGGGATAATTTTCTAAATGGTTAACTAGTGTATGCAAGAATTTAAGTTTACTGATTTGAAATTAAGTATGCTAGTATGGGTATGATCAAGAGGTGTACCCAAGGTGACATAGGATGGTGTTATTGCTAAATTTTTACAGTGAGTGTGCTTAGATAGTACTCTTGAGTTGCTAAGTGAGAATGAGGCTAGTAATGTAGTATATGATGTCTGCACCATCTAAGTTATGGGCTATATGTTATTGACGTCATGTATCTTGATATAATGGTAACTCTTATGGTTTAGGGAAAAATATAACTTTAGAGATTTAGTATTAGTAGGCTATGAATGAAAAGAGGTAGACCATATGTTTATTAAAGCAAATATCTTATTGAGAAGGGCGTTAGTATATGATGATAATTTCTAAAGCTAGAGAAAGTTAAGAATGGTATATATTAAGAAAGTGTCCAAGAATAAAGTTAGTATTGTTGATATATAGTTTATTCAGGGGATGTTGAGCATTTATGTGTAGACTGTCAGAGTTAATAAATTATAGATTAGTCTATAATGAGGAGTTTAGCATTTATGCATATGGCTATATCCTAAACTTTATAGTAGCGTAATACCCGTGCCTTTTTCCTAGCTATAAATCATATCAAGGGTGATAGGACTTATTTAAAATGATAACCTATCTTTGTACATGAGGTATTTTTGAGTTTTTCACTTTCTATCACGTGGGAAATTGAGTTAGCTTTCCAGTGGTACTAATTTTGTCCAAATCTGATATTAGACGAGGAAGTTATGGACGTTTTACTTGGAACTATCAGAAACAGCCATGTATGACAGCCAAGTTGACGGACCACCACATAAGTGAAGGACTGCCACTTTGACCGTCACAGCCAAGGCAGTTGAGCCACATATTGGATAAGGACTGACGGACGAGTTGACGAATCGTCAAAGTTGTGACGGACTATCATCCAGGATATCAACTCTTATCCAGTAAACCCTATTTCTGGTGCACGTCTGACGAGCTAAGTGACGGACCATCAAGTGTCTGATGGACCATCAATTTCCACGTTTAGTATATTTCTAGGTTATTTTAACAGGGGTATTTTGGTCACTTATCACTCTCCTACATATTCCCTGATAAGTCTGAATTCAGCCATTATGCTTATTATTATTTCACAAACAAAAACTAGGGTTTCTCTCTAAATTTAATCTCCAAGAACAAGACCCAATCTTCTTCAAGAATCAAAGGATTTCAAATCCTTCAAGTTCAAAAACATCAAGAACCTTAAGTCAGGTATGCGTAGTGTTCATCTATGGACCCCTTTCGTTCTTAGAGTTCAAGAACCATGCTTTTAAATGAGAAATTTTGATTTCCTTGTTGTTATGTGATGTTTTTCATGTTAATGATCATTGTTTAAGATTCAAGATATTAATATAAGTTGACTTCCATGATGTATGCATGCTTGTAGTTAAAACCCATGAATTTGGGTGGTTCAAGATGATTAAAATTGTTGAGAAAACCTATTCCCCAAAGTGTGCATGCAAGGTGTTTGTTAAAATGCCTAGAATGCTAAAAATCATGTTTCCATGACCCCATAGTATTAAAATGACAAGCTATGTCAATGCTTAAGATTATTCCATATGAGCTTCCATGCAATTGATATGTGTTGCTAGTATGATTATGCAATGAACATGATTGTTGATAACCATGCTTAGTATTAAATCTCTTATGTATGATATTATGAATTGTGAACTCAAATCTTATGATCAAATCATGTCATGTGTGTCAGTTTCCTTCCATAGAGTCCTGGAGGTACTCATACCCAAAAAATATAGTTGTGTGCCTAGAGCCATGTAACGTTGCCCCGATAATCTCAGTCAAGCCATGATCTATAGAACTCAGTTAGTCATGTGACTTAGGAAACCAAAAAAAAAAAAAAAAAAAAAAAAAAAAAAAAAAAATAGTGCTATTTCGTCAGTCAACGAAAGTCAGTTACTCAGTCCGTGTACAGTCAGTTAAATCATGTTCAGTCTCTTCAGATGGTAGTAGAAGTTAGTACCAAGTGAATCAAAGGATGGGAACTTACCTAGTAGTTTAGGGTGTGATTCTTATAAGTCATCCTTGTGTTCTAGAACTACGTAGCCAACGTAGGTTGAGACATCATAACCTGTCAGACTAAGGTTGATGAGGTGGATTAACCTATTAGTTTAGGGTTCCTATAGTTCTCATTTAAGTACCTCCCAGTTGAGGGTCACTCACAACTGTCTTTACCAGTGGCACGGTATTGACACCCCTCCAGTCGGGGCAGAGATTGGACCCCAACTTAGCTATATGCATTATTGGGGCATGTCGGTAAAAGAACTCAGACAGTTCTTCAGATACCAGAATACTAGGACTATTAGATACAGTCAGATTCAGTTATAGTATGGAACTCAGATAGTTCCATCAAATACAGGGCTGTCAGACACAGTCACCCATGTATTCAGTACTGCAGTATCAGTCATGATCAGTTATCAGTAAACTATGTATTAGCGTAAAAATTTAGCTATAATGCATTTACGATCTCAGTTTCTATGTATGCATGTATGCACTCTCACGTTCACATCAGTCAGTTAGTTAGCATTGTTCATGCATGTAACCTTATTTATGTTCAGCCTACCTCACTCGTATACTCAGTACTCCAGTTGTACTTTCGCATTTGCGCTATGGTGCTTTCTCTTTATGTTACACCATAGGTTCAGAGACGCGAGTTCCAGACCAGCAGTAGCAGTCGCATTCCAGTATACAGAGTAGCAGTAAGTCTTCTTCATTCGAGGATGATATGATTTGATTTATTCATTTATTATTTCAGTTAGCTATCAGTTTACGGAGTTAGTTGGAGACATGTTCCTTCAACTCCTTATTCAGACAATGTTTAGAGGCTTTCAGATTTAGTTCCGATTTTATTCAATTTCCAGTCCTTTGGGTATCTTTCACCCATATGGATGTTATTTTACCAGATTCTTTATTCAGTTGAACCTTATGGCCTACATGTTTATGTTTTCCGCGTTATTACATTATATATACTGTGTACAGGTACAGATATCAGTCATGGGTTAGCTTATGGTCCCTCGG
>NC_061117.1:132194353-132230066 GCF_002878395.1 Capsicum annuum
TCATTTATTATTTCAGTTAGCTATCAGTTTACGGAGTTAGTTGGAGACATGTTCCTTCAACTCCTTATTCAGACAATGTTTAGAGGCTTTCAGATTTAGTTCCGATTTTATTCAATTTCCAGTCCTTTGGGTATCTTTCACCCATATGGATGTTATTTTACCAGATTCTTTATTCAGTTGAACCTTATGGCCTACATGTTTATGTTTTCCGCATTATTATGATATATATTGCAGTGTACAGGTACAGATATTAGTTATGGGTTAGATTTTGTTCCTTCAGGGTCATAAGCATCGTTTCACATTCTAGTTCAGAAAAATCGGAGAGTTACAAAATTGGTATCGGAGCCTAAGGTTCAATAAAGTCCTAAGAAGTCTGAAAGGCACATCTAGTAGCCTAGTTGGTGTTTTGTGAGCCACATTTATGTGCTAGAGGCTATGAGATATTTTAGAAATAGTTTCCCTTCTTTCAGTATTCATGTCGTGCTAGTGAGCATAATATCAAGTTAAACTCTCAGTCTAATTCGTTCTTCTCTTATTACAAAATATGCCTCGAAAGAGAAAAAACCAGCCAGTTCCTCAGCCCGAAAACCCTTTGGGAGAGCATGTTTCTCATGCGGAGTTTAGAACCGCATTTACAACACTTGCTCAGTCCATGGCTGCCCAGAATGAATGGCCACTAGTTATTCCGGCCAATACAGTGGCCAATTTTGCCGTAGCTAGACTTCAGAATTTCACCCAAATGAACCCTCCATCTTTCTTCGGGTCTAAGTCTGATGAAGACCCTCAGGAGTTCATTAACAAAGTCTAGAAGGTCATTGACATCATAGGAGTTACTTCTGTTCAGAGCACTAAGTTAGCAACATACCCGTTATATAGGATGTTGCTCACACTTGGTACAAATAGTGGAAGTCTGAGAGGTTAGAGGATGTAGGTCCTATAGAATGGGAGGAATTTAGCATGGCTTTCTTAGACAGATTCTTAACCTAAGAGCTGAGGGAGGCAACAGTTCTTGAGTTTATTATCCTCAAGAAGGGAAATATGATGGTGAGGGAGTATTTTCTTAGATTTACTCAACTAGCCAGATATGCCCCTCATATGGTTGCAGACAACAAGGCTAAGATGAGCAAGTTCATGTCCGTAGTGAATAATAACATGGTAAATGAGTGCAGATCTACAATGCTGAACAATGATATGGCTTTAGCCAGGCTCATGACCCATGCTCAGCCAATAGAGAAACAAAAGGTTAGGGCTAGCGAGAGGCAGAATAAGAGAGCAAGATCAGGTAGTTTCAGTTTTGCTCATCTCAAATCAAAAAAATCAGCTCCATTTCAGTCTTCAGCCTATGCTCCAGCTCCTAAGTTCAGAGATAGAGCACCCAGCTCTAAATCTCAGGGTAGTGTCAGCAATGCCCGAACTAATCCCCTATGTCAAACTTGTGGTAAAAACTACTAGGGTGTTTGCAGAGCCGGTAGTGATGTTTGTTTTGGATGTGGCAAGCCAGGCCACAGAGTCAGAGATTGTCCTCAGTCCAGTTATCAGGGTCAGTAAAATCGTTCCACAGCTCAGCCTAGTCACTCGAACCAGCAGGGTGCCACTTTCAATGCTACTAGTGGGCAACGCCCAAATAGAATCTATGTTCTCTAGACTCGATGAGATCAGGAAAATTATCCAGATGTCATTACTGGTACGTTACAGATTTTCCATGTTCATGTTTATGATTTGCTAGATTTAGGTGCATCCTTGTCTTTTGTCACTCCATACATAGCAGGCCATTTCAAAATTAGTCCTAAAATTTTAGTAGAGCCCTTTTCAATCTCTACCCCAATGGGTAACACCATCATAGTTCGATGGGTATACAGGAACTGCCCGGTCATGATATTTCAGAAATCTACATTAGCAGATTTATTCACATTAGAGATGACTGATTTTGACGTCATTCTCGGCATGGATTGGCTTCATTCCTGCTATGCCATAGTCGACTGCAATACCTGGATAGTTTAATTTTAGTTCCCGAATAAGACCGTCCTAGAGTGGAAGGTAGTACTTCATATTTCAGGGGTCAGCTTATTTCCTACCTTCGGGCAAGGAAAGTGATTTCAAAGAGGTGTGTGTATTATCTCATGCATGTAAAGGATTCCATTTCCGAATATCCCAATCTCGAATCAGTCCCAGTGGCTACTGAATATTCAGATGTTTTTTCCAAAGATCTTCCAAGCATTCCTACCTAAAGGGAAATAGACTTCGGCATTGACCTTATGCCAGAAACTCAGCCTATCTCTATTCCGCCATACAGAATAGAATCATCAAAACTCAAGGAACTAAAAGATCAGTTAAAGGATCTCTTAGATAAGGAATTCATCAGGCCCATTATATCCCCATGGGGTGCACCAGTCTTATTCGTCTGCAAGAAAGATGATTCTCTCAGGATGTGTATTGATTACCGTCAGCTCAACAAAGTTACGGTCAAGAATAGGTATCCATTTCCCAGAATAGATGATTTGTTTAACCAAATTTAGGGTGCCAGTTATTTCTCCAAGATAGACCTCAGATCAGGCTATCATCATCTTAGAGTTAGGGAATGTTACATCCCAAATAAAGCTTTCCGTACTTAGTATGGTCACTTTGAATTTTTAGTCATGTCCTTTGGTCTTCCCAATGCCTCTGCAGCCTTCATGTACTTGATGAATTGGGTGTTCAAGCAGTACTTGGACATATTCATCATAGTCTTCATAGATGATATGCTGGTCTATTCTCGCACGGAGTATGATCATTAAAACCATCTCAGGATTGTTCTTCAAACTCTCAGAGATCATCAGTTGTTCGCCAAGTTCAGTAAGTGCAAATTTTGGCTAAGATTACCAGCATTTCTTATCCATATTATTTTTGGTGATGGCATTAGAGTAAACCCTCAGAAGATAAAAGTGGTGAGAAACTGGCCTCGCCCTGTCTCTCCATCAGATATCAGGAGTTTTTTAGGTTTGGATAGCTATTACAAACACTTTATTGAGGGATTTTTTCTATTACATCTCCTATTTCTAGATTGACTCAGAAGAAGGTTAAGTTTCAGTGGTCAGATTCTTGAAAGAAGAGTTTTCAAGAGTTGAAGACTCATCTCACCTCATCCCCAGTTCTAACTCTTCCTAATGGTTCAGATGATTTTGTAGTCTATTGTGTTGCATCCAGGGTGGGGTTTAGGTTGTGTCCTTGTACAGCATGGTAAGGTCATAGCCTACGTCACCAGACAGCTAAAGACCCATGAGAAGAATTATTTTACTCATGATCTTGAGTTAGCAGTCGTAGTATTTGCCTAAAAGATTTGGTGGAATTATTTATACGGAGTTCATATAGATGTCTTCATAGATCATAAGAGTCTCCAGTATGTCTTTTCTTAGAAAGATCTCAATCTTTATCAGAGAAGATGGTTAGAGCTCTTGAAGGATTATGAAATGAGTGTCCTTTATCACCCAGGCAAGGCCAACGTTATGGCTGATGCTCTCAATAGACTCTTCATGGGTAGTGTTTCTTACGTTGAGGATAGTAAGAAAAAAATAGACCAGGAAATCCATCAGCTTTCCAGACTTGGCGTTCGCTTAGTCGACTCTTCAGAGGGTGGTGTATGTGTACAGAGTAGTTCATAGTCATCTCTAGTTTCCGAGGTGAAGGAAAAGCAAGATAGGGATCCCAACCTTGTCAAGCTAAAAGAGTCAGTTTGGAATCATAAAGTAGAGGCTTTCTCCAAAGGGGTATATGGTGTTCTTCATTGTCAACGTCGTCTGTGTGTTCTAGGCATAGATAAGTTGAGGCAGTAAATTCTTGTAGAGGCACATGGTGTGCGATACTCTATTCATCCAAGGGTCACTAAGATATACCGCGACTTGCGGGAGATCTATTGGTGGAGTAGGATAAAAAAAGATGTTGCAGAGTTTGTGGCTAAGGGCTGTCCATGTCAGCAGGTTAAGATAGAGTATCAAAAACCTAGTAGGTCCATGTAGGAGTTCACCATTCCTACGTAGAAGTGGGAAGATATGAACATGGATTTCATGACGGGTTTACCTCAAACTCATCATCAACATAATTTAGTTTGGATTATTATAGACAGAATGATCAAGTCAGCTCATTTCCATCCAGTTGAGGATTACGCCAAACTCTATATTAGGGAGTTGGTCAGATTACACGGTGTTCCATTATCTATCATCTCAGACAGAGGTACACAATTCACCTCTCACTTTTGGAAAGCATTCCAAAGGGATCTTGGTACCCAAGTCCATCTCAGTACAGTATTTCATCCTCAGAAAGATGGCCAAGCAGAGAAGACGTTCAGACTCTTGAAGATATGCTAAGGGCATGTGCAATTGATTTCAAGGTAAGTTGGGATGACCACTTTCCCTTGATTGAGTTTGCATACAACAATAGCTATCATTCCAGTATTCAAATGGCTCCATTCAAAGCTCTCTATGGTAGGAGGTGTAGATCTCCAGTCGGTTGGTTTAAATTTAGTGAGGCCTCAGTCATTGGTCCTAACTTCGTATTCAATGCCTTAGAGAAAGTTCAGTTGATCAGAGAGAGACTTTAGGTTGCTCAAAGCCAACAGAAGCCTTATGCAGATGTTCGTAGAAAGGATCTTGAGTTTGAGGTCAATGACTACGTATATCTCAAGATCTCTCCTATGAAGGGAGTGAAGAGGTTCGGCAAGAAAGGGAAACTTAGTCCCCGCTATGTTGGTCCCTTCAGGATTCTCAGTCGCTTTGGCAAGGTAGCTTACAAGCTTGAATTACCTTCAGATCTAGCCTCAATTCATCCTGTCTTCCATGTCTCCTTTCTCAAGAAGTACATAGGTGAACCAGCAGTTGTAGTCCATATTCAAAACATTGATGTCCAGGACAGCCTCTCTTATGAAGAGATTTTAGTCGAAATTTTAGACTATCAGATTCGTAGGCTGAGGAACAAAGAAGTCCCTCTAGTCAAAGTTCTTTGCCGAAATTAGTCCGTTGAGGGAGATACTTGGGAAGCAGAAGCATACATGTGTACCAAATACCCTTACCTTTTCTCCGCCAACCCAAATAAAGCTCAAGGTAACAGTCCTCCTTAAGCTCATTTAGATTCATGTTCAGCATTCAATACAACTTGATATTTTGTTTCATATTCATGTTCCATCACAAATTTGGTATCAAGTACCATTTCATATTTAGTTATGCATACATGTATCAGTCCAGTAAATAATTATGCATTAGATATGCATTCTCATTGCGAGAACCTCAGTTATGCATTCATGAATTAGTTACACGTGCATCAGATATGCATGTTCAGTAGAACATGTTTATTTTGTCAGTCATAGGATCATGTTCTAGCTACTCATGTTTGGATATTATTTCCCCACTCAGTCAGTTCCATTCGAGGACAAATGCTCTCAAGGGAGAGATATTGTAATACCCGTGCCTTTTTCCTAGCTAGAAATCATCTTAAAGGTGCTAGGACTTACTTTAAAATGAAAAACTATCTTTGTACATGAGGTATTTTTGATTTTTTCACTTTCTATCACGTGGGAAATTGAGTTAGATTTCAAATAGTACCAATTTGTCCAAATACGACATCAGACTAGGAATTTATGAACGTTTTACTTGGAACTATCGGAAATGCCCAGGTATGACGGCCAAGTCGACAGACCACCACATAAGTGATGGACCACCACTTTGGCTATCACAACTAAGGAAGTTGAGCCACGTAATGGATAAGAACTAACGGATGTGTTGATGAATTGTCAAAGTTGTGACGGACCATCATCCAGGACGTCAATTCATGTCCAGTGAACCCCATTTTTGGTCCACGTCTGACGGGCTAAGTGACAAATAGTCAAGTGTCTAATGGATCATCAGTCGGACCATCACATGCCACGTTTAGTTTATTTTCAGGTCGTTTTAATAGGGGTATTTTTGTCAGTTATCACTCGCCTACATATACCCAGATAAGTTTGAATTCAGCTATTATGCACATTACTATTTAACACACAAAAACTAGGGTTTCTCTCTAAATTTAATCTCCAATAACAAAACCTAATCTTCTTCAAGAATCAAAGGATTTCAAATCCTTCAAGTTCAAAAACATCAAGAACCTTGAGTCAGATATGTGTAGTGTTCATCTATGGACCCCTTTAATTCATAGAGTTCAAAAACCATGCTTTTAAATAAGAAACTTTGATTTCCTTCTTGTTATATGATGTTGTTCATGTTAATGATCATTGTTTAAGATTCAAGATATTAATATAAGTTGACATCTATGATGTATGCAAGCTTGTAGTTAAAACCCATGAATTTGGGTGGTTCAACATGATTAAAATTGTTGAGAGAACCTATGCCCCAAAGTGTGCATGCAAGGTGTTTTTTAAAATGCCTAGAATTCTAAAAATCATGTTTCCATGATCCCATAGTATTTAAATGACAAGCTATGTCAACTCGTAAGATGATTCCACATGAACTTCCATGCTATTGATATGTGTTGCTAGTATGATAATGCAATGAACATGATATTAAGGTTGTACAAGTATTTCCATGTGACATAAAATCCTTTCCATGCAATACATTGTTGATAACCATTCTTAGTATGAAATCCCTTATGTACGATATTATGAATTGTGGACTCAAATATTATGATCAAATCATGTCATGTGTGTCAGTTTCCTTCCATCGAGTCCTATGGGTACTCGTACCCAAAAAATATAGTTGTGTGTCTAGAGCCAAGTAACATTACCCCGATAATCTTAGTCAAGCCATGATCTATAGAACTCACTCAGTCATATGACTCAGGAAACCTCCGAAATCTCATGATTCAGCAGAATCTCAGATATAGTGCTATTCCATCAGTCAACGGAAGTGTAATACCCCAGGAAATTTTTCGTTGAAATTTTGTGCGTAAACGTGTTGGGTTCTATCTTCTAGAATGAATTATAAATTTTTCCATGCAGAATGTTTTAGATTATGACCCACCATTGCGTAGATTATCAAATAATCTTTCTAACGATATATAGATCATCCAAAACGGACACCCGAGCAACGAGTTATGAACATTCTCATTGAACCGTGAATAGTAGTGAACAGTAAATCGTGCAGGAAAAAGTACTGAGGCCTAAAGTATTTTTGCTCTAACTTTAAATGATCATAACTCCTTGTACATAATGATCTGGGTGATCTACTATATATAAATGGAAAGTTCTGCGAGTCCTCTTTCCAATGAAATTAGTTTCATCCGTTTTATCTATTAGATCAAAAAGTTATGGTCGATCTACTTCAGTCTATCAAAAGTGAATTTTTGGGTAAACTTCAACCGATCATAACTCCTCGTACACAATGATTTGGGTGAGATACTATATATAAATGGAAAGATATGAGAGTCCTCTTTCTAATGAAATTGGTTTCATCCAATTGGGATATCAGAGTAAAATGTTATGATTGATCTACTTCAGACTATCAAAACAGTTCACCAAAGGACAGATTCGAGAATTATTTGATTTTAGGGGCATTTTGGTCATTCCTCCTCACCCAAAATCCGTCCAAACCCTATATTAAAGCCTATAGAAGCATTATATGTTATATTTCATGAAATTCCCTCAAAAAGAAAACCCTAAGCTCCTATATCCAACTTCAAGAACCTCTAAAGTTCACCATTAATTCTGCAAATTTATTCAAGATTCTAAGTTCCTAGTTTAAGAACTTCAAGAACCTCTAAAGTTCACCATTAATTCTACAAATTTATTCAAGATTCCAAGTTCCTAGTTCAAGAACTCCAAGAAACATTATTCAAGGGCACGATTAACATCTCAAAAATGAGTATCGATCTAAACTTCATCATTCAAGGTATGTGGGGTTTTTTAACAAGAACTCTATTTCGTTCTTGTGACCAAAAGTAATTTACTTTACAAAGGCATGATTTTTATTTGATTTTTATGAATTTGAAGCATGAACCCATATCTTATGATGATTATTATGAAATCTTGACATTTATAATTTTGAAAGATGAATTTACATGTGTGGAGCTACAAAGCATGAATCTTGAATGATATTTATCATAATTTTGATATTTGAGTCGTGAATCACCATTGGAAATTGTGTTTTTCTTAGAAAGTCTGTGTTATAAGCATGTTGATATTGAATATTTGAGATATTTTGAATGATTTGACCTTTTGGTCTTAATGGAGTTGTTTTGAACTCGAGTGTGAAAGAAATCCACAACGTGGTTGATTTTGATAGATGGGAGCATGATGGCTCCCGATGTATATTTATATATTACTGAAATTGTTTTGTTGTGGATTGTCTTTGAAATTATCTAAGCTAAGTTTGATAGAAATCTTTAGCACCGAGTGGGAGGTATAAAGCGACCTTACTTCCCTAGAACTACATGCCCCCGTAGGAATGAGCCTGAGGCTAATTTATATAGAGATCACTAGTTTGTGTGGATTTGATATCGATAGTCCTACTCTAATGGCAAGGATGGGACGGCTCTCCCCAACTTGGGTTGTATGTTGGACTCCATGTAGCTCATATGGTTTATGTCGGTTATAGGATCTCCTAGTGTGTGTGTGTTTCCTTGTGTCTATGGTGAATGGTGAAATGATTTGAAAGTATAATTGTGAAATTTATTCTTTCGAAAGATTTAAATGATATTTACATTATGAGAATTGATATTCTTGATGAACTGAAAGTGATTGACAAATTATATGATGACTCACATGTGTTGTTGTGCTTATTTCATTCTCTCATGATTATGATGATTTTCTTTGGGCTATGTGAGTCTTTCATACATCCTGCATATTTCTTATAAATATTTATGATGGTGATGTTTATACAACTGCATACCACCCCCATATACTCAGTTTCTTTCAATGGTACTGACCTACATCTTCGGATGTGGGCTACATTTTCTCGGAATGTAGGTTTAGGTGCTCAATTCCAGGTTACACAGTGATTCTTTGAGCATGCTATTCTACATCCTCTGTTGTGGTTAGTCCTCATGTTCTGAGGACGTGATGTCTGATATTGGTTTCACGGAATTATTTACATTTGATAACTGAGTATGAGTCAGTTGGGGCATGACTCAATGGCTCACTGGTTTTATTGATTTTCTTAGAGGCTTTTCAAACTAGTATAAATGTTGGGAGTTGACTAATAAGTCGTATTTTGTTATCATTCTAAAATTCTTTTATTCTTGGATGATGATTACTCTGTTGATATTTGAGGGTTATTTATGGAAACCCTATTGATTTGTGTTAAAATGAATGATAATGACTCAAAGGGTAAGCTTGGGGCTACTCGTAGCCTCAAGCATCGTGTGATACTCTGGGACCCATTTTTTGGGGCGTTACAAACTTGGTATCAGAGCCTAAGGTTTTAAGGTGTCCTAGGAAGTCTGACAAGCCGCGTCAAGTAGTGTCTTGATCAACGATGTGTAGCACAACACATCTATGAGTAAGAGGCTACAAGATGTTTTAGGAAAAAGTGTGATTCTTTCTTTTAGAAATTTATTGCGCTTAAAGTGTCTCTCTCTGCTATTGATTCATGCTTTTCTCTTTTAAAAGTATGCCTCCACGTTGAGTGAGAAGAAATAATGATGGTCAGCAACCTCAACCTGCTGACCCATTGAATGAAAACATGTCTCATGCTGAATTTTGGGCAGCCTCTCAGGCGCTGGCCCAAGCTATTACTGCAAATGTTCAGACCATATCTGGATGTGTTTGTCATAGTGTTCATCGATGATATACTGGTGTACTCTCGTAGTAAGGATGAATATTCTGATCATCTTTGAACTATCTTGCAAACCCTTAGAGATCTCAAGTTGTTTGCCAAGTTCAGTAAGTGTGAGTTTTGGCTAAGGTCAGATGCTTTTCTAGGTCATATCATTTCTTTCGAGGGTATTAGAGTTGATCCCCAAAAGACCGAAGTTGTTAGAAATTGGCCTAAACCTATTTCTCCAACTGATATTCGAAGTTTCTTGGGTTTAGCTGGCTATTACAGCCATTTTGTTGAGGGTTTCTCCTCTATAGTGTCTCCTATGACTCGGTTGACCCAAAAGAAAGTGAAGTTCTTGTGGTCCGAATCTTATGAGAATAGTTTTCAGGAGTTAAAGGCTTGACTCACTTCAGCCCCTATTTTGACTTTGTCTGATGGTGTTGATGGCTTTGTGGTGTACTGTGGTGCTTTGAGGGTTGAGTTGGGTTGCATATTGATGCAGAAGGGTAAGGTGATAGCTTATGCTTCTAGACAGTTGAAACCCCATGAGAAAAATTATCCCACCCATGACCTTGAGTTGGCTGGTATTGTTTTTGGTTTGCAAATCTTGAGACACTATTTGTATGGTGTCCATGTTGATGTTTTCACTGATCATAAGAGTGCAGTATGTGTTTACCCAGAGAGAATTGAATCTTAGGTAGAGACAATGGTTAGAATTATTAAAGGACTATGATATGAGTGTGCTGTACCATCCGGGCAAGGCCAATGTTGTGGCGGATTCCCTAAGTAGAGTGTCAATAGGTATTGTTTTGCATGTGGTAAAAGGTAAGAAAGAGTTGGCTCATGATGTACATCGTTTGGCTAGATTGGGGGTTAGGTTTTTTGACTCTACTGAAGATATTATAGGGGTTCAGAGTAATTTCAAATCTTCCTTGGTTTCGGAAGTGAAGGAAAAGCAATACTTAGATGCTAGTTTGGTCAGACTGAAGGAGTCAGTCAAGGACCAAAAAGTAGAGATTTTCTCCCAAGGGGGAGATGGTGTGTTAAGATTACAGGGTAGATTGTGTGTCCTAAATGTTGATGATCTGAGATAGAGGATTATGGCTGAAGCGCACGGGGCGCGATATTTTATTCATCCTGGTGCCACCAAGATATACCGAGACTTGTGGGAAATCCATTGGTGGAGTGTCATGAAGAAAGATATAGCATTGTTTGTAGCTAAGTGTGCAACATGCCAATAGGTTAAGGTTGAACACCAAAGACCTGTTAGTATGATGCAAGAGTTTAGTATTCCCACCTGGAAGTGGGAAGAGATAAATATGGACTTCTTGATTGGTTTACCTCCTTCCTGATGCCATCATGATTCCATTTGGGTTGTGGTTGATAGGTTGACTAAGTCTGCTCATTTCTTGCCTGTTCATACTTCATATACTGCTGAGGATTACGCTAGATTGTATATCCGAGAGCTAGTCAGACTGCATAAAGTTCCCTTGTATATCACTTCGGATAGGGGTACTCAGTCCACTTCACAATTTTGGAAAGCTTTTCAGAAGGGTCTTAGTACCCAAGTGCTTTTGAGTTCTGCTTTTCTTCCGCAGACCGATGGTCATGCTGAGTGGACCATCCAGACCTCAGAGGATATGTTGAGAGCTTGTGCACTTGACTTTAAGTGTAGTTGGGATGATCACTTACTGTTGATAGAGTTTGTTTACAATACTAGTTTCCACTCTAGTATTGGCATGGCTCCGTTTGAAACCTTATATAGGAGGAAGAGTAGATCACCCATAGGTTGGTTCGAGGTAGGTGAAGCGGCCATGAGTGGTCCTAATTTGGAATTTGAGGCTATGGAAAAAGTTAAGTTGATTAGGGAAAGGTTGAAAACTGTGCAGAGTCGTCAGAAGTCATATGCGGATGTTAGAAGGAGAGACGTTGAATTTGAAGTTGGTGACCTAGTGTATCTGAAAATTTTGCCTATGAGGGGGGTAAAGATTTGGAAAGAAGGGGAAGCTTAGTCCCCATTATGTTGGTCCTTACAAAATTCTTAGCCGTGTTGGTAAGGTATCTTATGAGGTCGAGTTGCCTTCCGAGTTGTCCTCTGTTCATCCAATATTCCATGTCTGCATGCTTAGAAAGCTTATTAGCGATGTTATGGTAGTGGATTCCTCTGTGACTGCTGACATTAAAGAAAATCTTTCTTTTGATGAGATTCCTGCTGAGATTCTTGATTTCAGTGTCTGAAGACTAAAGAACAAAGAAGTTTCCTTGGTCAAGATGTTGTGGCGAAACCAATCTGTTGAGGGTGCAACTTGGGAAGCTAAGGCGGATATGTGATCTAAGTACCCGCACCTATTTTTCGCGAACTCCGATCAAGCCGAAGGTACCGTTCTTTCCTAAATCATGCACTTTTGATAAAAGTTGTAGCAGTTCAGCTCTCATTTATTATGTGTTCAATTGTGGTTTCTTGAGTTTATGCATTCTATGTTGTATTCGGAGTGAGAAAAGATGTGGTGATGAATCTAACAAATAGTTTCAGTTGTATGATCTATTCCCTATCTAATCTTGGCATGTCTAGCATCATTCGAGGATGAATGTTTCCAAGGGAGGGATGATGTAATACCCCAGGAAATTTTTTGTTGAAATTTTGTGCGTAAACGTGTTGGGTTCTATCTTCTAGAATGAATTATAAATTTTTTCGTGCAGAATGTCTTAGATTATGACTCACCATTACGTAGAGTATTGAATAATCTTTCCAACAATATTTCGATCATCCAAAAAGGATACTCGAGCGACGAGTTATGAATATTCTAATCGAACTGTGAATAGTAGTGAACAGTAAATCATGTAGGAAAAAGTACTGAGGCCTGGCATATTTTTGATCCAACTTTAAATGATCATAAATCCTTGTACATAATGATCTGGGTGATCTACTATATATCAACAGAAAGCTCTGCGAGTCCTCTTTCCAATGAAATTAGTTTCATCCATTTTATCTATCAGATCAAAAAGTTATGATCGATCTACTTCAGTCTATCAAAAGTGAATTTTTGGGTAAACTTCAACCGATCATAACTCCTCGTACACAATGATATGAGTGAGATACTATATATCAATGGATATATATGAGAGTCCTATTTCTAATGAAATTGGTTTCATTAAATTTGGATATCAAAGTGAAACGTTATGGTTGATCTACTTCAGACTATCAAAACAGTCCACCAAAGGATAGATTCGAGAATTATTTGATTTTCAGAGGCGTTTTGGTCATTCCCCCTAACCCAAAATCCGTCCAAACCCTATATTAAAGACTATTAGAAGCATTATATGTTATATTTCATCAAATTTCCTCAAAAAGAAAACACTAAGCTCCTGCATCCAACTTCAAGAACCTCCAAAGTTCACCATTAATTCTACAAATTTATTCAAGATCTCAAGTTCCTAGTTCAAGAACTCCAAGAACCATCATTCAAAGGCATGATTAACATCTCAAAAATGAGTATCGATCTACAGTTTATAATTCAAGGTATGTGGGGTTTTTCAACAAGAACTCTCTTTCATTTTTGTGCCCAAAAGTAATTTTCTTTACAAAGGCATGATTTTTATTTGATTTTTATGAATTTGAAGTATGAACTCATATCTTATGATGATTATTATGAAATCTTGATATTTATGATTTTGAAAGATGAATTTACATGTGTGGAGATATAAAGCATGAATCTTGAACGATATTTATCATGATTTTCATATTTGGGTCGTGAATCCCCATTGGAAATTGTGTTTTTTTAGAAAGTGTATGTTATAAGCACGGTCATGTTAAATATTTGAGATATTTTGAATGATTTGACCTTTTGGTCTTAATGGAGTTGTTTTTAACTCGTGTGTGAAAGAAATCCACAACGTGGTTGATTTTGATAGATGGGAAGCATGATGGCTCCCAATGTATATTCATATATTACTGAAATTGTTTTGTTGTGGATTGTCTTTGAAATGATCTAAGCTAAGTCTGGGAGAAATCTTTAGCACCGAGTGGGAGGTATAAAGCGACCTTACTTTCCTAAAACTACGTGTCCCCGTAGGAGTGAGCCTGAGGCTGATTTATATAGTGATCACTAGTTTGTGTAGATTTGATATTGATAGTCCTACTCCAATGGCAAGGTTGAGACGGCTTTCCCCAACGTGGGTTGTACGTTGGACTCGATGTAGCTTGTATGGTTTATGTCAGTTATAGGAAGTCAGTTACTCCGTACATGTACAGTCAGTTAAATCATGTTCAGTCTCTTTAGATGGGAGTAGAAGATAGCACCGAGTGAACCCAAGGATGGGAACTCACCTGCCAATTTAGGGTGTGATTCTTAGCATTCATCCTTGTGTTCCAGAACTACGTAGCCAGTGCAGGTTGAGAAATCTTAACCTGTCAGACTAGGGTTTATGAGGTGGATTAACCTTTCAGTTTAGTGTTCCCACCGTTCTCATTAGAGTACCTGCCAGTTAAGGGTCTCTTACAGTTGTCCTTACCAGTGGTGCGGTATTGACACCCCATCAGTCGGGGCAGAGATTAGACCCTAACTTAGATATATGAATTATTGGGGCATGTCGGTTAAAAAAAACTATCTCCCATAGTTTCAAACTCAATCTAAGTAAAAGAACTCAAACAGTTCTTCAGATACCGGTATACCAGGACTGTTAGATACGGTAAAATTCAATTATAGTATGAAACTCAGATAGTTTCATCAGATCCAGGGCTATCAGTCATAGTCAAACATGTATTCAGTACTACAGTATCAGTTATCATTAAACTATGTATTAGCGTACAGATTTATCTATCAAGCATTCGCTATCTCAGTTTTTATGTATATATATATTCACTCTCACGTTCATATCAGTCAGTTAGTAAGCATTGTTCATGCATGTAACCATATTTATGTTCTGCCTACCTCACTCGTATACTCAGTACTCTAGTTGTACTGACCCATTCGGGCTATGGTGCTTTCTATTTATGTTACACCATAGGTTCAGAGACATGAGTTCCAAACCAGCAGTAGCAATCGCATTCCAGTATACAGAGTTGCATTGAGTCCTCTTCATTTGAGGACAATATGATTTTATTTATTCCTTTATTATTTCAGTCAGCTAACGGTTTATGGAGTTATTTGGAGACATATTCCTTCAACTCCTTATTTATATAGTGTTTTGTGACTTTCAGATTTAGTTCAGATTTGATTCAGTTTTCAGTCGTTCGGTTATCTTTCACCCATATGGATGTTATTTTACCAAATTCTTTATTCAGTTGAACCTTATAGACTATATGTTCATGTTTTCCACATTATTATGATATATACTACAGTGTACAGGTACAGATATTAGTCATGGGTTAGCCTGTGTTCCTTTGGGGTCATAAGCACCGTGTAGCATTCCGGCTCAGAAAAATCGGGGCCTTATAAGTATATTGATTGCACTTTAGTTTATACTGTATTAGGGAGGTCCATGGACTTAGAACAATAGCTAAAATCTAAGGGGGAGATAATAGAACAAGCACCAAGACAGGCTCTTTAATTATAGTATTGATGCCAGTGTGTTGTGGAACAACACTAGGGGAGGAAGATGCCTAAATAATCCTTATCTTGGTACAAATATTTATACTTCAGTCATCATGACATCAACTTATGCCCTACAAGTTAGCCCTATGATCATAACTTATAGTCGTGCACTTTCTATAGAATCATGTACACTGCTAGTTCCTAGTATAAGAAATGTCAGTTCAGTTAGAAGTACTACTTCTATTCCATGAATATAGGAACTCCAACTCAGGTAATGCATCTCATGAATCTTATACTCATGCTTTTCCATATGCTTATTTCCCAGAACTCATGGCACACCCTTAATGACCGGTGAAATTCAAACTATGGTATGTATGTTCTAAATTTAGATCTTTTTAATGAATACATGTCTTTGATACTCTATTCCTCAAGCCTCAGTTAAGAGTCAGGGACATATAATATTCTTTCATGCTTCAAGTCCTCTTGTTCTAACCATTCACTAACCTCTCCTCATGTAAAGATAGTGGTGATAAATATGGATGACAATGGTTTAGATAGGTGAGATTAAATGTTCCTTATTAGGAAAAGATTATTATATTCTTTTTTTATATAAGGCTATAAGTGTGAACAAAGATTGAGGTATTGCTTTTGAGTTATTTCATAGTTAGTTGAGAAGTCTATATGTCTTTTTGAAAATACTGCATGGAAGTTTTTATTAAAAGATGTATTAGAGAATATGGAAAATTCTAAGTAAGTTGGTTGCCTAGAAGTTATTATGCAGTTATAACATAATGATAGGCTTGAATGTCATGTTGTTATAGAAGTGGATGAATGCATTGCACGTTAATTAATTCCTAGTAAGATATTAAAGTTAGTCATTGAAGTGGTAATTAGTAATTTTCTTGACATGAGAGCCATGAAAACACATAGGATATTAAATCTATTATTTAGACTAGTGTTATGGTGTTATGCATAGTACCTTGTGACTTTGAGTTAATCTTGAACCTGGTGAGAGGATTTAATTCAACTCATACTTTTGTAGAACGAGTTATTAGTATCTATGTAAAAAATACAAGTGGCGTCACATAAAGTGTAGTTAAGGGAGTATCAGAGAAATGTGGCTAAGATTTAAAGTTAGAAGTTGCACTGCCTAGGGCTTAGTAGCTCCATCCTAGCGTATGTTTTATATGCCTATATTGCATGTTTTAGAGTTGTAGCAATTGGGCTATTACTCATTCAAATATCTTACTCAGATCATTCCCAAAATTCCTTGCTCCCTAATGTTATTTAAACTTCTGACAAGGAGTGTTGAAGGTAGAAAAATATTCTTTTCCAAGTGATTCTTCAAAATTTCATGTCATCATATATCACTTTACCGTTCTATTTATCCATTTGTGCCAAGGATACTTCAGTTGAGTATAAACTTTAAGTATAAATTAGTCTGTATAGCCAGCAATCAGTTTATCAATCAGATAGATAAGCTCCTACAGTTTTCCATTTTTCCATCTAGTCATAATATCGGAAATTTCATGAATATTTCTATTCCATGTGGTCTATTATTTTCATTTATTCTATGTGTAAACTTACTTAAGTCCTTACTCCAAGTCTAAATTAGTGCCACCCATAACAAATTCCCAGATTTAGAAATTAATATCATGTCAGTTATTCAACTTCAAAGTTAAGTAGATAGTACTAGTGGGTTCCAAAATTTTCAATTTGTACAACAAGAGTTAATGAATTTATCGAAGCCCATGCCTCATACATCAGTTTCAGATTCAAATATAAAGTCATGATTCAGCTCATAAGTGTTCAGTGCATCATCTCAGCCTTTTTTAATATTAAAGCCAAGTCAGTATCATTCAGGGACGAATGATTCCAAGGTGGACATATTGTAATACCTCAAGTTTTCATGTTCTAAACCTCTAAAAATATTTCCCATGAAGTTATCTTTCAAACGTCGCAAGTCTCACCTCGATCTAATATTGTGGCAAGAAGTTATACATTTTCCCTTTAAGTGTGAATCAACTGCCACTGGTTACGTCTCACATGATAACCCATAATCAGACCTTAACAGTAATTATGAGTAATCATAGTTAAAATAGTGCTCAACCAAAAATCCATTACAGTTTTTACGAGTTCCGCACACGACTCATAGTCAGACATAATGAATAGTTAAGTGGACTAGCCTGACCAACAAAGGATCCAAGAATCAACCCTCATGTTTTGGTGATTTTATTACTGTCTTAGAAATATATAAATGTATATATACATATATACACATGTATATATATATACGTATATATTTTTATATATACATATATATGTATATAGATATATACATATATATGTATATATGTATACATATATATATAGAGAGACACACACACACATATATATATGTATGTATATATGTATAAATGTATATGTATCTATATATAGATATGTACATATATATGTGTATAAATATGTGTATATATATATACATAGAAATATATACACATATTTATACACACATATATATATATACACATATCTATATATAGATACATACATATATATGTATCTATATATAGATATGCATAAATATATGTGTATATATATATATGTATGTATATATATATATGGATATATATATATATATATATATATCAAGTCCTTAAATAGATCCAAGCTTATATACAAGTCAAAACATCTATAAGAGATTAAATTCTTGGGATGTATATTACTATAATCATCTTAAAATGAGCATAACTTTTTTTCTACTAAGAAAGCTTAATATGAAGGCCCTCCAATAATAGATAATTTAATTAGCTTACAAAAAATACAAATTTCTCCTTAATCCCATATCGGGGTTAAAAATTATGGCCAAATTACCAAAGCACTATCAAAGCTTCTAGTGACTACGACTCCTAATGACGACTCGTAGTCATGGGCTATGAGTAGCCAAGAGGAGTCGTCATCACGATAGTAGGGGTTGAAATCTAGGTTCTTAATGATGTCTCAAGCCACGAACAGTAGCCAGACCTTATGAGTTGTGGCCAAACTCATCAGGACAGCTTCCAGACATTTTCCAGACCATTGCTAAGAGATTTTTTGGTCTTTTCCCACTCTTTTAACACTAAAACTACATCGTTTCACCCCCCCCAAACTATATTTTTCAATCTTAAATATTACCCTAACCTGTCATATCTCAGAAATCATTCACCACAAAACAAAAAGACACAATTTTTTTCTTCTTAAAACCTATTAGGGTTCTTCACATTCTAGTTTAATCCCATGAAATTTATCTAAGTCTTCTACATTCAGGTATATGGGGTATTCATCTATGAGTTCCTTCCACCCATTGAATCCTAAAATCCCCTTTTTGTTCAAGTATTGATTTTTATTCCCTTTTTTATGAAATTATACATATAAATCATAAATTTAATCCATGTCATCTTAGGAATTAGAATTCAAGCCATGTCAACATGTTTTTCCATGTAAATTAGGTTATTTGATGATATAAATTTCAATACCCATGTCATATTCAAGTGATTTCATGCTAAATCATCAAGTTATGTATTAAACCATGCAAATACGCTGTCCACTAAAGTTTAACACATTCCCATGTTCAAATTTATGTTCCTCACTTATTTATTGAAATGTCTTATGATTTGGGTCTTTGAACTATGATTTGATACCACTGTTTTAAGCACCGTTATCATATTTTTATGATCACTCAGTGCAGGCGTGTTATGAACACTCGATACCTACATGTTTTTACTTGTTTCCATTTTTAAGTAACAGGTCATTCAGACCATAAATTTTATTACAAGATTCAGATTGTCATGTTCATGACGAGATCATTCCAATATAGTACTATGTTATTTTAAATAAATAATAATACCAGTGTCATTCAAGTGGGAGTAAAACTTAGCACCGAGTGAAAGTTAGTATGGCGGCTCCCCTGCCAGTTATACATGAGTCGTTAGTAATAGTCCCTAAGTTCTAAACCTATAACACTACTATAGATAATGAGGTCACTCATTATTTACGCATGGAACCCTCATTTTTTAGGACATAAGGCTTTTAGATCCATATCATCAGTCATGTGTTGGTACCCATGGAAAGGTACCAACACCATTCCTACTAGGGTCACTGGTTGGACCTTGATAGCTCAGATTGGAGTATGTCGATTGTAGTTAGATACCACGGCTTAAGTCAGTACTTTTATTATCTAAATTCAGGTTTTCTTGACCAAGTAATCAAATTACCAGTTATCACAGTTTTACAGATTATTAAGTATTCAGATCATGGCAGTACCTACTTTGCTCAGTCTTTCATTCATCTTACATGTTCATGTTTTCAGCCTCAATATCCATATATGATATTATATTTAGTTTTATAGAATGTTCATCTTTACAAGAGATTTACATAAAGTATTCATGTTTCTACCACTTTCTAGCCTACATATTTATTTTTGGCTCATGATTTATAAATCTCATTATAACTTATTGTTTTCATGTATAGCTATGTTTTAAATATATGTTCTAGAAAATAACTTACATCCTCAGTTTTAAAGAATGTTTTAACTATTTCCATGATTTAGTGCATGTCTCCATATACTCAGTACATTCCAAATTACTGACCACATATATGAATTTGTGGTTACATTCCTTCATAAAGTAGGTATAAGATGTAGTCCACACACCAAGGTCAGACAATTCTTAGCATTTAGTCAATAGGTAATGAGCTCTCCTATTTTAGGAACTCTAGTAAGTTGTAGTTTATATACTGTATTGCTATTATTCTTATGTATTTATTTGTATAAGTTGGAAGCATATCCCAACCACCTACAGTCAGTATAGTAGAGGCTTCATAGATAGCCAGTCAGAGTCATGATATGTAATTCAAGTTCTTTTTTTAGTTTGATAATGTTGTAAACTTCATCAACATTTTATTCATTTAGATTTTCTTATGATTATGTTTGCACACAGCAAATTTATCTTTTATTTATATTATAAAGTAGTTTCACATATAGTATACCAGTACATGGGTTAGCTTCGGATCACTTATGATTTTTAGCACCATGTTACGACTAGGTGTAGTCTCGGATCATGAAAACACCGATTATTTAAAGGACGTGGCTTACCAGTGGTATTAGGAGTAGAAAGCAATGAGGGTTGATAATTAGAAATTTGTGGTATGGGATAAATTTTTAGTTGCTTTCCTAGATCTCCTCTTTTTTTAGGAGTTGAGGAAGGCTAAAGGCAAAGAGTTCATGAGCTTAATATAGGGTAAGTTGAACATTAAAGAGTACTCCTGAAATTCAAGTAGTTGTCCTGTTATTCTTTGAGTAGATGACCAATATGAGGTCTAACATGAAGAATTTTGCTTTTGGTTTGTACTATGATTTGGTGTTAGAGTGTAAGGTTGCTATGTTGAATAATGATATAGATATATCCAAGCTAATGGTTTATACCCAATAAGTGGAGGATGAAATAAGAAATTAGGTATAGATTGGAAAGAGGCAGAACAAAAAGTTTTGAAATTCAAAGAAGAGTGTAAATCTGTAGAACAGTGGAAGGGATGGTAGGAAGTGGACTAAGAAGAAGAATTAGGGAAATTCATATTCGATATATAGTGATTCTTATGTTAAGCCTTTGGGTGATCATTAGTTTTGGTCTAGTAATGTTCCTAAGGCACAGCGTTCCTAGTCTCAGGCTAGTGGAGCTTAGTCAGCCCTATATTACACTCCATGTTTATTTTATGGGCAACTTTACTGTAGTTATTATGAGAAGGGGAGAAATTGATGCTACAATTATGGTCATCTTGGTTATATAGATTGAGATTATCCATTGGCAGGGTTGCCACTAGAGCTAATAAATTCTCGGTCACCACTTCTTTAGTCCTGCTACTAAGGAAGCCATTTTGAGTACTAGCATTGGAAAGAATCATCTCTATGCAGTGGCTATTCATTAGGAATCTGAGGCATCCCATGATGTTATCACTGGTATGCTAAAGATCTTCTCTTGTAATGTTTACTATTTGCTTAATTTGGGTTCTACCCTATCTTATATGACCCCTTATATGGCTATACACTTTAAATTTCTTCCTAAAAATATTTCCAATCCCTTTTATATGTCTACTCTTAAGGGTGAGTCTATTGTTGCTTGCAAGATCTATAAGGGTTGTATGGTATCTATCTTTTATAGAGAGACGTTAGTAAATTTGATATAACTTGATATGGTGGATTTGATGTAATCTTGGGATGGATTATTTTTATTCGGCTATGTTTCTCTAGATAATAGGATCCAAAAGGTCAGTTTCCATTTTCATAATGAGTCCATGATTGAGTGGGAAGGGAGTTCCTTGGTGCCCAAAGGGAGGTTTATTTCCTATATTAGATCTTAGAAAAGAAGTTTCAAGGGTGTTTGTATCATCTAGTTTTGGTTAAGGATTTGAATTCTAAAAGTCCTTCTTTGTAACTTGTCCTTGTGTTTAGTTAATTTCTTAAAGTTTTTCTCTAGATGATATTATTGGAATTCCTCCCAATAGGGAGATATATTTTAAAATTGATTTTATACCAGATACCCATTCCATTTCCATTCCCTCTTATAGGATGACTACAATTAAATTAAACAAACTAAATAAGTAGTTAACATATCTTCTTGATAAGGTTTTCATCCATCCTAGTTTTTCTCCATAGGGTGCTCCTATACTTTTATTGTGAAACAAATATGGACTTCTCCGAATATGTATAGACTATCATTAGATGAATAAGGTCATAGTGGAAAATAACTACCCACTTCCTAGGATTAATGGCCTTTTCGACTAAACTCAAGGTGTTAGGTGTTTTTGTAAGATTGAGATTTGTTTGAGCTACCATCAGCTGAAAAATTATGAAGGTTGATATTCCCAAGACTACTTTTTGAACTCGGTATGGCCATTATAAGTTTTAGTTGTATACTTTTTCTTGACTAATATTCTGGTTGCTTCATGAATCTTATGAATTGAGTGTTTAGCAGTTTATTGACTTGTTTGTTATAGTCATCACTGATGATATTTTGGTGTACTCTAATATTGAGGAGGATCATGCCAATCACTTCTGAATTGTGTTGTAAACTCTTAAGGGTCCAAAATTATTTGAAAAATTTTCTAAGTGTGAATTTCTATTAAGTATTGTGACCTTTTTTGGGCATGTTGTTTCTAATGAGGGGATCAGAGTGAATACACATTAGGAGGTTCTTGGGCTTGGATAGGTATTATATGAGGTAAGTTGAAAGTTTCTCTTATCGCTGCTCCACTGACGAAGTTAACTCAAAAAAGGTTATGTTTTTGTAATCCGATGCTTGAGAGGGTAGGTTGAGAAGTTGAAGGATAAGTTGACTTCTACACTAGTATTGATCCTACCTAATGGTATTGATGGGTTTTTTGTATATTATGATACGTCCCGCATGGGAATGGTTTATCTTTTGATGCATCATGGAAAGGTTGAATCCTATGCTTCTAGGTAGCTTAAGGTTCATGGGAGAAATTACCAGAATCACAATTTAGTGTTGGCAACTATGGTCTTTCCTTGGAAAATCTAGCTCCATCATATTTATGGAGTGCATGTGGAGATTTATTCATACCATAAGAGCTATCCCTACGTATTTATGAAGAAGGAATTGAACCTCGAGAAAAAAAGGTGGCTTGAGCTACTTAAGGATTACGATATGAGTTTGTACTACCATCCAGGCAAAGCTAATCTTTGTTAATGCTTTTACTAAGTTGTTTATGGGGAGCTTATCTCATATTGATAAGGATAAAAGAGGGTTGGTGTAGGATATTCATAGGGGAGCCTATCTAAGATGTATGTATACATATATATATCCTTCTTTTGTTCTTTCCCTATATATTGTCCAGCGATATACAATATAGTTCTTAGGTCCTGAAGTATGGATAGAATTTGATATTTTATCCTTATTGTCTACTTAGCTTTATTATGATAGTTCACTAGATATTTGAGCATAGTTACATTCCTACTTGGATGTTATTTATATTTGCATTATCTTTCAAGCTCAGTCAGTTGTGGACTAAGTGCCATGTTTTTGGTACTTATACTATACTTTTGCAACCTTCAGATCATAGTTTGGGTTCTCATTGTTGTTATGTGCATCATTCAAAGCAACTGCAGTTCAAAAATGTCAAGTGAGCTCATGGTATTTAGAGTATTACTATTCTGGTGTTATGTACTAGACTAATCTTTATGTTGTATTTAGAGATGGGTTGTATCGATATATTGATTTAGTACTTTATGTTGATGTCTTATTGTATCATAATCTCTTGTACTGATTATGCTAGGTTTTTAGCCTATCATATGAATTTTAGCCTTTATATTATATTTATTCCTCATTCTTCCTTTATTTCACTTGGTAGTTTGTTACTAGTAGTTTTGAACTAAGGTTGGCTTACATAGTTATGGATTATAGTAGGTGTCATCATGACTTGAGAAATAAGGTCATGACAATCAAGGACTTCGGTACCCGTGAGGATGCTTGTCACTTCACCTAAGAGAGACCCTTAATCCAAAATAATACATAGAATATAAAAAACAAGAATGCAACACATAAATACTTTGGAAAAAGTCAACGTATATCTCAAATTTCCTTAATTGAAGATTTGCAAGACAAAACACCATCAAAAGCCTCATTTCTAATCTCAAACTCCCTCAAACATACATCAAATGTGTCTAATCTAATCAAATATGTCATCCACAACTCGAAAGAAGCAATGATGCTCATATTTATCCTATTTAAGACAGGTCCAAAAAAGTTCAAAAAATGAGTTCAAAAATGAAAGGAAAAAATTAAAAATTTATTTTGGAAGTACATTTCTCAAAGTCAAAGTAACCTACAGTTGAAAATCCATGTGAAAATAAGTTAAAAGCGAGGTCCAAATTGAAGAAAAACTATTTATTTCAAAAGAAATCAAAAAATTCCATATCAAAACCAAGAATAAGACTAAATTTGATGATATGATTCAATGTAAAGTACTGAAAATAAATTTTTGGAGCTTATCCATGCTAAAATAGTGATGAAAACCCTAAAAGTCTCCCAAATCCAAAACTCAAAGTTCAAAAATAGTGAAAATCTCAAAAAGGGATTTACGCAGTGATTCCTTAAGCAGCTAAATGGTTGATTAAGAGGCTACTGCTAAAGTGGATACCACTTAAGTGATGCCTGACCACTAAAGCGGCTACCTCTTAAGTGGCTCCACTAGATATTAGCAAGTGTTGATTTTGGTTCAAAACAATAATGCTCTAAAAAAACCTCAGAATTTGGTTAAGACTCTACAAAAACAAACTATATATGATGTCATGATAATTTCAGTGTTTTGTAATCAATGATAACGTTAGATTTTGGAAAAAAGTTCAATGAATTAACCCTCGAGACCCCCTAAAGAATATTTCACTAATTTTTTCAAATAGAGGGTCGAAAAGAAAAATAGAGGCTTAAAACTCAAACTAACCATGCTACTAATGCAAAATCAATATTATGAATGTTATGGAAATGCATCATCAGAAGCTCAAATCACACAATATTGACTGTTGTCAAACTAATCCTATTAAAGATATTTAAAATCACAAATTCATTCAAAATATTTCTAGATTCATCACGAAATGGGCAAACTATCCCTACAACTCATAAGTAAGATAAAGCAACTACAGAGAAGGAATAAATGTCATAATATAGAAATTTCTGAATTTCAATCTAAGGTTCATCATAAGACTGCCACTGCAACCATGAAATGACTGGAAATCCAAATTAAATTTTTTCCAGTCCATTGTAGAATCAGTTATTTGATTTAGGACTTTTTCCTAAACCTATAAATATTTCATAAATTAGTCTTTACGGAACTTTTACCTGAGAGAGAACAAGAACCCCCCGTGGAGGATAGAGAAAATTGGTTTCATCTTTTATTCACCATTATAATTTATTCTTACGTTATTCTTTAGATGGTTTGTTGTAATTATTGTATGTTTATGTTGAGTTAACCTTCTCATTCAAGGATTATGGTATCTACTTAAATGATTGTTTAGTAACTCTTAATTGTATTTGTCTAATAATCAAAATAGATAGTTTAATATTCTTGTACTTACCATGTTAATGACTTACGTTCACTAAAATAAATCTATAATCCACAAGTGAACTGATCAAGCAAACTGAGGAATAGAATGAAGAATTTATGAAGTAAGATCTATTCCTTAGTAAATTAAAGAAGTGATTTATGGTTAGGATACCACCATATTTAGTTACAAAATAGGAACATAAGTAAATATATTTGAATTAGATTCTCAAATCTTCGTTCAACGATGTAGTCATTAGACTTGTGTTAAAATATAGATTATAAGAGGCTGACCGTTCCAAATCCAAAAATTAACCCCACAATCAACATCTAGATACTAAAATAATTGATAGAATTAATAATAAATGTTTACTGTTAGAAAACATTAATAGTAGATCGACGGATTCATTGATTGTATAAGAATCCTCTCTTTCTGGGTTAAATGTTCATTAGTTGTTTTATATTTATTTTTTAGTTTAGTTAATTCATAAATTTATCGCTTGAGTAAATAATTAGAATCAGTTAGGTTTAGTAAAATAGTAAATCAACAAGTCCCCGTGGTAAGGATATATAAACTTAAAAACCCTATATTAATTGTATGACCATGTACAATTGTGTGTGCATTTGAATGCAATAAGTTTTGATGCATTTTTGAGGAACTGGAAATTAATTATTTATCTAGTTATAATTTTTTCATTTATTTAAATTTTTTTTATATTTAATTATTCTATAAATACTTTTTTTGTGTCATATTTTACTACTCATCTTGAGATGAAATCTAAAAAAGTTTGAACTGATTGATACTCATATTTATTGATTTATCCCGTATTTGATGAGGGTCCCACCTATAAGAATACTATTTAAATCTTTTGATCTTACAAAATGGTTGGTGTGACACTTCTTAATCCTACTATTGGATTTTTTCTAAATGATGTGGTGGTCAATGGAAAAATAATTTGAAGTTTTATAGTACCCCATAATCCCTCATTATGATGATTCTAATAATATTAATGTTTTTGATAGTATTGATCCTTCTAGGAGATTATTAGATCAATATGAGGGTCGCCTTAAGACAATTGTAAATAAGATGACATACTTTATATAGAAAGAACAGAGCTTGTACTAGAGGTTGACAAGTTTAACTTGGATATTCACAATTTGAAAGTTCAGTTGAGTGAAAAGTTTGAAGTATTTAAAGCAGAATAAATTAGTGATGAGTTATGTGAGGATGAAGAGATACTTAAAATCCAAATTGAGGAGATAAAATTTGAGGCCCAACTACTTGATCATATTTTTATTGATGTTATCACTATTGAGAAGAGTGCATGTGAGGGTGTAAATACTAATACTATTAATGATTAAGGACATGTGGGACCTCATTTCCATTATTTTTTCACTTGGTGCTTAGATAGCGAGATATTAATCAATACATCTAATCCTATGGAGAGTGTATGGAGGAGGAATTTTGGGTTTATATTCGTGAATTTTTAGTACCAAATTCAAAAAATTACATTTCTTATTTAAGGACTAAGAAGTAAATGATGTTACCTTTATTTCTTGGTCCATGCATCTTTATACCATTGACTCTTGAGTGGAGCATATGAATTGATAGAAAATTGAGAGTGAAATTCATAAGCTCAAAATAAAATAAAAGGTGGTGAACATATTGTATTCGTGCCGCAAAGTTAAATGCAACGCTTGTTGTGAGGTAACCCAACTAGTAGTGTAACTTCTTATTTTTATTATTTTTATTTATTTTGTAGTGTCACTATTAGTGTTGTTTTTGTTTTTAGAGATTTAGGGGAAGTCTGATAAACCAAATTTGAAACTAAGGAGAACATTTGATAATAAATGTGGGGTGCACGTGATCCTTAATGAAACTTGAGGAAATATACTGCTACCTATTCCCTAGAGGGCCTCAGGGAGTACTGTTAATCCTTATTTTTTACTTTGTTTATTGCTTAAGGAATAAAGAATGATTTTAAATATGGGATGGGATATCTTCCACTATTTGTTTAGGGTGAAGTATGATATAGGTTGTGTTTATCATTTTTAGTTTCTTGTTTAAATGTTCAAATAATTTAAAAGTTTAAAGGAACAAAAAAATTATTTTATTCTATAAATTAGATTAACTTTTGTTGGATTTTAGATTGTCTTTACTAGTTTGGCCTACGTGTATTACACTTATGTTCACATCAAAATAATATATTACATTAAAAAGAATGAAGTATATAACATTGTATAAAAGTGTTTCTAAAGTGTGTTTCTTAAAAAGTATGATTAAGAGTAGGAGTTGACAAAGCAAAAACGCCGTGCCTTTTATTATGACAAAAAAAAGATTCCTAATACTACCAAATTTACTAGAAAAAAACTCTCGTACTCTTTATTAGTTTTGTTATTTTAATTCTTAAGAAAATAGTTGCTATTACATTTACTGTCCTAATTTTGATGGAAACCATCATATTTACTTTTTTCATATATTTTAGAACTCCCTTTTCATGTAAATAAGGAGAAAATAAAATCTAACAACTATAACTCTGCATATATTTTTTTCTTACCATATATTTTAGTACTTCTTTATTTTAAATATTACAGATACAATGATATAATAATTGGAGAAAATAAATGAAAAGATAATTTTATCAATTGTAAAAACTTTTAATGAAGGGACAATAGTTCAAATGACTTTTCTAGGGGTCTTCATACTTTTAATATGTTATAGATTATAGATTAGAGCATGATTTGCCAACACATTGATTTTTTCTTTATATTCATTTTGAGGGAGGGAGTCCTTTGAACCGAGTATATTTTATTTTTAGGAGTTAATTTTATTTTTATTTATTTATTTATTTGGATAAAAGTATATGACCTTTTGTCTTGCGCGATACTAGCAAATTAGGACTGATCTCAAATATTAATATCCTATAAGTGCTTGAGTATAAGATTCAATAACAGACTTTTAACACCTACGCTCATGATTGTGACTCTGTATATATAGCTTTGTATTATTTTATAGTTCATTATGACCATATCTATCGTAGAAATGGAATTGGTCCATCTTGATTGATTCTTGAGTAACTCCCTAAGTCTGCATCCCGGACGTCACAGGGTGCTCATAATTCTGAAGGACCATAAGTTAATCCATGACTGGTACCTGCAGCAATAACTGAATAATAATGTTGTATAATGCGAAAATTAAGGGGGATAGCCATAAGGTTCAAAACTGAATCACATACTGATATGTAAATACTAAATACTGAACATCTGACAATCATATAAAAAACGTAATAACTTTCTAAAATAATCTAGTCTGAAGAGCCTCTAACTGAACTATCTGAATGTAGATTTGATGGGACAATATCCTAACTAACTACGACTACTGAAGTACTGATAAACTAAAATAATACTCTGTCCTTGAACAATGAGGACTCATCACTAAATTGCTGCTAAAAGTTTGGGCTGCTAAGTACGATCAAGAGCACGTGCATCTGAACCTATTATATATGACATCATAGCGCAAAAAAAGATATGCGTCAGTACTTTGAATGTATTGGTATGCTAGGTGAGGTAAGGCTGAATGCATGGGTTCATATGCATGAACAATAACTGACTGAATAATATGTGTATGACTGAATGAGAGTACATGTATATCTGAAACTGCTGTAAATAATTATTATGCAATGCTATGCACATAACTACGTATACTATAATTGAGATTTCATTAACACTGGATAATGAGTTTTTAAAATTGAATGACTGATATCTGAGCTCACTGATATTGTAGTACTGTTAAAGGAGTAATTGTGTCTGACAGTCTTGATTCTATAGAACTAAACTAAATTCTATACTAAGCTAGGTGACTATATTTGATAGTCCTGATTCTAAAACTGAACTGATATTTTATATTGAGTCTAAAATGGAAACCAAAACTGTAGAAGTATTCATCTAACTGACATACCCCGATTATGAACTGAGTTGCGGTCCATTCGGTGACCTCAGTTGGAAGGGTGTTACCACCTTGCCAAGGATACTAACAATGGCTATGAGTTAACCCTCATAGACATGAAGCCCTTTCGTCAACCCTCGCTGGCAAGAAAACTTATACTAGATGTATCTACCCTAGATTGATAGGAAGTCATCTCAACCTACACTGGCTATATAGTTATGTAATGAAGGGACTACTACAAAGTTTCAAACCTTTTACTGACATAAATGCCCTCATCCCTGGTTTTTCTCAGTGTTGATTCCAAATCTCAACTGAATAGACACTGAACTAATTTCTAGACTATACTAGGATTGACTTAACTGTTACTGATAGAGCTTCTATTTGAACTAGATTGAGTTCACTGAGTTCTGATAACTGACTGAATACGTTAAGATCTGTTAACTAGTTGAATTTACTAAGTTCTATTATATGTCTGAGTACTACTGGACATGACCTCACTAAGACAATTCTGAACCTACTGTAATTCTAGGTAAACAGCTAGATTATCTGGTATTAGATACCCGCAAGACTTAATTATATAAATTGTAAGACATAGCACAATCTTGAAAGCATGATAGCTAGATACTTTGTCACAATTCATTCATTGAGTCATTTTAGCAAACATTTGCATGGCATGAACTTGTATATATGCTAACATGATATGATTTCATTACTCAACTCATATGAACAATTCATCAAATAGTTGGGGAGCATAATTTATACACGTGATTGTACTACTACATGCAAGTATTATGATTAAAATCCTAAACTCACAAATTCAAGGGCTTTTAACATGAAACTATATAACAACACACACGCTATTTATTTCTCAAGAAACTTGTAATTAATCAAGGATTATAAACCCAACTACATCATAATCATGAATACAATCAAATTCAACATGAAGTTCGTGAAAGAAATCAACTTATAATTTGAAAAGGGTTCTTGACCTCCAAGGGAGGAAAGAAACCTTTGGATGAACACATAACATATCTTGATAAACAAATTCAAGAAGGTTGATGGTTAATTTCTTGAATCTTGATCTTGAATTAATGGACTAGGGTCCTTGAGAGAATTTTAGTGAATAATGAGAGTATTTTACTTTTTGAGGGGTTTAATCTCGTATTTTAGGGCTGGATAAACGTGGGAAAAATGTTCCAAATACCTCTCTGGATGCTGATTTAATTACTAAAAAGTGTGCCTAGCAATGTGTATATCGATGCACCGCGTCGATGGTATCAATGCCATGACAAACGCATTGTGTCGAGTACATATTGGTTCATTGAAATTAAACTAAAAGCTGGGTTAAATGATCCATCGATGTGATACAGCGAGATCGCATTGACCCATTATTTAGGTCACTTAAATATGATTCAAACAGGGTCCGAAAAATTCAAAACTTACCTGGAATGACCTATTGACACACCTGATCATGATTCAATCCAAGGATCGACGTTTTAAGGTCATAAGGGTCATAACATAGGATCACCATCTTATGAAGGCTAAAATAATTCTAAGTGTAAACACTTAGCTGAAAAATTTCTAAGTCTAGGACCTCTTTTCAAGTTTTAACGAACTGAGTTAAGCTTAGGATTTTGTGGGGGCTTATAATATCTCCCCCTAGGAACATTCGTCCCTGAATAAGACTGACTAAGCTGAAATTACTGATAGACTAAATTTATACATACTGAACATGCACAACTGAAGCATGATTACAAGACTAAAACTATTGATATACTGAGTTATCATACTGACATGCATAACTAAAGCATGATTGAGTTCTGAAGACATGACACATGACTAAGCTATTATATAAAGGTATCCATGATATAAGAATGCTCTACAACTGAATTGATACAAAGTTGTAAAGGTAATCTAAGAATGAAACTGGGTAAATTCATGGAAAATTGTTACTTTGAGTATAGTCTGAGTTTTTGAAGAATATATGAGTACACTTGGTCCTCATAACTGCTTCTTCTTCCCAAGTAGCTGCCTCAACGGAATGATTCCGCCAAAGAACTTTGACTAGAGGAACCTCTTTGTTCCTTAGTGTGTGAACCTAAAAATCGAGAATTTCGATTAGGACTTCTTCATAAGAGAGGCTGTTCTGGACATCAATACCCTCTATCGAGACTACAACTGTTCGGTCACCTATGAATTTCTTTAGCAAGGAGATGAGAAACACTGGGTGCACTGAAGCTAAGTAAGCTCGTAAGCTGCCTTTCCAAAATGGCTAAGAATTCGGTAAGGACCGATATATCAGGGACTGAGTTTCCCTTTCTTGCCAAACCTCTTCACTCCATCCATAGGAGAGATTTTTAAAAACATAAAGTCACCAATCACAAAATCGAGATCCTTTCTTCGCACATCTGCATATGATTTCTGTAGGCTCTAAGCTGTCTTAAGCCTTTCCCTGATCAACTGAAATTTTTTAAGGCATAAAATAACAAGTAAGGCCCTACCATTGTAGCCTCACCCAAATCAAACCAACCAATGGGAGATCTACATCTTCTCCTATATGGCACATCAAACGGAGCTATCTGAATGCTAGAATAATAACTGTTATTATATGCAAACTCAATCAAGGGCAAGTGATCATCCAAACTACCCTTAAATTCAATGGAACATGCCTTTAACATATCTTCCAAATTATGAATGGTCCTTCATGCGTGACAATATTTTTGAGGATGGAAGGATGTACTAAGGTGAACTTGTGTACCAAGACCCTTTTGGAATGCTTCCCAGAAATGAGAGGTAAACTTGGTACCTTAATTTGAGATAATGGATACTGGGAATCTATGTAACCTAACCAAATCTCTAATATAGAGTTTGGCGTAGTCCTCAGCTGAATAAGAGGTATAAACTTGCAAAAAGTGAGCTGATTTGGTCATCTTGTCTACAATAACCCAAAGTCTATGTTCACTTCCTCCCACTTCCACGTGGGAATAACAAACTCCTGCATAGACCCACAGGGCTTCTGATGCTCAATCTTAACTTGCTGGTATGTATAGCACTTAGTTATAAACTCTACAATTTTTCTCTTCATCCCACTCTACCAATAGATCTCCCACAAATTGTGGTACATCTTAGTGATCCCTGGATGATAGAGTAATGCGCACCATGCACTTCTACAAGAATCCATTACCTCAAGTCATCTACACCTGGCATGCATAGCTGACCCTGGCAACGCAACATACTATCTCCCCTTAGGAGAAAACCTCTACTCTCTAATCTCTGACTGACTCTTTTAACTTGACTATAATGGGATCTCTGTCGTACTTTTCCTTCACTTTGGAAACCAGAGATGATTCTAAACTATTCTGCACCCACACACTACTCTTTGTTGAATCGACTAAATAGAAACCTATTCGTGCAAGCTAATGAATTTCTTGAACTAACTTCTTTTTACCATTCTCCATGTGAGAAACACTACCCATAGACATCCTACTGAGAGCATCAGCCACTACATTGGCCTTGCCCAGATGATACAGGATGATTATGTCGTAGTCTTTTAATAACTCTAACTATCTTTTCTAACGTAGGTTTAGATATTTCAAAGAAAACACATACTGCAGGCTCTTATGGTCTGTGAACATATCTACACGTACCCCATACAAATAATTTCTCAAAATCCTTAAGGAAAATACAACAGCTGCTAACTCAAGATTATGAGTGGGGTAATTCTTTTCATTGGGCTTAAGTTGTCTAGAGGCATAGGTTATGACCTTACCTCTCTGCATCAAAACACACCCCAAACCCACTCTGGAAGCATCACAATATACCACAAACCCATTGGAATCATCTGGTAAAGTCAAAACTGGGGTTGTAGGGAGTCGAGTCTTTAACTCCTGAAATATCTTCTCACAAGAATCTAACCATTGGAACTTGACTTTTTCTTTGAGTTAATCTTAATATGGGGGATGCAATGGATGAAACTCCTTTAATAAACCATCAATAATAGTTAGCAAAACCCAAGAAACTCCTGATATCTGACGGAGAGATGGGTCTGGGCTAGTTTCTCACTACTTTGATCTTTCGAGGATCAACTCTAATGTCATCACCCAAAACTATATGACCAAGAAAAGATGATGACCTTTGCCAAAATTTGTACTTACTAAATTTGGCGAGCAACTAGTGGGTTCTAAGAGTTTGTAATACTATTTTGAGATTGTTTGCATGATTATGTTCACTACGGGAGTAGAAAAGAATGTCATAAACAAAGACTATGATGAACATGTCTAAGTGCTACTTAAAAATGTGGTATATCAAGTCCATGAAAGCTACTGGAGCATTGGTAAGATCAAATGACATGACTAGGAATTCGAAGTGACCATACTAAGCTCTAAAAGCCATGTTTGGAATGTCACATTCTCTGACTCTGAGCTTATGATAGCCTGATCTGAGGACTATCTTAGAAAAGTAGCTAGCACCATAAAGTTAGTCAAATAAGTAATCAATTCTTGGAAGTAGATATATTTTCTTGACCATTACTTTATTTAGATGATGGTAGTCTATACATATTCTAAAGAACCATCTTTCTTACGCACAAATAGAAATAGTACTCCCCAAACGGATATGGTAGGTCTGATGAATCCTTTATCAAGGAGATCCTTCAACTATTCTTTTAACTCTTTGAGTTTTGCAGGGGCCATTATGTATGGTGGGATAGAGATAGGCTGAGTATCTAGAAGAAGGCCTATTCCAAAGTCAATTTCCCACTCTAGATGGACTCTTAGAAGATCTTTGGCAAACATATCTGGAAATTGACATGCTACTTGAACTGAATCAATATTAGGGGTCTCTAAACTAGAGTCTTTAACTCGAATAAGATGATAAACACAATCGTTGGACATCATTTTCCTTGCCCTAATATAGGAAAAAAGCTAACCTCTAAGTGCTGAAGTACTACCCCTCCACTTAAGGACAGGTTCATTCAAAAACTGAAAATAGACAACTCTATTTCTACAGTTAAATGAAGCATGGCATGAATAAAGCCAATCCATGATGAGAATAATATCAAAATTGATCATATCTAATTCTACTAAGTCTGATGAAATAACTTTCTGAGATACCATAACCAGACAATTCCTGTATACCCATCGGGCTATGATAGGTTTACCTGCTAGGGTTAGAGACTGAGAAGGGCTCTGCTAGGATTTTGAGACTGACTCCGAATTCAACAGCTATATAAGGAGTTACAAAGGTCAAAGAAACTCCTAGATCTAGAAAAGCATATATGTCCAAATGATAAACTTGTAATGTACCAGTGTCCACATCAAGAGAACTTTCTTAATCCTGTTGGGATTGAAGTGCACAGATCTTATTTGGTTGCTTCTACTAGTGGAACTAAAAGTGGCACCCTGCTGATTCAGGTGATCGGACTGAGCTGAAGGACGATTATGCTGACTCTACGAACCCACCTAAGGACACTCTCAGAACCTGTGTCCTGGCTTGCCACATCTAAAACATACATCATTGCCAACCCTACAGACACCCTGGTGGTTTCTGCCATAATTTTGGGAAAGGGGATTTGTTCAGGCACTACTAACACTACTTTGACATTTAAGGCCTTGTTACCTATATTTATTACCATCTCTAAATTTTAGCACTGGAGCACTGGCTAAGGACGGAGCTAGAATAGAAGATTTTGGGTGGAACTGAGAACGACTCTTACCCTCTGACTTAGGCTATGTGAAGCTGAAGTTATTTGTTCTAGCTCTCTTATTCCCCCTTCCCTCCTTCTCCTTATTCTTAGCATCCTCTATCTGTTAAGCATGGACCATGAACCTGGATATGTCCATCTCCTTAATTATTATTGCGGTCCTACACTCCTTAACCATACTGTTAGATAACCCAAACATAAACTTACTCATCTTAGACCTTCTATCTACTACTACATGAGGGGAATATCTAGCTAATTGAGTAATCTTAAGAGAATACTCTTTCACTGTCATGTTTCCCTACTTCAGATTAATGAAATCCAAAACCTTTACTTCTCTCAACTCTAGTAGGAGAACCTATCCAAAAAAGCAGTGGCGAACTCCTCCCATTCTATGAGCCCTACATTTGTAGCCCTCTCTGTCTTTCATTTCTTAAACCATGAGTGAGCCACATCCTGTAACTGATATTCGGCTAACTCAGCAATCTTAAAGCTGTCACCGCCATAATGTCTATGACTTTTTTTACCTGATCAAGGAATTCCTATAGGTCCTCATCTGGCTTAGACCCGATAAAGGCTGGAGGGTTCATTTAGGTTAAATCTTAAATTCTAGCTGCAGCAGTATTGTCTAATAGGTTGGATGGAATAGCATATGGGCGCTTATTCTAGGCTAACACAGAATGATTTAGAGTGGTGAAAGCTTCTCTGAATTCTATATGGGAAACATGCT
>NC_061117.1:132233066-132332001 GCF_002878395.1 Capsicum annuum
GATGAGAGTACATGTATATCTGAAACTATGTATATATTGATTATGGAATGCTATGCACATAACTACGTATATTACAACTAAGATTTCATTAACACCAGATAATGAGTTTTGAAAATTGAATGATTGATATCTGAGTTCACTGATACTGTATTACTGTTAACTGAGTGAGGTATTTTAGCAAACATTTGCATGGAATAAACTTGTAGACATGCTAACATGATATGATTTCATTACTCAACTCACATGAATAATTCATCAAACACTTGGGGAGCATAATTTATACACATGACTATACTATAGCATGTAAGCATCATGATCAAAATCCCAAACACACAAATTCAAGGGCTTTTAACATGAAATCATATAACAACACAAATGCTATTTATTTCTAAAGAAACTTGAAAATAATCATGGATTATAAATAAAACTACATCATAATCATGAATACAATCAAATTTAACATGAAGTTTGTGAAAGAAATCAACTTATAATTTGAAAAGGGTTCTTGAACTCCAAGGGTAGAAGAAAGCCCTTGGATGAACACCTAACATACCTAGATAAACAAATTCGGAAACATTTATGGTTAATTTCTTGAATCTTAATCCTTATTTGATGGATTAGGGTTTGTCCTTAAGAGGATTTTAGTGAATAATGAGAGTATTTTGCCTGTTGAGGGGTTAAAACTCATGTTTTAAGGCTGAATAGAATTGGAGAAAATGTCCAAATACCCTTCTAGATGCTAATTTAATTACTGAAAAGCATGTCCAGCAATGCGTATACCGATATATCGTTTTGATGGCATCAACGTGATGACCAATGCACCGTGTCGAGTTTTCTTTGGTTCACTAGATTTGCACTGAAAGCTGGGGAAATTATCCATCGATATGATGGAAAACGCGATACATTGAGATCGCATTGACCCACTATTTTGGTCACCTGATTATGATTCAAATAAGGTTTAACAAATCTAAAACTCACCCGGAATGACCTATTGATACACCTGATCATGATTCAATCCTAGAATCGACGTTTTAAAGTCATAAGGTTTGTTACATAGGATCGCCAAATTATGAGACTAAAATAATGAAGTATAAACAATTAGCTGAAATTTCTAATTCTAGGACCTCTTTTCAAGTTTTAACAGACTCAGTTAAGCTTAGGATTTTTTGGGGTCTTACAACTTGTGCCATGTGTGTTAAGGTTTTCTTGCATATTTCATGTTTTGAATATTAGTTTAGAACCTTCTCGTTATGTTATTGAATAGAAATAAATGTGATTTTATATTTAGAAAATGATAATGAGCCTTCTATTTTAACCTTTTTAGATATTATACCACTGATATCCCATTTAAGCTTGTAGCATTTTGTTAGTAGTAATATTTTTTCCTCAATTATTTTGTTCAATTTCTACTTTTTACACTCTACTTTCTTGAGTGCCATAGCATATACTAGTTATAATTGTTAGATTTGAGGAAGAAAAAAAGGGATGACTGAGTGAAAATATTACAATTGGAAGTTACATCTGATGAATATACCTCATTGAAAGAATGTGACATGACAAAAAAACTAAAAGAAGAAAAAATTATCTGAGAAAAAAAATGATTGGGGAATGCTTTAGATAATGAAATTACTAGTGAAAGAATTATCGAAGGGAGGGTTGAAAATTAAAAAAAAAAAGAAAATAATTTGTGATGAGGTCTATAGGTGCAAAGTTCTTAGTGAACTGTAAGTCACTAATATATAATATCCTTCTTCCATTTAAAGTCATGCTTGATACTATTTGAGCATACTTAAAAAGTGGAGATGTACATAATGGGAAAGCTTATGATTCTTTATCTATACAAGTGAATTATTTTTTAGTGTGGAAGTTGTTCTTTGAAGCTAAGTACTTAAACTATATTCAATCTTTGAAATTGAGTGTGTGGATTATTGTTATTCTAATGAGGACACTTGTTTTATGATAGATAAATAATGTTTTAAGCTTTATTATACAAAATTAGGTAATTAAGATTAATATTTAAAAGTTATAGTCTATCTCTAAGGTTAGGAGGTCAGATGTTTGTTTTTTATTTATAATTCTTGCATATTGATCGGGATGCATACTTGATACTTTGAATGGTTATGTCAGTATGTTGTTTGAATCAACCAAAGTCGTGGTTTCCTAGCTTGATTTATTGAGATGTGCTTTAATGCTTCCTCGAGGACGAGCAATAGTGTATGTATGGGGGTGATTATGTGACACCAAACATATTTATTTTTTATCATTTTTTGTCTCATATTCAGTATTTTTTTGTCTTTTTTTGCAATAATTTTATGGATTATTCTTAATATTATCTTTTGATGTGTAGGATTAATATGGTGAGGAGATGAAGAGATTTCAAGGCCAAATAAATTAAAGACGGAAGATTATATAAGAAAATCAAGCAGATACCTTAATGGATTAAAATTATTAAAATAATAAAATTTGTCGCTTGAATTGATAAGTACATCGCAACAAATCTAAAATTCCACCACAAGCATGTCGTGACATGGAAGGTTCTGTACCCAGATTTAATTTCCCCTGGTTCATTTTGGACTCCATTATTTTTTGAAGTTTTTTCCTACACCTATAAATATTCCATAAAATCAGCTTTGGTAGAACTTTTGACTGAGAGAGAGCAAGGAACCTCCATGCAGGCTGGAGAATTTTTTGTTTAGTTTTTTTTCTTCTTTATTATTTATGCTTATGTTAATTCTTTGGATGATTTGTTGTAATTTCTATATGTATAGTTGGAGCTAAACTTCTCATCTAGGATTATGATAACTAATTAAATAATTGTTTAGAAACTCTTGATGTCATCTATTTGATTATCAAAATTATTGTTCTTCTATTCTTGTTTTTACTATTTTAATGATTTATGGCCATTAAAATAAATCTATAATTCCAAAGTAAATTGCCCAAGGAAACTGAGGGATAGAATGAATAATATAGGAAATAAGATCTTATCTTTAGTAAATTAAGAAATTAATTTGTGGCTAGGATTGAAATATACCCTGATCACCATATATGCTTACAACATAGAAAGATAATAAATGTGCTTGAATTAGATTCTCACATCCCCAATCAACGATAAAGTTGTGAGACTAGTTTGAATAGACAACTTGTGGATGACCATTTTCAAATCATAAAATCAACCTCGTGATAAAGAATACCTAATCAAATAAGATGATGGAATTGATATTGAACATGATTGTTAGAGAAATCATAATACTAGATCGATTCATACATTGTTTGTGTAAGAATTCACACTTTATTGGTTAATTGATCGTCAGTAATTATTTATTTATTTTATTTGGTTAATTCATAAATTTATTTTTGAAATTTATCACCTGAGTAAATATTCAAAATTATTCTAATTCTGTAAAATAGTTAATTCCTAAGTCCATGAGGGAATGATATCTAGAGATAAAAATCCTATGTTGCTTGTACGACCATGTAAAAAAGTGTGTGTATTTCGATCAAACAACTGAATGTACCTTCCAATAGACGATTAAGGCAAATTTCATAAAGGTGTGAATGTTTTATGCCAATGTCGTCGAGATCGACATTACTAATAAATAGACTGTCATGGTCTAAAAAAAGCAAGAAAAGTTTGACCTTTTTGTGATCAATTTGTACTATGGCTTTCCCAATAAGGATAATGGTATGTAAAAGGCAATAGCAAGTGAAGAGAGAGGAAAGTTGTATGTTAAAAATTAGCATGTGCACATATGCTTATGTGGATCGCCAACAATATGTATTTTGAATCTTCTGAGTTCACCACTAATGCCAAATCTTAACTCTCTGTCATCTGCTCTCATATCATTTCTTAAAAAATGACACAAATATCTCAACCTATAGTGTTCAAGATATTTCTGTGATTCTAAAAGGACACCAAATTAATGTTGGGGCTATATTGTGCAACAGGGTTAGGATGTGTTTTAAAAAGGTCCAAAATTCTATATTTCCCTCCTTAATCATGCAATTATGCCACAATGTTTGGTCAACAAAAAGGATGAGGGTTGTTTGAAGGGTCTTAAAAAGTTAAGCTATTCTTTCAAGAAAACTAGAGTTGATAAAATGCTAAAAAAATAAAGATTGATATACCATCACACACAATTATCACCTTCACCGAAGTTAGTAAAAGGCTTAACCCATATATAACTTTAGATTCCATTGGGCCATTTCAAACTATACCATCACACTCAAAAAATATCTAGTTAGATGCATGGTATGGATACACATATTTGAAAGCTTGTAGCTGGCCTTTTATCAATATCATGCCTTGAAGAAAGATCCTCAACATATTAAATAGAAAAGACCTCCTCTTTCCCTTCTATAAGCTGACTTAGACCATAATATTTGTTGACCAGACTTATATGAAAAAAAGGATGGCAAAAAATATAAGGAGGCAATAAAATCTAATGAAGCATAAGAGAAAGAAAATAATGATCCTTACAAGATAATGATCACACTTTAAAAAGTCAACAGAACTAAAGATAATGATATTGATAAGGATAATAAGGAAGACTTGGTCCTCAAGGGTCCCAGTAGCTTTAATTATTATTGACTCACTTCAGAAAACCCCTTCAAACTCTCGTTATGCTTAGATGTTATGTAGTGAGGACACTATATTATTTTCTGGTTAGGGGTGGCACTATATTTTTATTCTTGACTTATTCCCTTGTTGGTCTTGATTATTATCTTATGCTTTATTATCCATGCTTATTAATCTTGATTTTGGTTTATTATTCCTTCGGACTGGGATTCATGCTGATGTAATGGATATTATGCACTATTGTCTTGATTTTTTTGAAATTAATTTAGTGTGGATTAGTTATTTTTATTTATTTTGTTGTTTTAGCCTAGCTACTTATACTTTTTAAATTTTGTAGTAGTTTCTGAGTAACTACTTCTAAATGATGGATTGAGTGAGGACTTTTCAAAGAAAAATAGTCTCTTCATTAGGTGTTGGTGGCATTTTGGTAAATCTAAGGGTGTTGGTGGCATTTGAGGAAATCTAAGTACACTGTGTGATTTGTTAATGTGTGGATCTATGGTAAAGTCTGAGTAAACATTGCAATATTTCCCTTTTGGAGTCAAAATGTAGGATTGTGGTGTGTTTAGTACTTATAGAGTTAGCCTTGCATTATAAAATGGTAAATTATGCACCTCTGCAAAATATTTTTGAAAACAATTTGCATGAAAGTGAATGATATTTGTAACACTTCTTTGACTCTTTTTGTAAGTCTTCACACATTAGGTACTAATAATTTCAATTATGGAATATGAATCCTTTTGTTCTTGTTTAGAAAATAAAATTTATCAATCTTGAATAGTTTGAATGTCATGTGTGGTGAGCTTTTGCTAAATAATTCTTGTGTTTACTTGTGTCATTTAGAATTTATCTGGTTGGTCTTTTAATTCTAATCCTTGTTTTGATTGAAGAGATAATCGTAGTCCTTCTTTGTGATTTTAAAAACCTCTTTAACCTTAAAATCCTATCCGTGCCTAAATTTAATCACTAATTATAGTATTTGAGCTTAGTATCCTTTATTTGCTAAACATATTACAAGCCTTGTCTCTTTTCTTAATTAGTCCTTCTTTTGAACCTTACCCTCTTTGAACTTGAAAAATTTAACTTGAGGTTAAAATCCTAAGTACGGGGGTATTGGGAAAAAACTTGAAAGAAGTGATCATGAATTGTGTTTTATAAGTGGAAGTCATAAGAACAATTTAATGATTGAATAAAAGAATAGAAAAAAAGGAAAATAAATGAAAAAAGAGAAAGTTTTCAATAAGTACATAAACTACAATGAAAAGAGAAGGTGCTTTGTGTTATATTAAAATAAAGAGAAAAATGATAAAAGTTTGAATTGGAAAGTGTTGTATAGATTACTAGGAAGGTGTAGTCATTTTTATCCCAAATGATTATCCTATTCTTATCTTTAACTTCATTGTAAGCTAGGAAAAGTCCTTCGAGATCGCCAATCGAGTGCTTTTGAGTTTGTAGCAATTGAAAATTAGGGCAAGCCTATAATATGGTACTTGTTTGCATTGGAAATTCTTTGTTGAGTTTAACTGTTTGTTTGTATTTGGCACTTGTCTCATTGTTGTAAATACTATGAGTTTTACACTTTCTTTATTATGAGGGCATGTGAAACAGGATATAGTGGTGAAATTTACATCTTTAAAAAATGATTCAAAGGAGAATATTTTATTGACTAGTGTTTTTGAGTTACTTATTGAGGATTGGTTGTTCACACTTGATTATTCGAGAGATTCTATTGTATTGTCTTTTGAATTGAGGGAGTTTCTTGGGATAAACTCGCACATTGCTGGCTAATTGTTAGTACCGACCAAAGTGACAATGCTTATTCTTAATTTGAAAATATGAACTGGGCTTGAATTGATAGACCACATTTAGGTTCTTATTTTATTTTTCTTAAGGACAAAAAAAGTGTTTAAGTTGGGGGTTGTTTAAAAGTAGTGATTTTCAAATTCTTTGTATTTCTTTTATTATGATTTTGTATTGTTAATCTATAGCATAAGGATTCTAGTTTGAATTGTATATATTTTAGATATCTTGAGTTCTAGAAGGAGATTTGAGCAATTAAAGTTGAATCAAGTAAAATAAAGGGAAAATGGAGCTAAAATAGAAATATAAAGAACTTGACAATAATTTCTCATGGATATTGTGATAAAGATGGCTCGTAGTCGTGAGAGGGTCAAAGTCAAAGCTACACACTCTATAATAACCCTCGTAGAGAAATTTAGAAATTTCTATGTTTTGACCATTATATGCTTCCCTATAGTTTCTACATGTTGATTCTTGAGTGTATGGATAGTTGGCACGACTCTCAAGGCCTTCAAGAAGGTTTTGGGAGTGCTTGAGGTTATTTTGAGGCTTTAATGACTAATATTGACTTCAATCAATATTTCTTAATCTTAGTGTGGATGGCAATTTGAACTGCGATAGTAGATCCAGAATGATGAATATTGGTTAGTAGAAGGGTTTGCAAGGTCTCAGAACCTTTATATATCATTTTGAAACCATCTATTTGGAATATAGTAAGAAAGGATTTCAGAAATTAATATTGCTAAAACAATCCTTTTTCGAAAATCTATAATTTTCATTGACTCCTAACATTTAATTTAGCCTAATAGGGAGTCTTGGACAAATCTTGAGGGTCCTTTCAGAGAGTTTTGACTTATACCTTCGCTGGTATCCAGCTATCATCTGGTGCATACCCCTTTCTTTTTGTGTTCACGGTCTTAGGCTTGTGTTTGAGGAGATCTATTTTTCCAACCTCAGTGTTCATTGACAAAGGTTCGTATTAGCAAAGGATTGTGCCATTTATTCTTTGTATTTGCATCCAAAGGTTTGTATTCACAAAGGTCTCGGTTGAAAAACCTCGTAATTTCCATCAAGGGCCCTTATTCACGAATGCCAATGACTAAGACAAATTAAACACCCTCTTTTCGATCCCAAATTATATAGTTTCTACTTTTGGACCTCTCGATCTTGGATTAAGGAGATTTTGAGGGGTTTTCACTATTTCTATAGACTCCTCTTTATATATGAAACATTATTTTTAAATGAAATTCTAATTTTTCTCATTTGTTTATTGGATGCATTTTTTGGAGCCATTTTGTACTCATCTTTTGTAGGGTCAATATAGGTATAATTAGCTTTATTTTACCTTATAGATATCATTTTTGAGTAGATTGGATGTATTTGGTGTTTATTCGAGGGAGTTAAGCTTTCGATTGATTCTTGGATGGTGTTTAAACTTGCAGATCTTTATTTAAGACAAGTTGAGATGTACATTAACTTTTTTACAAACTATTTAAATATTAATTTCTTATTTTTGTGAATTGTTGTGTTTCATTTAAGATTGGGGGTCTCGCTTAGGTTATATGGCTAGCACCTCTATGGTTACTAGAGCCTTTGATGGATTGTTCTTTTAATGTATTTTCCAATCTTGAGATAAAGTGAAAACAAATTTAAATAGTTGGATTAATCATGGAGAGTCAGATTTATCTTCAAATAATGAGAAAATTACTAGTGAACATTCAAATTTTGAAATAGATAATGCTCCCTTTTTTGAAATGTCAGATTTATCTTCAAATGATGAGACAAATACTAGTAAAGATTCAAAATTTTAAATTGATAACGCCCTCATTTTTGAAATATTGTATACTATGTTTCACGGTGTTCCTAATAATAATCATGAATTTAATAAGACAACTGAGTTAGAGAACGAAGAGGCTAATACGAAATCTAAGAGTTTCTATAGGTTATTCACAGATGTAGAAAAAGAGTTGCATCCAAATTCTAAAAAGTTCTCCAAATACACTTTTGTAGTGAGTCCTTTTCAAATGAAGTGTATGCATGGATGGGTAATACTTTATTTGAATCTTTGTTCAAATTAATATATGATTCTTTACCCAAAGATAATGTGCTCTCGAATTCTATTTATTAAGCTCAAAAGATATAAAATATTTGGGTTTAGATTCTGTGAAAATAGATGTATAGGTTAATAATTTTAGCTTATACATAAAGGAATATCCAGATCTTGAAAAATGTTCTAAATATGGTGAAAAAAGATGGACAATAAGGAAAGGGAAAGATGATAACGATAAGGTTGCATCATGTAATTTGAATAAGAAGAAGTCGGGAATTCCTTGAAAATTTTTAGATATTTTCCTTTAATACCTAGATTACAACAATTATTTATGACAAAAGGCACCGAAGAAGAAATGAGTGGCATAAAAATAAAAAAAGTTGATGATAGAGTGTTAAGACATCTAACTGACTCATTTGAATGGAAAATTTTTAATGAAAAATATCCCAATTTTGCTTCAAAGGAAATAATGTAAGACTTGGTCTATCTTCAGATATATTTAATCACTTTGCCTCAATGTGTAACTCATATAGTATGTGGTCAGTTATCTTGATTCCATATAATCTCCCCCCATGGCTATTCCTGAAGTAATCTAATCTTTTGTTGTCCTTAATTATTTCTGGAGCGAAAGACCTGGTATGGATATTGATGTGTATCTCCAACCCTTGATTAATGATTGGATTATCTTATGATGGATGGAATTGAATCTTATGATGCTTTAATGAAATAAAATTTTCAATTACATGCTTCTTTGTTGCTGACAAATAATGATTTTGAGTATATATCAATGAATGCCTGTTTGGAACATTGCTGGATATTAAAGAAAAAATAAAGCACGCACTAAAATCTTGATTGAAATTACAAGAAGAAAAATCAAAAAATTCCATCCATCCCATAAAAAGGGGGATAAATACATGCTTCCTCCAATAAGTTATACGATGTCTAAAGCTAAAAGGATTTAATTTTGCCGACTCATCAAAAAAGTTAAGTTTTCTAATGTATATGCTTATAACATTAGTCTTTGTATCAAGGAAGCTAAAATTTCTGGTCTTCAAAGTCATGATCATATTCTTTTTCAACATCTTTTACCACATATTATCAAAGAAAATTTTTTCAAAATTTGAACATGACCCATTAATTGGATTTTCATTATTCTTTAGTAATTTCTGATCTAAAGAATTGCGGATGGAGAAGTTGGATCAACTATAAAAAAGCATATGAATTACATATGTAAATTAGAACGTGTGTTCTTATCGACGTTCTTTGATGTTATAGTTCATTTGGTAATTCATTTGTCAAACAAGGTGAAGTTGGGTGGTCCTATTCAATTTTAAAGGATCTATTTCATTAAAAGGTTGGCTCATTACATTTCTAAACCATTATTTAATTGAAATTTGTTAAATATTAATATATTTTACTTCATATATTTTTTAGAACCTTGAAAGGTTATGGACAAAAAAATCTCGTGCAGAAGGTTCAATTGTTGAGAGCTATCTTGCACAAGAGTAAATGACATTTTGCTCTAGATATTTTACTGATATGAAAAGGAAGAAAAATAATCTAGATAGAAATTCTAATATTTCTAGCATAGATCACAATATCAAATCAATATTTAACTATCATGGTAAACCCTAGCAGGGGGTTCTTGGGAAAAATTGTGTACACTAATGAACTAAGCCTATGTTTACATTCTCCAAAATTTAGAGGAAGTCAAAACTTGGATTGAGTAAGATATGTTTTATACTTACATAATTTTCTTATAAATAGTCAACAATTGTGTTGTTATTCATTTTTTTTTATCAAATGTTCACAATCAATTGAGAACATTTTGACGAAGGAGAATAATAGAAATGTAGCCAAGAGACACAAGGAGGAATTTCACTTGTGGTTTGAAGAAAGGTAAATTCTATCATTTGATGACTCATTAATTTTTTTATATTGTTAATCTTTATAATTTTGTAATTAAAATATTATAGATGGTACAGTTAAAGAAGAATGGTGATAATCGAATTACTGATGAATTAATATTTTTGGTAACAACATAAGATCCTCGTATTTTTAGTCATAATTGATATGTCTTGAATGGTTCTCAATTTTGAACAGTGAAATATGAGATAAGTTTAAAATTCAAAATACTGGTGTGATGGTGAAGAGTGATGAACACACACGAAATGTTGATTATTTTGGATAGATAAGAAACTCTTTAGAGATTCTATATATGGACAATAGATCAGTTATATAAATTAAATATAGCTAGTTTGAAGTTTCTCTTAAAGGTAGTAATTATAGTACCTAGGATTTTGGACTCTAGATTTCAGAAGTAAAATTTAACATTGTCCAGGAAATTACACAAGTGATGAGTCGTTATAAGTCGTTATGAGTCGTTAGGTGAGACTCATCGTCTCAACAATAAATTTTCCCAAGGTTACTATTTGGATCACGACCAGACCTCACGAGTCTTTAGGTAAGCTGACAAGTCATGGTGAGGGACTCATGACGAAAATAGTTTGATGGCCCAAAGTTTCTGCTCAAGCGATGAGTCCAGTTAACGACTCGTGACCAGTCACTACAAGTCATTACCCGACCCATAGCAACTGGGATCTATTTTTCCTGCACGTTTTAACTAAGGGTAATTTGGTTTTTTCCTTCCTTTACACTTTAACCAAGACATTAAAACATATAAAGGACCCCATTAACATTAGTTAGTTAAATTAAACATTATTCTTATCATCTTAAACTCCCCAAAGCAAGAGAAATCTAGGGTGTTCAATGAATTCAATCTTTAATCTCTCAACATAGGATTTTTTTCATATTCTTGTATGTTTTAGGAATGTCTCTCATAACTACACTTATAATTTTTATTGTGGAATGAATTGGTTTAATATGGGTTTATTTGTCGGGTTGAAAAAATTAGGTTGAGGGATTTTGTATGGTAATCACTTGGATTGTTTCCCCCCATGGTTTTAAATACATATTTCATAGTTTTGGGTTGAATTAGGGAAATATGGTATGGTTTGAAATTGGGACCACAGTTTTCCCCAAATTGATGGATTTTTTCTTGAAATTTGCATTAACCTCAACCCACTTTGTAAATTGGTTTTGAATTATTGGTAAATGCATGGCTTTACATTCTTCTCTAGAAAATTTCATTTCATTAAAGGCTAAATAGGATATAATGCTTTTGAAAAGACTTGGTAGCCATGATTTTAGAATAAAATGGAACTTGGGAGTCTAATGGTTAATAGAATGGTTATTGCATAATGGAATTAGATTGCAAGTATAAATTGGTATGATGATGCAAAATGCTAAATGGATTAATAAATGACTCTTGGGTTAATGGTTGTGATGATGTTCAAATATTTTAGTTTGGGCTTAAAGGTTATTTAGTATCTTACCGTGAAGGTGGAGGTCCCGGGGAGACCAATACTAGAAACCATGTTTGTTGACTTAGGGTCTTTATGACCCTATATATGATTCACACATTATTTATTTTTGGGATAGTTGTAGCCTTGATGTATCTAGAACTCCCTAGAATTACCTCGGATTATGTACCTAACACACATTGAGGCCCTTTATACAAGGGGAGATGAACACATATAGCCCAACGGTGCCCTTAGGACGGATAGAGCTACACAGTCTATGTTAATAGTTTTGAACTCTCATCTTCATGACCCTTACCTTATCGCAAAATCTTATATATATATATATATGAATATGTGCATGTTGTTTGATTTATTTTTTACATGGTATTATTTTAACACTTTCCTGATTTAGATCGTAGTGTTTATCCCACTGACCACCCCAGGATGCTATATTATTTCATAATGTAGGGTATTAAGACATTTATGTTACTCTTGTGCAATGTTAGGTGGTACAGTTGTCCGTTGAGATGCTGTGAAGCAGTGAGCCTTCATCTTTCGAATAGGCATTCTATTTTCCTAGGTTTCTTTTCAAATTTAGAAATTGAAGCGTTCCATTTTCTTGGTCGGGGGAATGTCCCAACCTAAATTGGTATTCTAGTTTTAGAGGTTTTGTGGACAACTGTGGGAGTTATTGGTCATTTTTTTTGTTTCATATTTTCTCCCTGGATTTTAAACATATTTTCATCTAGTGTGAATTTGCTTCTGCTATGATATTTATTATGCTCAGGTGGTTAGGCTAAAGGGGTGGTCATCGGCCTACGGTGGACTTGAGTTACTCTTCACGACTAGAACCTACTTTGGGTTGTGACAACCTTGGTATTAGAGCATGATTCTGGGTCTTTGGGAGTCCACGAAGTAGTGTCCAGTAGATTTACTATTATGGATGTGCATCATACCATAATTATAAGGGAGAGGCTACAAGGCATTTAAGAATATTTTCCTTTCTTGTATTCTAGTTGGGCTATATAGTCTAGTATCTTGAAAACACTCTAACTCTCGATTTATTCATGTTTCAAATTATGCCTCCCTAAAGATCTGATGTTCATAGAAACTCTGTTAGACTCTTTATCCTACCTGAGGATGATACAGAGGGAGCTCTCCCTACTTATGATGTGTATACCTTATCTAGGATACTGCTACCGATTCCACTGCTCTACATGGATTTCCACATGTCCCCTCTAGTCCTCCTTAGGTTGGTGACACCTATGATCAGCCTCCTTAGGGAGATATCTGTAATGTGGTGTTTTGTTGATCCATTCAATTGCTTACTCAGTTAATAACATCTCAGTCTCTCCAGTCAAACTATGTTTGTTCAATTGTTCCTTTATCTGAGCTCTCTCAGGTTGACTAGTTCTTAAGTTTGTAAAACTTTACCAACTCTAAGGTTGAAGAGGATCCTCAAGGGTTTGTGGATTCATTGGAGAAGATATTCTAAGTGATGCATGATACTGAATCTAAAGGTATGGAGTTTCTTGCCTATCAATTGAATGATATAGATTATTAGTGGTATTAAAAGTAGGAACAGCTGAGAGGTGATGATGCTGAGACAGCAGTGTGAAATGAGTTTTCAGGTGCCTTTCTTGATCATTTCTTTCTTTATTAGTTGAGGAAAGCTAAAGTACACATATTTTTTAGTCTGAAGTAAGGCAAGATAAGTACAAAATAGTATGCATTAAAATTTCAGCAGTTATCTTGTTATGCTCTGTGTTGGTGTCTACCATGAGATCCATTATGAGGAAGTTTGATTTTAGTTTATCCTATGACTTGGTATTGGAGTGTAAGGCTAAAATATTGACCAATGATATGGACTTATCTAGACTTGTGGTTTATATGTAGTATGTATAGGATAAAAAAAGAGGCAGATAGAGATGGGAGAGAGGTAGAATAAGAAATTCTGGTAGTCAAAGCAGGGTGCAAATCAGCAGAATAGTAGGAAAGATGGTAGTTAGTGGACCAAGAAGAAGACTTGGGGAAATTTTAGTTCATATTTATCAATATGTGGTCCTTATCCGAACACGTCTAATGATCGTCATTTTATGGCTAGTAGTGGTCCTAAGGCATAGGGTGACCAGTCATAGGGTAGTGGAGCTCAATCATCCCCACCTTATCCTCCTCGTAGTTTTAATTGAGAAATAAAAGGTGTTGTGATAACTAGCCATAAAGGTAATAGTCTGAAGGACGGATACTAGAAACTATTGTTTACCGACATGAGGGGTTACATGGGAATCCTCCAAGTCTATACTTTTAAATATGAATCAAAGAGGGTGAAGGGAACAAGGGAATACCCAGCCATCTATCATATCAGCAGTTTGTGCAGCTAAATACACTAGGGCCTGTTCATGGGGTAACACTTGACCCATATAGACAGTTGGTAGATTTATGATGGTAAAGCTATACAACCCAGGTTAAAGTTTAAAAATATGTGATAAACCTTATTGCCTATCCCAACTCGGTAATATGTATTTCCATTATTTGGATTTGTTTTGAATTTCTATCATTATTATATCTTGACCCCGGAGTTACATACTATCATTTACCCTAATAACCATTTTCGAGTGTTATATCTCCATGCGATGCAGGAACCGGCCATACTACCACTCATCTTGCTCAGTGACTTGGTGATTCGGGGATGGTTATTGAGTCGAACTAAAGTGGTGAGTTTCCATACTCTAAAAGAACCCATTTCGTGCTATGGACATTTTTATGTCATTATTATTATTTGGTTTTGAATTTTTACTATGGTTGGGGGCATGTCCCGACTTGATATTATTTGGATCTAACTAAAGGCTTTGATGGACTATTATGGGCATGGGTGGTGCCAATATTAGTGTTAAGATTGGTATGGTTATTGGCGTTGGGATTGGTATTGGATGGTTAATTGGTTGTGGATTATTGTTTTATATGGACTTGTTATCATGTCTTTAAATTAATATTATCCTACCTTATTATATATTCAGAATTCATCTAGCATGGGGTTAAGGGTGGTCAATGGTATGGGTAATGGGGTGGACTCCATTCTTAGTTGGACTTGGGATATCAAACACGGCCAGGCCATTGTTCATTTCATGTAAGATTGGTAACAGTGCCCTAGGTTCATGGTCGATTGGGCGTCCCCAAAGACATGTTGACTAGAGTCTTTGTTAAGGGTATGTAGCATGCCATACTCCTAAGGCTAAGGATAAGATGCAGTTAAGAATGTTTCTCTTTCTTGTGTTCTATTTTCGGGCTAAGTGTCTAAGGTCTTGGATCTTTCCAATTCCTATTTATTTACCTTTCAGATCATGCTTCAGAGAAGATCTAATGTCTATGGGAATCCTTTTTTCCTAACTGAGGACAATGGAAATGGATCCTGCCTTACCACATGGTTTCGAACTAGGTCTAGGGCCACTGTCTCTAATGGTCCTATTGGATCTCTACCGATTCCACCTATCCCTCCACAGACATCTCTAGCTGATGTGTCTAATGCTTAGTTTTACCAGTCTATCAATTTTCTCACTCAGTTGGTCGCCTCTTAGACTGAGCGTGTGGGTTATATTACTCCATCATCTGAGGGCACTAGAGTTGTCCACTTTATTAGGTTTAATCCTCTTGTTTTAACTGGTACAAATGTTTAGGAGGATCCTTAGGTCTTTATATATGAAATAGAAAAGATTTTTCGGGTGACGAATATTACTGTGGTGGAAGGTGTAGAGTTTTCATCCTATAAGCTGAAGGATACAGATAATCAGTGGTATGAAGAGTAGGAGCAGCTCAGAGGTGTGGATGTTGAGTTCACCTTGTGGGGGGACTTTTCTAGAGATTTTCTTGATCTCTTCTTTCCTCAAGAGCTGAGGGAGGTGAAAGAGGAAGAGTTTGTTAACCTGATCCAGTGAAAGATGCCAGTCAATGAGTATGCCTTGAAGTTTCAACAGTTATCCTTGTATGCTCCATAGTTGGTTTCTAGTATGAGGGCTAGAATGAGAAAGTTCGCTTTCTGGTTGTCTCGAGATTTGATTTTTTTTTTACTAAGGCTGCCTTGTTGTACAGGGTCATGGATATTTCTAGATTGGTTGTGTATATGCAGCAAGTAGATAAAGGGGAAAGGAAGAGTAAGATTTTTGCATTCAAACAAGGGGGAGGTCAATAACAGAGAGGTAGGGATGGTGGAAAGTGGTAAAAAAGGATGTTGGGAAATTCTAGGTACTACTCGATGGCTACTGCTACCTACCCAAATCCGTCTAGCGGCAGGATTTTTTAGGGTTGCAATGGTTCTAGTGCACAGTTTTACCAATATCAGGCTAGTGGGTCCCAAACAGCTCTATCATATCCTCCATAAATATTTTATTATTGATTGCATCGGGGTTTCTGTGATACGAGAAGGGACAATTTCTTCAACTGTGATCAACCGGGGCATATACTTAGAAACTGTCCCATTGGTAAGGTTGGTTCTTTTGAAAAAATATTGTGGTTGCCTCTTTATCAGATCTGGAAACAAAGGGTGCATCATTTGGTTCCGAAATTGGTCAAAACCGACTCTATGCTTTCACTACCCATCAGGAGTCCAAGGCATCATCTGATGTCAATATAGGTATGTTGAAACTCTTTTCCCGTGATTTTTACTATTTACTTGTTCCAGGGTCCACTCTTTCTTATATGACATGCCCCGATTTGTGAGTCATGATGGCACCTACCATAAACCACTAGTAAGTAAGCCAACATCATAAACCATAGCTAATGCAATAGGCTACCTTGGTAGGAACGTCCAACGTAGACACTATATGGGAACACAATATAACAAAGACATTACACAAAGAAAAAACTAACATTCGAATACCAATCCCATGACCTGGTAGTAGTAGTTCAAGAGCATCTCTACATTAGACAATAGAAATTACAACTCAACATCTAATAGTCTTAAATATGTCTTATACATTTATCTCGAATACAAAAGACAGAATAATGATAGAAGGGAAAAAGGGAAACTCGCACTCCAAGAGCTCACCCTGACTCTTGATTATCAACACCTCACGATCTTAACTCAATGGAGGATGAATCTTCTCCGATATCTCAATATAAGATAACTAATCCGCTAGTATAATACTACGACATTTCATATCCACATATACCATAACTTCATACAACATAAGTAATCATTTTAGAAGTGTATAGCCACGTATATACACTAACAATCATGTAATTACTATAATCAACACAACTACCGTCATTAGATTATAAAGAAAATGAACTTACCGTGACGTCGCATACTGCCGTGAAGTACACTCAAGGAATTCAAACAAAGAACATATCACGCTGTCCCATACCACCGGAGAGTACACCAAAAGATCAATTCATTAATATATCATGGCACAACTACACAAGCAATTCACCAATGCCTTGAGGTGTACATTCCCGCCATGGCCTCTTACGGAGTTCTTCAATCATCATCAAACAACAATTTGACACAACGAAGCCAATATCACCATAACATGGTTATATAGTTATTTAATCTCTAATTCATTAATAAAATTCATGTCTAGCCTATACTAGCTAGCCTCCATTTCCATGAGCCACTAGTTTGCAAATCTAATAGTTTACTAGTCATCGAATAAGGAAAAGATACAAGTTACCAACACTATTATTTATTCACCAATCACAAATCCATCTTCTTGTTAGCCTCTTAGTTATAGAAGTCATCAATTAAGCCTCCGTGGCATCACATACTAGATGTCAACTTAACCACTAGTAATACAATACTAGGTATATTATCATTGAGCATATCACAACCATAAGGACTAGTTTCCATGTTTTAGCTAAGCGTGGTCCACCAACTAGCTTACTAGGCTTCTAGCATACAAGTCATAGTCATTTATTAGAGACAACTAGTTATCGCATAAGCCACTTTACTACGCGAAATTCCATAATGTAATAATTTATCCAAGTGAAGTAGATTTAATAGGTGAGTCCAAGATTCTACACGATATTACACATATAAATTAGCCTTAACTCGGCATAATCTACTTCAAGTTAATACTTAGATTTAAAAAGGGTCACACCTCTTCTCATGTAATTAATGACAAAGAATGGATAACAATTTACCAAGGAAGACATCATGTCCCAAGTACAAAAATGGATTTAGCCACACACGGAATAACCTCACATACAACCATGCATTCACATATATTCTTCACTACATAACATTATCACATCATCATTACCCCTTTCGGATTCACTGAACATCATCATAATGTCAACATATCCTCCAGATTCACTGGCATCATCATAAGATCAATATATCCTCTAAATTTACCGGGCATCATAATATAACATCAACATATCGTCCGAATTTACCGGACGTCATCATAACATCAATATATTCTCCGGATTCACCAGGCATCTTTATAACATCAATATATTCTACAGATTCACTACTCATCATCATAACATCAATATATCCTCTGGCTTCACCAGGCGTCATCATAACATCAACATATCCTCAAGATTCGCTGGGCATCATCATCACATTAACACGTCTATCAAGACAATGATATACATATACATATGTAGTCCAATCAATATAAATGTTCAACCCACAATGATAGAGTATGAGTGATGTAAGGTTACACATAACATCATACTTTACTATTAATCATCACTGCATAATATAAGTAGATACTTGAGCATGAGTATCGAAACGACATATGCAATCACCACTATTACAAGTTGACATGTTTATAAGCAAGTCAATTACAAGTCAAGTGCATGCTATCTAAATGCCTCTTTTACTCCCACTTTTCACAATACTAACCCAAAAGGAAAATCCTTCTCATAAATATTAGCTTAATCATTAGGCTTGGGTCATAGTAAGAGTGATAATCATAATTAAAGGTTCACTTGGGGAACTCATCAATAAGCCAAGCGATAGCATAACCATAGGTTCACTTTACAATACATTCCAAGGCTATCCATATCATGACTACAAGATAATCAATCAAATATATATATTATCCAACCATTGACCACATACGTAACTAACAATCGAGGTTTACCATTATAGCCTTATTAACATCTCTTAGTCATTCCATAATTATCTAGTTCACTAGAGAATTACATAGTTCAAGATTACGGTAGGTCAAGTCCAACTCATAAATCCCAAAAATGCCAATGTTCACTTCTACAATGCTAACTTTTATCCGAAATTAGGTGAGGTTATCTAATTTACACCATAAGGGCTTATCAATCCTTACTTAGTGTATAAGGGAAAATCTTCTTCAAGTATTCTTTCTAAGCCAACCCAAACACTAAGGCCAATTCATAACTAGTCATATCTAGGTCAACATACTCTTAAGATTAGTCTCAAATATTAGAGCAACTAAAGTATTCTCATACTATTTATGAGACTACAAGTAGAAGTATCCTAGGTTTTATGCAATAGTCAAGCATCATATTTTACAAGTGTAATAGCATACAAAATTCAACTAATACCAAATGTCATCAATCATCCATTTATCATCTATGACCATGCCCAGTATCACAAGGTATCAATAATTATATTATAATGAAACTCAATCTTACTATGAGTAAGCCTAACTTGCCTTGACTCCAAATTGCTCACAAATCAACTAGCTTTGCCTTTCCTTATCTTGAAGCTTCTTCTTCCATGAGCCCAGCTATCACAACATAATATAAGCATTATTACAAGAATAACAACACCCATTATGGAACCTTTATGCCATGGGTCCAAAATGACACAAAACACCACAGTGGGTCCCACCTTTTGAAAATGAGTTTTCGAGACTAACCCATTGATTAACTATTATTAGAGAGATATAACCCTCAAGAAATTTGAGTAAATCAATCATATTTGGGGATACAATTGAGCCTCAAAGACTTAGGGTTTGGGGTTCTAGAAATCAAGAAATTAATAACAAATTCAAAGTAATCTTACCTTAGATTTGTAGCAAAACTGGATTACACAAGTTCTTCAAGCTCCTAATCAATCCATAAGACTCACTTTGGAGATTTTTCTTTCTATTTGGGTTTAGATCTCAAGTGGGAGGAGCGAAATAGCCAAAATTTAAGGCAAGACGACCTTTAAATAGGATTCCCCAATTCTCAGGTCTTGCAGTCTCAGACCCCGCTTAGCCATGATCATAGGACCACGTTCACACCTCACCCACCACAATCGCGATATCTCTCCCAATGCGAGGAATAACTAAAGCTTGGAACTTTGTTCTAGGCTTTGGCCAATGCCTCCAAATGCTTTTGGAGTCCATTTTGAGCAAATAAGATTTGACCCCACATAGATTTTGAAGTTCAGGTCGCATTGGTGAAGTTCGATTTTGTATTTAAGGTTGTTTTACTAAAGTTTTTACTCAGAGATAAATTAGAACCAATAAAGACTTCAAATTAGGAAAGTGGTTCTAAAAAACAAATGAGCTGCCAGGTAACCAAACTACGAATACAGCTAGTCCCTAATGATTTGGGGCAGCTATGGAGAAGCTCTATCAGCAAAAATAAGCAAGAACATGGACAATAACCTGAAGGTTCATTACAATATCCACTTCTAAGAAACTTTCTTCCCTAAAAGTTAACGAAGAAAAAAATACCTAAAGTCTCTAACAAATGAGGATACTAGGCCCGCATCTCACTCTCAATCTCCTAAGTAGCCTCCTCTACTTGCCGATCCCTTCATTAATCCTTGACTATCAGAATTTCTCTAGAACTTAGTCGCCTTACTTCGTTAGCTAAAATTAGCATGGTCTCCTCCACAAAGGTCAACTGGTTGTCTAACATAACCGAGTCCCATCTAAGCACATGAGTGGGATCAAGAATATACTTCCGCAACATAGAGACATAAAAAACCGAATAAACAGCAGCAAAGACTGGAGGTAATTTTAACTCATAGGACACCTCACCCACTACACGGAGAATCTCAAAAGAACAAATAATGCGAGGTCTAAGATTACCCTTCCATCTTAAAATCATCACACCTTTTATAGGTAAAACACGAAGAAATAGATAATCACTAACTTTGAATCTCAAGGCACGGAGTCTACAGTCGACATAGGCCTTCTGCCTAATCTAGGCTGCTCTCAGCCTATCTTAGGTCACCTTGACTCTATCCAATAAGTCCCAGAGTAAATCTGTACCACAGGGTCTAACTTGATAAGTCTCAAACTATCCTAAGGAGAACGATATCACCTACCGTACAAAGCCTCATAAGGCGTCATCTCAATACTCGAATGGTAACTTTTGTTATAATCAAACTCTACCAATGCTAAGTGTTGATCCCACTTTCCTCTAAAGTATATAACACAAGCTTGTAGTATATCCTCAAGCACCTGAATAGTCCGCTTGGACTGACCATCCATATACGGATTAAAGGCTATACTTAATTCTACTCGAGTACCCAACTCCTCCTGAAATACTCTCCAAAATTGTAAACTAAATAAAAAACCATGGTATGATGCAATAGACACAGGGACCCTATGAAAATGAACTATCTCTCGAACATAAATTTGGGTTAACCTCTCAACACTAAAAGCTATCTGAATAGGAAGGAAATATTCCGACTTGGTCAAATAATTCACAATAACCCAAATTCCATCATGACCATAAGAAGTATGAGACAAATAATTAATTAATTCCATGGTAACCCTTTCCCAATTCCACCCGGGATTGGGTGACCTTTGAGCTAATCCGCCTAGACGCTGATGCACGCCCTTAACCTACTGACAACATAGGCAACTACAAACTCTGCCACATCTCTCTTCATAATATACAACCAATAAATCTTCCTCAAAACTCTATACATCTTGGTCGTACCAAGATAAATAAAATATCTAGAGTTGTGACCCTCACACAAAATTAATTGAATCAAATCAAGTTGGGGAGCAAAAACACAACCTTGAAACCACAAGATTCTCTCAAAATTTATGGTGTGTCTCCTAGACTCACCTTTAACCACCCAATCATAGAGAAGTAACAACTCACTATCCCCAAATTGAAACTATCCATTTGGAATATAGTAAGAATGGATTTCGAAAATTAATATTGCTAAAATAATCCTTTTTTAAAAATCTGTAACTGTCGTTGACTCCTAATCATTGAATTTAGCCTAATAGAGAGTCCTAGACAAATATTAAGGGTCCTTTTAGAGAGTTTTGACTTATACCTTTGCTGGTTTCTAGCTATCATCTGATGCATACCCTTTTCCCTTTGTGTTTGCAATCTTAGGCTTGTGTTTGGAAGATCTATTTTTCCAACCTCAGTGGAAAATGCCAAAGGCGCACATTCTCAAAGGATTGAGTCATTTATTCTTTGTATTTGCATCCAAAGGTCTGTATTCACAAAGGTCTCAGTTGAAAAACTTTGCAATTGCGATCAAGGGCCCTTATTCACGAATACCAATGACTAAGACAAAATAAACACCCTCTTTTCAGTCCAAAATTATATTATTTTTTATTTTTAGACCTCTATACCTTGGATTAAGGAGATTTTAAGGGTTCTTCACTATTTCTATAAACTCCTCTTTATATAGGAAATATTATTTTTAAATGAAATTTTAATTTTCCTTATTTATTTATTGGACTCATTTTTCAAACCCATTTTGGACTCATCTTATGTAGGGTCAATATGGGTATCATTAAATTTATTTTACCTTGTAGATATCATTTTTTAGTAGATTGGATGTATTTGGTATTTATTAGAGGGAGTTGCGCTTTCGATTAATTCTTGGATAATTTTTGAACTTGCAAATCTTCATTTAAGACAAGTTAAGATGTACATTGATTTTTTCACAAACTATTTAAATATTGATTTCTTATTTTTGTGCATATTCTATTTCATTTAAGATTGAGGGTCTCACATAAGTTATATGGCTAGCACCTCTGTGGGTACTAGAGCCTTTGATGGATTATTCTTTTAATGCATTTTCCAATCTTGAGATAAAGTGAAAACAAATTTAAATAGGTGGTGAATAAATCAAACTTATAAAAGGTGGATTAATCATGGCGAGTTAGATTTATCTTCAAATGATGAGAAAAATCCTAATAAACATTCAAATTTTGAAATTGATAATGACTTCTTTTTTGAAATGTCAGATTTATCTTCAAATGATGAGGCAAATACTAGTCAAGATTCAAAATTTTAAATTGATAAAGCCCTCATTTTTGAAATATTGTATAATATGTTTCATGAGGTTCCTAATAATAATCATGAATTTAATGAGACAACTGAGTTAGAGTATGAAGAGCCTAATACAGAAGCTAAGAGTTTCTATAGGTTATTAACAGATGTTGAAAAAGAGTTGTATCCAAATTCAAAAAAGTTCTCCAAACACACTTTTGTAGTGCATCTTTTTCAAATGAAGTGTATGCATGGATAGATAATATTTCATTTGAATCTTTTTTTAAATTAATATATAAATCTTTACCCAAAGATAATGTGCTTCCAAATTCTATTTATTAAGTTCAAAAGATATCAAATATTTGGGTTTAGATTCTGCGAAGATTGTTGCATGGGTTAATAATTTTATCTTATACAGAAAGAAATATGCAAATATTGAACAACGTCCTAAATGTGGTGAAAAAAGATGGACAATAAGGAAAGTAGAAGATGATAACAATGAGGTTGCATCATGTAATTTGAATAAGAAGAAGACGGGAATTCCTTGAAAGATTTTTAGATACTTTCCTCTAATACCTAGATTACAACAATTATTTATGACAAAAGGCACTGAAGAAGAAATGAGTGGCATAAAAATAAAAAAGTTGATTATAGAGTGTTAAGACATCTATCTGACTCATTTGAATGGAAACTTTTTAATGAAAAATATCCATATTTTGCTGCAGAGGAAATTGTCTAAGACATAGTCTTGCTTCAAATATATTTAATCACCTTGTCTCAATGGGTAATTCATATAGCATATGGTCGGGTATCTTAATTCTATATAATCTCCCCTATGGCTATGCCTGAAGTAATCTAATCTTTTGTTGCCCTTAATTATTCTTGGGGAAAAATGTCTGGTATAGATATTAATGTGTATCTCCAACCCGTGATTAATGATTGGATTATCTTATGGATTGATAGGATTGAAACTTATGATTCTTTAATGAAATAAAATTTTCAATTACATGCTTCTTTGTTGCTGGCAAACAATGATTTTTACTACTTATCATTGAATGCGTGATTGGAACATTGATGGATATTGAAGGAAAAACAAAGAGACACTAAAATCTTGATTGAACTTACAAGAAAGGAAAATAAAAAATTCCCTCCATCCCATAAAAAGGGGGATAAATACATACTTCCTCCAATAAGTTATACGATGTCTAAAGCTAAAAGGATTTAATTTTTCCGACTCATCAAAGAAGTTAAATTTTCTAATGCTTATGCTTATAACATTAGTCTTTGTATCAAGGAAGCTAAAATTTCTGCACTTCAAAGTCATGATCATATTCTTTTTCAACATCTTTTACTACATATTATCAAAGAAAATTTTTCCAAAATCTGAACATAACTTAATATATTTTTCATTATTCTTTAGTGATTTCTGATCTAAAGAGTTACGGGTGGAGATGCTGGATCAACTAGATAAAAGCATCTAAATTACATATGTAAATTAGAACGTGTGTTCTTATCGACGTTCTTTGATGTTTTGCTTTAAGTGGTAATTCATTTAGCAACCAAGGTGAAGTTGGGTGGTCCTGTTCAATTTTAATGGATGTATTTCATTAAAAGGTTGGCTCATTACATTTCTAAACCATTATTTAATTCCAATTTGTTAAATATTAATATATTTTACTTCATATATTTTTTAGAACCTTGAAAGGCTATGAACAAAAAAATCTCGTGCAGAAGGTTCAATTGTTGAGGGCTATCTTGCACAAGATTAAATGACATTTTGCTCTAGATATTTGAGTGATATGAAAAGGAAGAAAAATAATCTAGATAGAAATTCTAATACGTCTAGCATAGATCACAATATCATATCAATATTTAAATATCTTCGTAAACCCTTCCAAGAGGTTCTTCAAAAATGTTGAGTACACTAATAAACCAAGCCTATGTTTACATTCTCCAAAATTTTGAGGAAGTCAAAACTTGGATTGAGTAAGATATGTTTTATCCTTACATAATTTTCTTATAAATAGTCAATAATTGTGTTGTTATTCATTTTTTTTTCAAATTTTCATAATCAATAGGGAACATTTTGAAGGAGATTAATAGAAATGTAGCCAAGAAAAACAAGGATGAATATCATTTGTGGTTTGAAGAAAGGTAAATTCTATCATTTGATAACTCATAAACTTTTTTTAATTATTAATTTTTATGATTTTGTAATTAAATTATTATCGATGGTTCAGTTAAAGAAGAATGGTGATAATCGAATTACTGATGAATTAATATTTTTGGCAACACCATAAGATCCTCGTGTTTTTAGTCATAATTGATATGTCTTGAATGGTTCTAAATTTTGAATAGTGAAATCTGAGCTAGGTTTAAAACTCAAAATAGTGGTGTGATGGTAAAGAGTGATGAACATACAGGAAATATTAATTATTTTGGATAGATAAGAAAATTTTTAGAGATTCAATATATGGACAATAGATCGGTTATATAAATTAAATATGACTAGTTTGAAGTTCCTCTTCAAGGTTGTAATTGTAGTACCTAGGTTTTGGGGCTCTAGATTTCTGCAGTAAAATTTAACATTGCCCAGGCAACCTCATAAGTTATGAGTCATTATAACTCAGCATTAGTCACTAGGTGAGACTTGTCATCTCAATAATGAATTTTTCCAAGGTTACTATTTGGATCACGACCGGACCTCACAAGTCTTTAGGTAAACTGACAAGTCATGGTGAGGGACTCATGAAGAAAATAGTGTGATGGCCCAAAGTTTCTGCTCAATCCATGAGTCTAGTCAACGACTCTTGACCAGTCACCATGAGTCATTACTCGACCCATAGCAACTGGGAGCTATTTTACCTGCACGTTTTAACTAAGGGTAATTTGGTTTTTTCCTTTCTTTACACTTTACCCATGACATAAAAACATCTAAAGGACCCTATTTACATTAGTTAGTCAAATTAAACACAACTCTTATCATCTTAAACTCTCCAAAGCAACAGAAATCTAGGGTTTTCAATGAATTCAATCTTTAATATCTCAACGTTAGATTTTCTTCATATTCTTATGTATTTTAGGCATGTCTTTTATAACTACACTTATACTTTTTATTATGGAATGAATTGGCTTAATATGGGTTTATTTGTGGGATTGAAAAAATTAGGTTGAGGGGTTTTGAAAGGTAATCACTTGGATTGTTTTCCCCCATAGTTTTAAATGCATATTTCATAGTTTTGGGTTGAATTAGGGGAAAATAGTAAGGTTTAAAATTGGGAACATAGGTTTCCCTAAATTGATGGATTTTGTCTTGAAATTGACATTAATCTTAATCCACTTTATAAATTGGTTTTGAAATATGGGTATTTGCATGGCTTAACTTTTTGCTCTAAACAATTTCATTGCATTAAATGATAAATAGGATATAATGCTTTTGAAAGGACTTTGTTGCCATGGTTTTGGAATAAAATGGAACTTGGGAGTCTAATGGTTAATAGAATGGTTATTGCATAATGAAATTAGATTGCAAGTATAAATTGGTATGACGATGCAAAATGCTAAATGCCTTAATATATTACTCTTGGGTTAATTATTGTGATTATGTTCAAATGTTTTAGTTTGGGATTAAAGGTTATTTTGTATCTCACCGTGAAAGTGGAGTTCCTGGGGAGACCTATACTGGAAAACCATGTTTGTCGGCTTAGGGTCTTTATAACCGTATATATGATTCACACATTATATATATTTGGGATAGTTGGAGCCTCGGTATATCTAAACATCCCTAGAATTGCCTCGGTTCATATATATTACACACATTGAGACCCTTTAGACAAGGAGAGCTAAACACATATAGTCCGAGGGTGCCCTTAGGGCAGATAGAGCTACACAGTCTAGGTTAATTGTTTTGAACTCTCATGTTCATTACCCTTACCTTATCCCAGAATCTTATATATGTATATATATATATATATATGAATGTGTACATGTTGTTTGATTGATTTTTTACATGGTATTATTTTAACACTTTCCTAATTTAGATAGTAGTGCTTATCCCACTGACACTCTAGGATGCTATATTATTTCATGAAGTAGGGTCTTAATACTTTTATGTTACCCTTTTGCAGTATTAGGTGGTAAAGTTGTCCGCTAAGTTGATATGAAGTAGTGATCCTTCATCTTTCATAAAGGCATTCTATTTTCTTAGGTTTCTTTACAAATTTTGGACATTGAAGCATTCCATTTTCTTGGTCGGGGGAATGTCCTAACCTAAATTGGTATTCTGGTTCTAGAGGCTTTGTGGACAAGTGTGGGGGTTATTAGTCATTATGTTTTTCATATTTTATCCCTGGATTTATATACATATTTTATCAAGTGTGAGTTTTCTTTCGTTGTGATCTTTATTATGCTTAGGTGGTTAGGCTAAAGGGGTGGTCATCGGCCTACAGTTTACTTGAGTTACCCGTCACGACTAAGACCTTCTTTGGGTTGTGTCAAACTTGGTATTATAGCACGATTTTGGGTCTTTGGGAGTCAACGAAGAAGAGTCCAGTAGATTTACTATTATGGATGTGCATCACGCCATAATTATAAGAGAGAGGCTACAAGGCATTTAAGAATGTTTTCCTTTCTTGTATTCTAGTTGGCCTATATAGTCTAGTATCTTGAAAACACTCTGACTCCCGATTTACTCATGTTTCAAATTATGCCTCCCCAAAGATCTGATGTTCATAGAAACTCTGCTAGGCCCTCTATCCTATCTAAGGATGATATGGAGGGAACTCTCTCTGCTTATGGAGTCCAGACCTTATCTAGGGTCCTGCTCTCGATTGCACTGTTCCATAAGGATTTCCATATTTCCCCACTAGTCCTCCTTAAGCTGGTGACACCTATGATCAGCTGCCTTAGAGAGATATCTCTAATACGGTGTTCTGTTGACCCATTCAATTACTTACTCAGTTAGTAATATCTCAGTCTCTTTAGTTAGATTATGTTGGTTCTATTGTTCCTTCGTCTGAGGTCACTCGGGTTGACTAGTTCAAAAGTTTGCCAAACTTTACCAAATATAAGGGTGAAGAGGATCCTCAAGGGTTTACGGATAAAAAGAAGAAGATATTCTAAGTGATGCATGATGTTGATTTGAAGGTATGGAGTTTACTGCCTATCAATGGAAAGATGTAGCTTATTAGTGGAATATAAAGTACGAACAGCTGAAAGCTAATGATGCTTAGACAGCAACGTGAAATGAGTTTTCAGGAGCCTTTCTTGATCATTTCTTTCCTTAGGAGTTAAGGTAAGCTAAAGTACACACATTTGTGAATCTGAAGTAAGGCTAGATAAGTGGGAAATAGTATGCATTAAAATTTCAGTAGTTGTCTCGTTATGCTCTGTGGTTCTGTCAACCATTAGATCCATTATGAGGAAGTTTACTTCTAGTTTATCCCATGACTTGGTATTGGAGTGTAAGGCTAAATTGTTGAGAAATGATATAGATATCTCCAGACTTGTGGTTTATATGTAATATGTATAGGATAAAAAGAAAAGGTAGACAAAGATGGGAGAGAGGTAGAATAAGAAGTTTAAGTAGTCAGCACAGAGTGTATATCAGCAGAATAGTGGAAAAGATAGTAGTTAGTGTACCAAGAATATTTGGGGAAATTCTAGTTCATATTTGTCAACATGTATTCCTTATCCGAAGATATCTGATGATCGTCATTTTATGACTAGAAGTAGTCCTAAGGCACAGGGTGACCATTCGCGGGCTAGTATAGCTCAATCAACCCTATCTTATCCTCCTCACCGTTTCAATTTAGAAATAGAAGGTGTTGTGATATCTAGCTGTAAAGGTATTAGTCTGAAGGACATACACTAGAAACTAAGGTTTACCGACATGAGGGGTAGTCTTAATGACTGTGAGCTTTTGGGTACAAGGGAATTCCCCAAGTCTACATTTTAAATATGTATCAAGGAGGGCGAAGGGTAACAAGGAATCCCCTTCCATCTATGATATTTGTAGTTTGTGCAGCTACGCGCACTAAGACCCATTCATATGGTAACACTGGAGCCATATAGACAGTGGGTGGATTTTTACGGTAAACCTACACAACCTAGGTTAAGGTTTTAAAATGCATGATAAACCTTATTCCCTATCCCACACGGTAATATGTATATACATAATTGAACATGTTTATTTCCATTGGTTTGATTTGTTTTGAATTTATATCATTATTTTATCTTGACCCCGGAGTTACATTCTAGCATTTACCCTGCTAACCATTTTTGACAGTTATATCCCCATGCGATGTAGGAATCATCCATACTATAAGTTATTATGCTCAGTGACTTGGTGATTCAGGGATGGTTATTGAGTCAGACTGAAGTGGTGAGTTTCCATACTCTGAAAAAACCCATTTCATGCTATGGACATTTTATGTCATTGTTATTATTTGGTTTCGATTTTTCACTATGGATGGGGGCATGTCCTGACTTGATGTTATTTGGATCTAACTATAGGATTTGTTGGACTATTATGGGCATGGGTGGTGCCACTATTAGTGTTTAAATTGGTATGGGTATTGGCATTGGGATTGGTATTGGATGGTTAATTGGTTGTGGATTTTTTTTTATTTGGACTTGTTATCATGTCTTTAAATTAATATTATCCTACCTTATTATATAGTCAGAATTCATCTAGCATGGGGTTAAGGGTGGTCAATGGTATGGGTATTGGGGGTGGACTCCAGTCTCAGTTGGACTTGAGATATCGAACACGGCCAGGCCATTGTTAATTTCATGTCAGATTAGTATCAGTACCCTAGGTTCATGGTCGATTGGGTATCCCCATAGCCACCCAATGCAATGGGTTACCTTGGAAGGAAGATCCAACATAGACATTGTATAGGAACACAAATAACAAAGACATTCCACACAGAAAAAACTAACATTCGAATACCAATCCCATGACCTGATATTATTAGTACAAGAGCATCTCTACATTAGACAATAGAAATTACAACTCAACATCTAATAGTCTTAAATAGTCTAATACATTCGTCTAGAATATAGAAGACAGAATAAGGATAGAATCAAAAAAGGGAAACTCGAACTCCAAGAGCTCACCATGTCTCTTGATGATCAACACCTCATGATCTTAACTCAATGGAGGCTGAATCTTCTCCGATATCTCTGTATAAGATAACTAATCAACTAGAACAATAGTACAACATTCCATATCCACATATAGCATAACTTCATCCAACATAAGTAATCATTTTGGAAGTGTATATCCACGTATATACACTAACAATCATGTAATTACTATAATCAACACAACTTCCATCGTTAGATTATAAAGCAAAAGAACTTACCACGATGTCGCATACTGCCATGAAGTACACTCAAGGAAGTCAAACAAAAAACTCATCACGGTATCCCATACCACTGGAGAGTACACCAAATGATCAATTCATCAACATATCAAGGCACACTACACAAGCAACTCACCAAGGCCATATGTTGTACATTCTCGCCGTGGCATCTTACCGAGTTCTACAATCATTATCAAACAACAATTTGACACAACGAAGCCAATATCACCATAACATGGTTATATAGTTATTTAAACTCTAATTCGCTAATAAACTTCATGTCTAGCCTATACAAGCTAGCCTCCATTTCCATGAGCCACTAGTTTGCAAGTCTAATAGTTTAGTAGTCATCGAATAAGGAAAAGATACAAGTTGCCAACAATATTATTTATTCACCAATAATAAAGTATCTTCTTGTTAGCCTCCTAGTTATATAAGTGATCTATTAAGCCTCCACGATATCACATACTTGATGTCAACTTAACCACTAGTAATAAAATACTAGGTCTATTATCATTGAGCATATCACAACCATAAGGACTAGTTTCCATGTTTTAGCTAAGAATGGTCCACCAACAAGCTCACTAGGCTTCTAGCCTACAAGTCACAGTTATTTATTAGAGACAACTAGTTATTGCATAGGCCACTTTAATACGTGAAATTCAATAATGTAACCTTTTATCCAAGTGTAGTAGATTTACTAGGTGGGTCCTAGATTCTTTACAAGATTACACATATAAATTAGCCTTAACCAAATACTCGGCATAATCCACTTCTAGTTACTACTTAGAGTTAACAAAGGTTACACCTCTTATCATGTAATTAATGGCAAAGAATGGATAACAATTTACCAAAGAAGACATCATGTCCCAATTACACAAATGGGTTTAGCCACACATGGCATAACCTCACACACAATGATGCATTCACATATATACTTCATATACATAAAATTATCACATCATCATTACCCCTTACGAATCCACCGGACATCATCATAATGTCAACATATCCTCTGGATTAACAGGCATCGTCATAAGATCAATATATCCTCCGGATTAACTAGGCATCATAATAACATCAACATTTCCTCGGAATTCTCCGGGCATCATCATAACATCAATATATTCTCCGGATTCACCGGGCATCTTTATAACATCAATATATTCTACAGATTCACTACTCATCATCATAACATCAATATATCCTCTGGCTTCACCAGACATCATCATAACATCAATTATCCTCTAGATTCACCGGGCATTATCATCATATTAACACGTCTATCAAGACAATGATATACACATACATATGTAGACCAATCAATAAGAATGTCCAACCCACAAAGATATAATATAACTGATGTAAGGTTACACATAACATCATACTTTACTATTAATCTTCACTGCATAATATAAGTAGATGCTTGAGCACGAGTATGTAAATGATATACGCAGTCACCACTTTTCCAAGTTAACATGTTTATAAGCAAGTCTATTATAAGTCAAGTGCATGCTATCTAAATGCCTCTTTTACTCCCACTTTTCACAATACTCACCCAAAAGGAAAATCCTTCTCATAAACATTAGCTAAATCATTAGGCTTGGGTCATAGTAAGAGTGATAATCATAATTAGTGGTTCACTTGGGGAACTAATTAATAAGCCAAGTGATAGCATAACCATAGGTTCAATTTACAATACATTCCAAGGCTATCTATATCGTGATAACAAGATAATTAATCAAATATACACATTATCCAACCATTGACCACATGCATAACTAACAATCGTGGTTTATCATTATAACCTCATTAACATCGCTTAGTCGTTCCACAATTATCTAGATCACTAGGGAATTACATAGTTCAAGCTTACAGTAGGTCAAGTCCAACTCATAAATCCCAATAATACAAATGTTCACTTCTACAAGGCTAACTTTAACCCGAAATTAGGCGAGGTTATCTAATTTACACCATAAGGGCTGATCAATCCTTACTAAGGGCTCATTTGTTTGCAGTTAATGGAGGTCTGAATCTAAATGGTCCAGACTTCAGACCATTAAGTGCTTTTGTTTTTTATTAAGATTTTAGCTCTTAATAAGTCTGCATAGGTCTTAATCATTTAGATCTAGAATCAAGTCTTAATAGGTCTGAATAGGTATTTTCATGTTGGTTAATATTCATCGCCACTCTATTCATAATCATCAGTCACCACCTCTGCCACTGCCATCACTGTCAACCACCAATCACCTCCACCATAACAACCACCATCGATAACAAATATCGCTACTAACCACTATTGTCAACCACTACCATACCTACTACCTTTATTATTCTAATTATATTTACCGCCACCACGGCCGTCAACAGCACAATCATCATCAACCACTACTGATCAATCCCTACTATCGACCAACTCATCTATCACAACTAGCACCACCGCTAACTACAACTACTAATACATCACAACCTTCGCATATTCTTCGACGACCACCACCGTTATCACTAGTAACGCCACCTCAACTATCACTTCAATCATTATCATCACTACAACTTATCTCTACTAACAACTATCTCCACCATTATAACTAACAACATCTCTAACTAGCACTAATATATCGTCAACCATTATGCATTCATTTTTCAACTATCACAATCGACACCTCCAACTACTAATATCAAGCAACGTCATATAACAACCACCACCACCTCTATCAACCGCCACCATAATAACATCACTATAATATAAACCATCACAACTATCACCACTAATATTACTAATTACCATCATCAATCATTGTTCCGTAATCACCATTATAAACCATCTTTAATATTACTAATAAACATAAATATTTTTTTTAGTCATAATATAATTTTTTTGTATTAAATTACATACTTTTCTGATATATAAATAGTTATTTATTTGAATTGTATTTTTTATTTTAGTATATATACAAAGAATTTTTTTCACATTCAGATGTAAAAAAACAAACAGTCTTAATGATTCAGTTTTAGATCTAGAGACATCATCTTAATCATTCATACGTGCATTCAGATTCGGACGTCTGAATCTTAAAAAAACAAATGCAGCTTAAGCCTATAAGGAAAAATCTTCTTCAAGTATCCTTTCTAAGTCACCCCAAATACTAAGGCCAATTCATAACTAGTCATATCTAGGTCAACATACTCTTAAGATTAGTCAATAACATCATTCTCAAATATTAGAGCAACTAAGGTATTCTCATACTATTTATGAGACTACAAGTAGAAGTATCCTAGGTTTTATGCAATAGTCAAGCATCATATTTTACAAGTGTAATAGCATACAAAATTCAACTAATACCAAATGTCACCAATCATCCATTTATCATCTATGACCATGCCCAGTCTCACAAGGTATCAATAATTATATTATAATGAAACTCAATCTTACTATGAGTAAGCCTAACTTGCCTTGAGTCCAAATTGCTCACAAATCAACTAGCTTTGCCTTTCCTTATCTTGAAGCTTCTTCTTCCATGAGCCCAGCTATCACAACATAATATAAGCATTATTACAAGAATAACAATACCCATTATGGAACCTTTATGCCATGGGTCCAAAATGACACAAAACACCACAGTGGGTCCCACCTTTTGAAAATGAGTTTTCGAGACTAACCCATTGATTAACTATTATTAGAGAGATATAACCCTTAAAAAATTTGAGTAAATTAATCACATTTGGGGCTACAATTGTGCCTCAAATACTTAGAGGTTTTGGTTCTAGAAATCAAGAAATTAATACCAACTTTGCAGTAATCTTACCTTAGATTTGTAGCAAAAATCGATTACACAAGTTATTCAAGCTCCTAATCAACCCATAAGACTCACTTTGGAGATTTTTCTTTCTATTAGGGTTTAGATCTCAAGAGGGAGGAGCAAAATGGCCAGAATTTAAGGCAAGACAGCCTTAAAATAGGATTGACCAATTCTTAGGTCACGCGGTCTTGGACCCTTCTTGGTCGTGATCACGGCACCAAATTCAAACCTCACCCACCACAATCGCGATATCTCTCCCTATGCCAGGCACAACTAAAGCTTGGAACTTTGTTTCGGGCTTTGGGCAATGCCTCAAGATGCTTTCGTAGTCAATTTCAAGCAAATGATATTTGACACCACATAAATTTTGAAGTTTAAGTCGCATTGGTGAAGTCGGATTTTACATTTAAGGTTTTTTTACTAAAATTTTTACTCAACGATCAATTACAACCAATAAAGACTTCAAACTAGGAAAGTAGTTCTAAAAGCCAAATGAGCCACTAGGTAACCAAACTATCGAATCCAGCAAGTCACTAATGAATTGGGCTAGCTATGGAGAAGCTCTATCAGCAAAAATAAACAAGAACACGGACAATGACTTGAAGGTTCATTACAATATACAATAATAAGGAACTTTCATCCCTAAAATTTAATGACGAAAAAGATACCTGAAGTGTCAAACAAATAAAGATACTGGGCCCGTATCTCACTCTTAATCTCCTAAGTACCCTCCTCCACTTGTTAATGCCTTCTTTGATGCTTTACTATCAAAATTTCTCTAAAACTTTGTCTCCTCACTTCGTTAGCCAAAATTAGCATGGGCTCCTCCACAAAGGTCAACTGATTGTCTAACTTAACCGAGTCCCATCTAAGCACAATAATAGGATCAAGAATATAGTTCCGCAACATAGACACATAAAAAACTAAATGAACAGCAAAAAGACTGGAGACAAATCTAACTCATAAGCCACCTCACCCACTACATGGAGAATCTCAAAAGGATCAATAATGTGAGGGCTAAGCTTACCCTTCTTTCTTAAAATTATCACACCTTTCATAGCTGAAACACGAAGCAATAGATGATCACTAACTTCGAATCTCATAGAACGGAGTCTACAATCGACATAGGCCTTCTGTCTACTCTAGGCTGCTCTTAACCTATCTTGAGTCACCCTAACTCTATCCAATGATTCCTGAAGGAAATTTGTACCACAGAATCTAACCTCATATGTCTCAAACCATACTATAAGAGAACAATATCTTCTCTTGTACAAAACCTCATAAGGCATCATCTCAATACTCGAATGGTAATTTTTGTTGTAGGCAAACTCTGCTAATGCTAAGTGTTGATCCCACTGTCTTTCAAAGTCCATAACACAAGCTCGTAGCATATCCTCAAGCACTTGAATAGTTCTCTTGGACTGACCATCTATCTACGGATTAAAGTCTATACTTAATTACACTTGAGTACCCAACTCCTACTGAAATACTTTCCAAAATTGTTAGTAAATAAGGAATGATGGTATGATGTAATAGACACGGGGACCCTATGAAAATGAACAATCTCTCAAACATAAATCTGGGCTAACCTCTCTGCACTGAAGTCCATCTGAATAGGAAGGAAATATGCCGACTTGGTCAAATAATCCACAATAACCCAAATACGATCATGACCACAGGAAGTATGAGGCAAACCACTAATAAAGTTCATGGTAACCCTTTAGAAATTTCACTCGAGATTAGGTAACCTCTGAGTCAATCCGCCTAGACACTGATGTACACCCTTAACCTGTTTACAACATAGGCAACTACAAACTCTGCCACATCTCTCTTCTTATTGTACCACTAATAAAGCTTCCTCAAAACTCTGTACATCTTGGCCGTATCAGGATAAATAGAATAATAGAGCTATGACCCTCACGTAGAATCGACTGAATTAAATCATCAAGTCGAGGAATACAAACACGACCTTAAAACCTCAAGATGCCCTCAGAATATATGGTGTGTCTCCTAGACTTACCTTTAACCACCCAATCATGGAGAAGGCACAACTTACTATCCCCAAATTGACGATCATGAATCTGCTTAAATAAGGAGGACCTTGCCGCCACACAAGACAAAATCTTTGCTAGATCTGAAATATCAATGTGAACCATAAAATTGTCTAAGGAAGGGATGTACAGTGCCATGGTCCTCTGAGAAACTAATACACTTGAAAAACTACCCATACTCAGTGCCTTGCGACTCAAGGTTTCATCCACCGTATTCTCCTTACTCGGAAGATACAAGATGGAAATATCATAGTCTTTAGCAACTTCATCCATCTATGCTGGCAAGCATTAAGCTCTCGCTGGGTCATAAGATGCTAAAGACTATGATGATCAGTAAAAATCTCACAATGTACACCATACAAGTAATGCCTTTAAATCTTGAGTGCAAAAACTACCATCGCCAACTCCAAATCATGAGTAGGGTAGTTGCGCTCCTGCACCTTAAGTTTTCTAGAAGCATAGGAAATAACACAACCCTACTGCATCAAAACACACTTAATACCAACACCAGATGCATTACAAAACACTGTGACTCCCTGCCCCCTAAACTCGAAGGGCTAACATCGAGGATGTAGTGTGATAATCCTTGAGCTTTCCAAACACTCCTCCGAACATCGGAAAGGAACTTCTTGCTAAGTAAATCTACTTATAGGGACTGGTAAAGTAGCAAAACTCTTAACAAAACGCATATAATAAGCAGCCAAACCAATAAGACTGTGAACCTCAGTCGGAGCTGTAGGCCTAGGCCAGTCACGAATCACTAAAATCTTAGTCGGGTCTACCATAATAACCACCTTGGATTCTATATGTCCAAGAAATGACACTAACTCAAGATAAAACTCACACTTGGAGAACTTAGAAAAAAGTACATGCTCTTACAAAAACTGGAGCACAATCCTCAAGTGTTGCGAATGTCCTCACTACTCCTTGAATACACAAGAATATCATTAATGAACATGATAAGAAAAGTGTCTAGATAGGGTATGAACACACAGTTCATCAAGTCCATAAACACGGCTGGGTCATTAGTCAGCCCAAAAGACATCACCAAGAACTCATAGTGACCATAACGAGTCTTAAAAACCATCTTCGAGATATCCTCATCCTAAATCCTCAACTGATGGTAACTGGACCTCAAATCTATCATATAAAATAGAGTTGTGCCCTAAAGAGGGTGGAATAAATCATTCATACGAGGCATCAGATAATGGTTCTTCACTGTCACCTTGTTAAGCTGCCTATAATCAATACACATTCGCATCAACCCATCTTTTTTCTTTACAAACAAAATAGGGGCTCCCCAGGAGTACAAACCCTTATCATGAATATCCTGGATCTAGTAGTTTAGCTCCTTAAGCTTAGTAGGAGCTATACAGTAAGGTTCCATGGAAATAGGTCTCATGCCAGGCTCTAGGTCAATAGCAAATTCAATCTAACAGTCAATGGGGAATACCAAAAATATCAGTAAGAAACACTTAGGAAACTCACACACATAATATGAATAGAGTCAAGCATCATAATCTCTACAAGGGTATCACATACATAGGAGAGATAAGACTTACAACCCCTCAACATAATCCGTGTGGCCAAAATATAAGAAATAATCCCCATCAGATTGCAGATAATCGCTCCCTACCACAAGACTAGGGGTGCACTAAACATGGTAAAGGTAACGGTCTTGGCAAAGTAATTCATCATCGGATGATAGTGGGATAAACAGTCCATGCCAAGAATCACATCAAAATCCAATATATACAGAATAATAAGACAAGCACAAGTATCAACATCGCTAAATATCATAACACATAATCTGAATTCTCGATCCACTATTAAAGAATCACCTATGGGAGTAGATACATGAAATGGCACACATAATAAATAACCAGTCAAGTCTAATCATGGTGTATAATAAGCTGCTATATAAGAATAAGTTGATCCAGGATCAAATAAAGGAAGATCTGACTAGCGGCATACCAAAATTGCACTTGTAAATACAACATCCGATGTCTCAGCCTTGGGTCTAGCAGGTACTGCATACAACTGACTATGCCCACCACCTGGCTGTGCACCTAACCAATCTTCTTATCTGCCTGCTTGAGTAACACCTCGAGAACCCTCATTACCACCCCTATGACCTCACAATCCACCTCTACCTGAAGGATAAACTGCCCAAATAGGAGTAGTTCCCTAGGCTGAAACAACCATCGCCCCACGACTAGGGCACTCTCTAGAGAAATAATTCAAAAGTCCACAAGTGAAACAATAATCACAATCAGAGCATAAACTCATAGATCTGACTAATCTGGCATATCAGCTATCTAACATGGCCTATAAGTAAACCTCTTAAAGACTGATCACTACTCTTACTAGGGAGGTAAATAGTAATGAATTGACCACTATCAGTGGTGTGAAGAGTTACCTGAACTGATTGACTAGTTAGACTCTGAGGCTAAAAAGATGTACGTGGAGATTTTCAATCATAAGAAATACCACCTCTAAATTGGGAACTACTACGGCTACCACAAAATCTGCCCTTAAACTTGGGCCTCTTATTATGGCCCTCACGTCGATGTTCTCCATCACTCTATCTTGATCAGCAACCTCAGCAAAGGTCCTACCTACAACAACCAAATTTGACATAGTCATCCGAATATAAAGACTCAATCCTCTCTCAAAGAAACAAACTCTCTTATACTCTGTATAGCTAAGTCATGAAAATAAGCCTTATACTCGGCGACAGTCATAGAATCGTGCTCCAATCTAGAGAACTGATCTCTCAAATTATATCTAAGGCTACGTGACATAAAATACTGCAAGAATATCTCAAAATATTAAGCACAAGATAGAGAGGAAGATCCAACTTACCTAGAACTCACCAAACCCTTCAAGCAGTGTCGAGTAGACAAGTCTAACTAAAATATGGCATAATCCTATCCACGGGACTCAACAAGGCCTAACTCATGAAGTCTATCCTTACAAGTATTCATAAACTCAAATGTATCATCTCCAGGATCACCAGAAAACCTTAGTAGGGCAAACCTCAAGAATCTACCCAGCGTCTTCTGCTCCTCAGCAGACATAGTTGGCTAGTTACAACTGGATGAGTGACTATTGCTGAACAACTGTAGGAATAGGAGGATCCTCAACTCCAGGAGTTGCAGTTGTAGCTGCAGGCTACACTCTTATCCCAGTAGTCTGTGAACCATTAACAATACCCAACAGCTAAACTAAGGCATCTCTAAGCAAAGATAAGGGGATGAATTTTGGTGGAGCCAGGGCTGGTCCTTAGCCACCGCATACTGAGGTGGAGGAGTCTCTTTCTCGGGTGTAGGAATAAGGTTTGAGGGAGGTCCACCCTAATCCCTAACTTGGGACACATCACAAGTTTGGGTCTAGGGACCCTCCTTACGTATAATTGTAGCACAAGTCCTGGGCATCTATGATAGAGTAAAGTTAAGAGGATATTAAACAAATCAACTCAAACTCTTAGCACGATATGAGTGAAAAAAGTAATAGACTCCTAAAATGTCCTATAGCCTCCAAAAGATTAGAAATAGATGTCAATGTTTTGATCCACAAGACTCTATTTAACACTTGTTTTTGTACCAATAATATCAGTAAAACCTAGGCTTTGATACCAATTTTTCATGACCCAATTTCCGAGTCATGAAGGCACATACCATAACCCATAAATAGGTAAGCCAACACCGTAACCCGGAGCAAATGCAATGGATTACCTTGGTAAAAACGTCAAACATGGACCCTATATGGGAACACAATATAACAAAGATATTCCACAAAGAAACAACTAACATTTTAATACCAATTCCATAACCTGATAGTATAAGTACAAGAGCATCTCTACATTCGACAATAAAAATTAAAACTCAACATCTAATAGTCATAAAAAGTCTTATACAATCATCTCAAAAAGTCAGAATTAGTATAAAAGGGAAAAAAGGAAACTCAACCTCTAAGAGCTCACCTTGTCTCCTGATGATCAAAACCGCACGATCTCGAATAAACGACGACAATCAAAACTTGAGTATGCATCAAAAAGGTATAGAAGAGTTGTGAGTACCAAAACAAGGGTATCTAGTAGGCATCATCGATAGACTAAGATAAATTATAATATATGGACAATATAGAATAAGACAATAACTTAAAGTCAAGGTACAAAATCGAACCTAAATCTTCTCTAATATCACTATATAAGATAAATAATAAATTAGAACAATAGTAAAACATTCCATATCCATATACACCATAACTTTCATATAAGATGAGTAATTATTTTTGATGCCTAAAGACACATATATACATTAATAATCATGTAATTACCATAATTAACACAACTACCATCATTAGAGTGTAAAGCAAATGAACTTACCACCTAGAAGTACCCTCAAAAAAGATAAACAAAGAACTCGTTATAGCATCCCCATACCATAGGAAAGTACACCAAAAGATCAATTCATTAACATATCAAGGCACAAGTAAACAATCCACTCACCAAGGCTGCAGGTTGTACATTCCCGTCATGGCCTCTTACCAAGGACTACAATCATAAATATATAGCAATTTGATACAACAAAGCCGATATCACCATAACATGGTTATATAGTCATTTAATCCCTAATTCATTAATAAATTTCATGTCTATCCTATACTAGCTAGCCTTTATTTCCATGAGCCACTAGTTTGCAAGTCTAATAGTTTACTAGTCATCGAATAAGGAAAAGCTACATTTTACCAACACTATTATTTGTTCAGCCATTATAAAACCATCTTCTCGTTATCCTCTAAGTCTTCAATTAAGCCATCATGACATCATATACTAGATTTCAATTTAACCACAAGTAATATAATACTAGGTCTATCATCATTGAGATTATTACAACTTTAAGGACTAGTTTCCATATCTTAGCTAAGTATGGTCCACCAACAAACTCACTTGGCTTCTAGCCTATAAGTCATAGTCATTTATTAGAGACAACTAGTTATCACATAAGCCACTTTACAAGGCAAAATTATATAATGTAAACATTTATCCAAGTCAAGTAAATTTACTAGGTGAGCCCTAGATTCTACACAAGATTAAACATATCAATTAGCCTTAACCTAATACTCGGCATAATCCACTTCTAGTTATATCTTGGAGTTAACAAGTTCACTCCTCTAATTTGGTAATTAATGACAAAGAATGTATAACAAATTAATAAGGAAGACATAATGTACCAAGTACACAAATGGGTTTAGCCACACACAGCATAACCTCACATAAAACCATACATTCATATATATACTTACCATACATAACATTATCACATTATATTTCCTCTTTCAGATTCACTGGTCACCATCATAATGTCAACATATCCACCAGATTCACCGGGAATCACAATAACATCAATATATCCTTCAAATTCATCAGGCGTCATCATAATATCGACATATCCTCTTGATTCACCGGGCATCATCATAACATCAGTATATCCTCTAAATTCACCGAGCATCATCATAACATCAATATATCCTCCAGATTCACTGTGCATAACCATAACATCAATATATCCTCTGGATTTACTAGGCATCATCATAAAATCAATATATCCTCTGGATTCACTGGGTATCCTAATAACATAAATATATCCTACGGATTCACTGGGCAACATCATAACAACAATATATCCTCTAGATTCATTGGGCATAATTATGACATTAACATATCTTTCAAGACAACGACATACACATACATATGTAGTCCAATCAATAAGCATGTGCAACCTACAATGATAGATAAAAAGTGATATCGGGTGACATATAATATCATACTTTACTATTAAACATCACTACATAATATAAATAGATGCATGAGCATGAGTATCTAAATGATAAACACAATCACCACTTTTCCAAGCTAATAGGTTTATAAGCAAGTCAATTATAAGTCAAGTGCATGCTCTCTATAAGCCTCTTTTAGTCACACTTTTCACAATACTAACCCCACAGGAAAATCCTTCACATAAACATTATCTTAATCATTAGGCTTAGGTCATAGCAAGAGTACAACAACAACAACACACCCAGTATATTCCCACATAGTGGGTCTGGGAAGGGTAAAGTATACACAAATCATAAAACTACCTCAAATGAAGTAGAGAAGTTGTTTTCGATAGACCCCTAACTTAGGACCAATAGCAGTATAACAAACACGTCATAAATGCATATAAACTTGTATAGTCTGCAAAATAATACTACATCCTCAAGATAACACTAAAACCATGCATAAGAAACTTTAGACACAAATAAATAATGCTCTCCTATTTTAATTGATGCACTCTCCCCTACCTCTCTACCCTAATTCGCACGCTCAACACCTTTCTACCTAGGGTCTTATCTTCCATAAGCTGTAACTACTCCATATTATGGCTAATCACCTCCCTCCAATATTTCATAGGCCTACCCCTACCCCACCTAAAACCATCAAAAGTCAGTGTCTCACACCTCTACACTGGAGCTTCAGAGCCCCTCCTCATCATATATCAAAACCAATATGACCTTACCTCTCATATTTTGTCCTATACCGGAGCCACTCCTACTTTCTCTTGAATAATCTCATTTTTCACCCTATCTTTCGTGGTATGGACACATATCCATCACAAAATCCTTATCTCTGCCACCTTAAACTTTTGGATGTGGGAGTTCTTAACTGGACAACACTTTATTTCGTACAACATAGTCGGACGGACTACCGCTCTGTAGAACTTTCCTTTAAGCTTCTGGGACACCTTCTTATACCATAAAACTTCCAAATTAAGCCTCTATTTCAACCACCCAGCCCCATAACAATGCATGACATCCTCATCAATTTCACTATTGCCCTAAATCATAGACCCTAGATACTTAAAACTCTCTTTTTTCTAAATGGGCTGAGACTCCAGCTCCAAAATAACGTCAGCCTCCTGCGACATATCGCTAAAATTACTCTCTGTATACTTCGTCTTAGTTCCGCTTAACCAAAATCATTTAGGCTCATAGGTGTTTCTAAATCTCCAACTTGTCATTAACTCCTCCTCGAGTCTCGTCGATCAGTACCACATCATCAGTAAATAATATATACAAAGGCACCTGTCCTTAAACATGTCATTTCAAATTATCTATCACCAAGTCAAATAAAAAAGGGCTAAGAATAGAGCCCTGATGAAACCCTACTAAGAATTGAAAGTGCTCCAAATCTCCACCTATCGTACTCACCCGAGGCTTTGCGCCATGATACATGTCTGTAATCGACCTAGTGTACACCATAGGCTCCCCTCTATTCTCCAAGCACCTCCTCAAAATCTCCCTGAAAACTCTATCATGAGCTTTCTAAAGATCAATAAGCACCATGTGCAAGTCCTTCTTCCTCTCTCAAAATAGCTTCACTAATCTCCTAACAAGGTGAATGGTCTCAGTAGTCCAATCACTTGGCATGAAACTGATATGATTCTCAGATATAGTCACGATCCTTCTAATCCTAAACTCTACCACTTTTTCCAAAACATTCATAGTATGACTCAACAACTTAATCTCTCTATAGTTGTTGCAACTCTAGATGTCTCCCTAGATATTATATAATGGAATTATCGTACTCCACCGCCATGCTTTAGGCATCTTTGCCTTTTTAAAAATGATGCTAAAAAACCTTGTCAACCACTCCAGACCTGACCCACCATTACTCTTCCAAAAATCCACTGGAATCATATTCGAAACCATCGCCCTACTTCAACACATCCTACGAACAGCCCCCTTAACTTCCTCAACAACGATTTCCATACAATAACTATAGTCGTGACACTCCTCTGATTTCTCCAAGTCACCCAACATGAATCCTTTGTCCCCACTATCATTCAAAAGATTGTGAAAATAGGACTGCCACCTCTTCTTAATGAGGGCATCCTTCAACTAACACAGTACCATCCTCACCCTTAATGAACTTCACTTGGTTAAGGTCATGAACCCTCTGCTCTCTAGCCTTGGAAAGTTAATAAAACTTCTTCTCCTCGCCTTTCTCCTCTAAAGCTACATACAAGGTCTTAAAAGTTGTCGTCTTGGCTGTCGTAACCGCTAACTTAGCCTCTCTCCTAGCTACCTTATACTCTTCCTTATTCTCTGCCTCTCATCATCATCCTTTCTTTAAACCAACCTAGCATAAGCCACTTTATTAGACTCTATGTTCTTCTTAACCTTTTTGTTCAACCACCAGTCCCCTCGATGCTTGTTAGATTAACCTCTCGAGACACCCAACACCTCTCTAGTGGTCTCCCTAATGCAACTGGCTGTCGTCTCCTACATATTGTCCATATCCCCCTACTTTATAAAGCCCTCCTGCTCTTTAACTTCTTCTTCATCTCCAAAGCACTAGCCAAAGTTAAGCTACACCACTTAGTCTTGGACAAAACCTCTACACTCCTCTTCTTTCTGGCCTTATTGATTACTAAGTCCATCACCAATAGCCTATGCTAAGTTAAAAGATTCTCGCTAGGTATGACTTTACAAACTTTACATATCTCTTTATCACGCTTCCTAAGGAGAAAAAAGTCTATCTAAGTTTGGTCTATAGAACTGAAAAATGTAATAAGGTGGCCCTCCTTCTTTGGAAAGCTCGTATTTGCCCTCTACATCCCAAAGGCCATAGAAAATCCAAAAGAGAATTTCCTCTTTCATTTTTCTTGCCAAAACTAAAACTGTTATGCACATCATCATAACCTTTCGACAAAGACCTAATATGCCTATTAAAGTCTCCTTCCATGATAAGTTTCTCAGTGTTCGGCATGGGCCTCACCACCTCATCCACAACCTCCCAAAAACTCATCTCCTTCTTCTGTCCAAACCTGTTTGCAGTGCATAAGCACTAATAACATTCAGATTCGACCCTCCTATGACTAGATTAATAGATATCAAACTATCACTAACTTTCTTAACCTCTACCACCAGCTCTTTATGTTCTTCATCTACTAAGATACCTACCGCATTTCTATGTCTCATGCTACCCGAGTACCATAACTTATATCCATATACATCTCACGCCTTAGTGCCTACCTATTTAGTTTCTTAGACACGCACTATACTAACCTTCCTCTTTTAGTTTCTTGAAGTGCACCTATGTTCCAAGACCTAACTCTCACCCTAGAAGCACCTTTATCCCACCTAACCCTACTAACTCTCACCCTCAACCCCAGACTTGAACCTAGACCTGACCTTATCCCTATCCCTGACCTATGTCATAACCCTAGTCCACCATCTATCACCCTAGCCACTACTCTAAAGAAGATAATAGAAGAAAATAAAGAAAAAAAAGACTAAAAACATGACAAGTAATATCAATAAGCAAGCAAACAGTAAAACACACCACAAATACAAGCAATCAATAAGTGCTACTAAAACAAGCTAGAACAACGACTAAATAAGCTAAATTAGCAAATAAAACAAGCAAGCAGGTTTGGTACTCACAGCAACCACAAGTACTTTACTACTCACATCAATGAACACCTACTATCAGTTCTAGCAAGTCACTAAGGACTTAGGGAAGATATAGAGAATCTCTATTGGCAAAAATATACAACAACACAGACAATGACCTGAAGGGTCATTACATTATGTGACCCTATTTTTGGTTGTGTATTTTGGTTTTGGTCTCGAGTGTATTTTGGACACCTATTGTATTTCTACTATAATGGTTGACTCTGTTGTTGTTATGAGAGTCTATAGGGGTTGTGTGGTATCGGTGGGTGGTTGGGAGGCTTTGGTGGATCTGTTTGAATTAAACATTGTTGATTTTGATGTCATATTAGGGATGGATTGGTTGCACTCATGCTACGCCTCTTTAGAATGTCAGACCCATACGTTCATTTTTAAATTCCCTAATGAGATAGTTATTCAATAGGAAGGGAGCTCTCTAGTGCTTAAGGTATGGGTCATATCTTATCTTAGAGCTCGAAAGTTAATTTCCAAGGGATTTATTTATCATTTGGGCTGGGTTAAAGATTCTAACTTAGAAGGTACATCCTTATATTCTGTCTAGATGGTAAATTAATTTCCTGAGGTCTTCCTTGATGGCCTTCTTGGTGTACCTCCCAATAGAGAGATTGATTTTGTAATTGATCTTATTCCAGAAACTCTTTCAATCTATATTCCCTCATTTAAAATGGCCACAGTAAAGTTAAAGGAGCATTTAAATGATCTTTTAGTTAAAAGTTTCATCTTTCCTAGTGTATCCCCATGAGGTGCACCAGTTTTGTTCATGTATAGAAAAGAGTTTTCCCTTCATATGTGTATTCAATACCGTCAATTGAATAAAATAACCATAAATATAATTACCCTCTTTCGAGAATAGATGATTTGTTATATCATCTTTAGGGTGTTATGATTTTTTTCTAGATCGATCTTCAATTCGGGTATCATAAGTTAAATATTAAGGAGGAAGATATCCCTAAGTTTGGGTTGACTAATGCCCCGATGACATTCAAGGACTTTAAGGTGTGAATGACTTCAATTATTCTACTACAGAAGAAAATACTTGTGAATATGTGAAGTCGAGGATGATAATTGGTTGTGACTTTCAACTTGTCATTAAGATAACATTTCTTTATAGAATCACTTTGTCTGTAGAAGTTTTGTTTTCCATCACCTTGGTGAAACAGTTAATTTCTATTTCTACTTTTACTTCTTTTCTTTGCCTTTTTTCTTTGAAACATTATTTGCTTCGCTCAATTTTTGAGTGTTATTTTATTTTTTAATATATCGATATCACTTTTATTTGTTAATTTTTATTTTTTACTTTCATGATTTCTACATCTTTAGTCTTTGTTTGTTTAATTTTTAATATATTGCAATCAATCATGGTGACAAATATTAATATTTCTAATAAAGGTGAAACCACTAATGTATTTGCAATCCCACCCCATGATATGTTGATCCATTTGTTAAATCATGTCTCTCCAAAATATGTAGCTCATGTATGTTATATATATGTACATATAACTATTTTTGAGTTTTGTTAATGAAAAAAAAATAAAGAGGAAATACATGAGGGTTTCAACCCTAAAGAAACATAAGGAAAATGACAATGGAAAGTTGAAGATGATTATCGCACCAGGTCTAATAGTAGCAGTAGGTTCTGGAGCTAAAGATTTTGTTACCGAGACATCAGTGAAAGTTCTTCATAATTCTAGACATGATGTCACGAATTGAAAGAGAGTTCCCAATCTAGGAAAATATAGGATTATTGCTTATATGCTGTTAATTTACTTTGCTTTAATTTTATTCATAAATCTTTTTTATCTTGGACACATATATTCTATATTAAACTTTAATAGTTTTTACTTGAACAGGCATCATAAATAACTGAGGTCAATAACTATTGCATTTAAACTTTGTACAGCTTCATTCCTAATTATGTTAAAATATATTTTTGATAATTAGAATATTTAGTATACAAAATTATTAAATATATCTAGTCCAAGACATTTTGGCTCTATTCAATGAAAAATTGGCTCAACTTTGATTCTCAGTAACAAATTCATACATGGAATTGATCAGGATGATGACATTGATACATATTAGGAAGGTAATTGGGGATCAATTCTATCTATGAGGTTTAGCTACAAACTTAACAATTTTTCCGTGGGGCCATTAGAAATGATCATTACTGGGTTTCTCATATCTCAATCGATAAAACACCCTCTAGATTTGATCTTTGGAAACTAAAAATGGAGATAATGTAATAAGATTGAATAACTCTATGATAGAAATTAATAGGAGTTGAGTAGTTGTTGTCACTGGACATGTATGTAGTAAAGGTTTAAATTTATCAAGATTTTCTTTCATATGACAGCTTTTTAGATTTATAATTTGGTTTGAAACTAAACTGATAAATATTTATTTTGCCTACTTTTTTATACCATATTTAGTGAAGGACACCTTTCAGCTTCTGGATACACAAAATAATTGGGATACTATTCATCAAGCAACTAAGAATTTGTATTGATATCATCGTAGTAGACTTATGATCATTCTAAATTGTTTGAGAGAAAAGAGGAAAGTTTGTAAAACATGCCAGCAGATGCTAATGAAGATGAATGGAAATTTGTGGTGTAATACTTTAGCTATAATGAATTTAAGATAGTTAAAAGTACAAATAATTTAAGCTTTATATTTTTAGTTCTTATTTGATTTGTTATTTTTGGATTAAAATAAATCTCTAAACAACAAATCAATGCAAAAAATGAGTGACAGAAACAAATATAACAAGGCATAACATGAAATAAATCATACTTGAGGGAAAAAAAATTTCAAGCAGTGTCTTCTGAAGTGTTGAGATCTATCTTTGTTTTGATCGATTATTGTTATTCTTTCTTCAACAACATAATCTTATATATTTTGGTAGAGGGATAAAAACACTGAAAAAAGATTCAAACTATCAGAAACTTTGGGAATTAACTCACATAAAGTCAATGGAAATTGGGTTACTAATGTTTCTGTCAAAGTTGATGTATATAGAAAATCTTATCTTTGTTCATAAAATGAGTTTGTTTAAGTAAATACTGAAATTTAAAACTAGTACACTTTTTTGTAGGATAAAGTGTAAGTTGTCGCTGCTGAAAAAATTTGACAAATTGAAAAGGGGCACCGATGTGGATCCTATTATTAATGCTGCATTAGTAAAATTATAGGAGAAAAGTCAAAGTTGATCATTGATCAAGAAACTAGAACTAAGCCAGCAAGTAGGATATCTAAAATTTAAATTCAAGAGCAATTTCAAGCACAACAAAAAGAAGCAAACAAAGAATGTCGTAAACGAGAATGCCAAAAACAAGCAAATGGAAGTTAAAAATTAGCTCGAAGAGGAGCAAAAAAATTAAGAAGTTATGGTAGTTCATTTAGTGCATGACCAAGAAATGATAAAATAGAGTGTAATGACACTAGTATCTCATATGTAAAATTTTGAGGTATGTATTTATTTAGTAGACAAACTAGTAAATACTAAATTATTACTCTTATTGTACAACTTTGCTTCTTCCTCGTTCTCGTATCCTTACTTTTTATGAAATACTGAGTTATTTATTTTTATGCTATTTAATAGAATGACCTTGTACAACACTTCTCAATGTGGTTAAAAATTAAACATGTTCAAATAAGACATGTTTTGAAAGCCTTATGAATGAAATATGAGTAAGTAAACTTCATAAATTAATTCTCTTTTACGTAAAGTTCATTGTGAGAAATATTTAGCAGGTATTGGTGCAACTTTGCTGGGGCAATTATTTAGGTTAACCTACGTATACAAGAAAAGTTAAAATGTCTTCTATTGAGTACATCTGAAAGGCATTAGTATTATTATTACATATTGAACTGGTGTTAGTGTATGGTGTTGTGTATTTATTACAAAGGGTAGTAGAGTACTTGTAACCTTTAGATTTTGTAGTACTTTTTTAATTCTACGTTCTTATTAGTCATATCTTTAGTCATGTATAAGTTTGATGTAGAAAAATGAATATTTTTTGGCACAACAAATTTGTGACTTCCTAATCACATGACAATAGCTTTACCAAATACACAAAAAATTTTGTTTAGCGCCTTAGATTATCATATATTTGATAAGTTAGTCTATAAATTTAGTTTGACAACAGTTAAAATATGTTGTAGCATCTTAATTGAATGGGAAATTTAAAAGAAAAATAAAAGGGAAGACTGATAAAGATCACCCTTTTTTTCTACTTTTATCAAGGGAAGAATGGTAAAGATCACCATTTTCATCTTTCAGATTCATCAATCATAATAAGTAGAGAGGGGTTATATTAGAAAAGGGAAAAAAAGGGAAAAGGGTTGTTTTTAAAATTGGTGTGTCAGACTTGTTTCTTTATCCACTATGCATCTTTTTATCTTTTTAAATTGCAATAGGCAAACACAATAAGAAATGCATTGGAGGTGAATATTTGCTTTGAACTTATAGTGTTGGTATTGGTGAGCAGTTTCTAGAAGATTTATATATAAAGGAAAAACAAAAATCAGAGTTCAAAAAAGAATTAGTTGACTTAAAATATAGATCGAATTTTGAGACCAAAATCTTAAAATGGTTGCTTATGATTGTGATAAATTCAGATTTTTACGCAATCAAAAAGATGCTGAGCTTTAGGTGTTTGTTAAACATAATTAAATATAATTTATTAAAATGGCAATCATCTTATTTTATAACTACATTCATTAGAGGCTCCCCTAATGAAGATTCGAAACTAAGAAATGTAGTTTTAGAAGTTGAATTCTAAAGGTTTGAAGAAGCATATTCTAAAAAAGTTGGTTGAAGTAAATAATTAGATACAATAATAAATTTGTGTATGGCCTTCATTCTCTGTCTAAATAAGTTACTAAACTAAAAAATAAAAACTAATGGGTCATTCACTTGCAGGTCTTTCAAAAGATCAAAGAAGAGCTAAAAGTTCGTACAATGCTATATAGTACAGAAGAAACAAAGAGGAGACTTCTAAGTAAAAAGGCATTGCTTGAGAATAAATTGAAGACCTAGAAAAGAAGAAACCAAGTGATGTATGCTACCTAAGTGTCTCATGTTTAAAATGAATTTTATATTTAATATAAATTTGGAGTAGCGATGTATTGTTGAGCAAGATAGAGCGTGTGTAGTAATGCAATTGCCTCTAATTTCAATAGTACTATGGTAACTTGGATAACACCACAAAATCAAATATTCAGTTATTATTTAAGTCCTAAAAAAATACTTATTACACTTTACATCTATTATTTTTGTTGGTTTCATTGGTGTTTAGCTTATATTATATACTTTTATAGGAGGTTCCCATTCGATATTTCTGATAAGTTTTGACTTGTTGAAAAGATATTAATCTTGAAGGAATAAAATTATGGCAACATTGCAAATGAAAAGTATGTGAACACTAGAAATTTTTTCCTGACAATATTATCTTTTTGATTTTTCCTTTATGTACCAATGAAATGAGGAGATTCACCATGGAATCAAAGTGAGTTGGGGCATACTTCGTAGAGCATATTAGTATGTTATTCTCTTTGCTTTTTAAATATTATATTTCTATATCCTACAACTTACCTTATAAAATTATAAGTATAATTATGAAATACCCCAAGTTTTAGACTATAAAAATTCCAGACTGTTGGCCCCGCCAGGACTATGACTCGGGTAATGAATCATCAACACTAACAATGAGTTGTTAGGTGAGACGTGTGGTCTCACCAGTAAGATTTCCTGAGGAATTTTCCTTTACCACAAGTCAACATCATGAGTCGTGACGTCAAACAATGAGTCATGGTGAGTGACTCATGGTCATAATAGTGAAGGAAGTGAACTTTGATGTTCAGGTCATGAGTCCAAGCAATGACTCATGGTCAAACCTCACGAGTCATCACCTAATCGTGACGACTGGGCCTAAATTTCCTAGACATTATTATTAAGGGTTTCTTGGCCTTTTCCTTCTTTCACACTTATTTTCACGACATAAAATTACAATAGGGCCCTTTTATCCTAAATTACTCAAATCTAACATCACTCTTGTAATCTCAAACTCCTCAAAGCAAGAGAAAATTAGGGTTCATAAGGGATTCAATCTTCAAGATTCAAACCTCCGATTTTCTTTAAAATTCATTTGTATTTCAATCATGTCTCTCCTCCCTAAACTTCAATTTTATATAATAGAGTATGGTATTCATTGTTCATGTGGTTTTAATGGTTTTGTCTAAAATAGAGTTGAGGATTCATGATGATTATTCCTTGAATTATGTTTTTCATTGTTTAATATTTTGCCTATGCTTTAATTGATAATTTTTTGGGCTGAATTGGTGCATGGTTAATGTGGTTAGAATGGGGGACATAAGTTCCCCCAAATTTAAGAATTTTATGTTTTGAATTATCATTAACCTCAACTCACTTTGTAAACTTAATTTTGAAAAATAGATATGTATGATTTAACTTGTTTGTGGAATATTTCATTACACATAAAGGCGAAATGGATTAAAAAAGGATTTTAAAGTCCTTTGTGGCCATGGTTTGGGACCTTTTAAATGGAACTTAGGAGTCAAATTTGTTAATTAGAATGGAATGGCATTTTTTGATTAGCTTGCAAGCATAATTGATATGAAGACACCAAATGGTAAATTCCTTAATAAAGGACTCCTAAGATAATGGTTGAGATTATGTGTAAAGGTTATAACTTTTGCTTAATTGGGGTTGTGTAGCTCGTTGTGAAGGTGGAGGCTGAGGGGACTGATTATGGAAACCATGTTGGAGTCTTTGCGTCTCTAGACCTTGTATGAATTTACTTAGTTAGAGAGGCTAACATGTTGGAGTCTTTGTAACTCTAGCACTTGTATAAATCTACTTAGTTAGAGCGGCTAATATGCGTTGGGACTCTTTCAGTATGAGCAGGTGAACCCATATAGCCATAGATGCCCTTAAAATGGATAGAGCTACACAATCTCGGTTAATGATTTTAAATTCTCATATTTATGACCCTTCACCCTATTCTGATATCCTACATTTATATATATATATACATATATATATATATATATATGAATGTGTGCTTGTCGTTTGACTGGTTTTGGACATATCATTATTTTATCACTTTCTTTGATTTACAAGTTAGTACTTATCCCTCTGACCGTCTTTGGACACTATATCATTTCATGATGTAGAATCCTAGGGTTCTTTAGTTAGTGTTATGCAGTGTTAGGTGGTACGGATAGCTGTTGAGTTGTTGTGAAGTGGTGAGCCTCCACATCTGGAAAAATTTACTATTATAATATATTTATTTTTGGATTTTGGTAATTGAACATTTCATATTCATGGTCGGGGGTATGTCCCAACCTAATTAGGTATTCTGGTTTTAGAGGCTTTGTGGAAAAGTGTGAGGGTTGTTAGTCATCGTGTTTGTTTTCTGTTCTCTTTGAAACACCCTGGATTTTTTCCCATGAAAATTTCTTGAGCTTTGAGCTCACTGTCTTGGTTATGACTTTACTTCACGAGTCGTATGGTGTCTTGATGTGTCAGGTGACCCTAGTCGTAAAGTGGTCAATATGCGGTGTCGAGTTTTTATCCTAGGTTTAACTTGAGGGCATGAGCTGTAAGGGCTTATAACATTCATTTGGTGTAGTCATAACCAAATCATGCAAGTTTAAGGCATGATTCTGCTATGAGTATAAGTGGCTCACTATGAGCCATAGGGATATTTACGAGTCGTGGGATAAAATCATAGAAAGTCTAGTGTTTAACATATTTGAGTTCTGTGTTGACTATGACTAGACGTTACGAATTGTAAGATGTCATTACGAGTTTGATGATGGAGTCGTACAGTGGGAAATGTATGGGGTTCCTAGTCTCTATATTGGTTACGACTCATGGTCACGAGTCATAAGGTGTCAGTACGAGTCAAGGGGTTGACTCATAACTAAAGGCAAACTTTCCAAACTTCTAAGTTAAGGGCATTTTCCCTCTAGTCCAACATAAAAATTATGTCATATAACATCCTTAGGACATTATTAGAAATCATAAATACATCAAATAGACTCAAAAACACTCTCAAATCCTCATGTGCAAGGACACTTGGGGTTTTCTAAAGATTAACCAATTGAGGCTTCCAAAGGTGATTTCTCTCCGTACTTCTTGGTGTTTAAGGCATGCTACTCTTCTCTCAATGTCAATTTTTGTAAAGAATGTTATTTAAAGTGTTATTCATGAACTATTGATGTTAGGTTTTGAACTATGGGTTGAAGGTTTTTAATGGAAGTTGTTTAAATTCTTTTCCATGATATTTATGAAACTATTATGCTCAAATTGATGGTTATTTAAATGCATTTGGATGCATGGGAATGGTGGTTGGAAATAGGGGTACCATGGAATTACCAAATTGATTATTTGAGCATCGAAATTTGTAATAAACTCAACCCATTCGCATAAGTGGTTTTTGTTTATGCATAATTAACTTGGCTTTTCTTGTTTCTTTAAACTAATGCATGGTATGAATTATTAAATACTTAAGGATGGTTGTTTTTTAAAAACCTTATGGGGCACAATGGAATCCCCTAAGTGAAAGGTTTATGAAAATCTTGTGGGGTACACGGCAATCCCCTAAGTGATTTTAATAATGGAGTCTCCAGGGTACACAAGAATCGCTTAAGTCTTGGAAATTGACATTGTTTGCAAACTATAGTCGGTATGATGATACCACTTAATAATTCCTTATTAATTGACTCTTATAATTAGCAGTTTGGTTATGTGTTAAATGTTTTAATTAGGAAATAATGGTGGTTGTGATAGATAGCCATAAAGGTGTGAGTCCACTGGACCGACTCTAGAAACTCATGTTTGCCAACATAAGGGTTGGTCTTGAATACTATACGCTTTTAGGGTACAAGGGAATCCCCTAAGTCGATACATGTGTATATCGTTATCATGGAAGGAAAAGGGTACAAGTAAATCCCCGACCAATTATAATATCACCAGTTCGTACGGCTAACACGCACCGAGGCTTATTCATGGGGTAACACTGGACCCATATATACCATGGGTGGACTTATAACCATAAAGCTAGGCAGCCCAAGTTAATTTTTTGAAATGAATATCAATCCTTGTTCCCTATCCCGACATAGTATCTATGTATATATGTATTTGCATATGGTTATGTACATTGGTTTGATTGGTTTAAGATCAATGGCATTACTTTATCGTTTTTCCTGAGTTAGATTCTAGCGTTCATCCTTCTAACCATCTTCACGTAATGTATCACCTTGTGATGCGAAAATCGGCCATACTTTCACTCTTCCTACATAGTGACTAGAAGATTCGGGGATAGTTGTAAGTCAGACTGAAGTTATGAGCTTCCGTACTTTGGAAGACCCTATTTCATGCTATGGATTTCGTTATGTCTTTACTATTCCTTTCATATTGGTTTTTCTATTGTCTGGGTCATGACCCGATCGTATATTCTTTTGTTTTGATTAGATGCTTTATCAGATTAGTTTGGGCATGAGAGGTGTTGGTATCGGTTATGGAATTGGTATTGGTATTGATATTGGTTGCATATATGGTTGTAAATGGTTGATTTTCGTTATAGACTTATTATAATGTTTATTAATTTATATTACCTTATCTTGGTATATGTTTGGAATTAATCTGATGTTGGGTGTAAGGTGGGCGATGATTTGGATATTAGGGGTGGTCTCTAGCCCTGGTTGGACTTAAGATACCCAATGTAATGCCCGAAAATCTCCTCTTGGAACGTCATACGGTGCTTAAGGCTCAAGTAGCCCCAAGCTAACCCTTTGAGCCTATTACTACATATAATAACACAATTCGAGATGAACTAAACAAAACACTGGTACTGTCACGTCAAGTGATAAAAAATACCAAAAAAATACTTGGTCCAAATGATCACAATACTGGAAATCTCAACATACTAACAATTGATAACTAGTCTGACAAAGCCTCTACTACTCAAGTCTACTAGAGAGCCATTGGGATAGGTCCCCAACTGACTCAAACTGAACTGAAAGCTATAATATGTCTACTAAAACACTGAAATGTCTGAAGATAGGTCCTGGAACCATGAGGACTCACAACTGTAGAGATGTAGATAAAAGTACTCAAAAATCAATGATGAGGCTGGTACTTTGCACTTGAACCTACATTATAAGACAATGTATCACATAGACATATATGTGGATTAGCACTTGGGAATGTACTGAGTATTTTGGGGTGTATGCATTTACAAAAAACAATATCCATACTCTTTAATCAAATCATGCATGCATATATGAATGACTCACATAGCTTGAATACGTATACAATATAAATCTCATAAATCATGTAGAATGAAGCATGTAACACAAATCTCGTGAGTCATATACTTTAGCTTTAAAAATCTGAACATTTCTCTTATTCTTATTACTCGAAGACTAAAGAAAGATTTAAACAATACTTTCAGACTCATGCTTTTATCTCATGGAGAGTAAAAACTTCTTTAATACTTAAGAACTTAGAACTCTGTTAAACTCAAGACACTTGGCACTCAGAATTCTATAACTCTTACTAGTAGAGAAAACTACTTTCTTCTTGGAAAAATTTTACTTCAAGAAACTATTTTGAAAATCTTACTATTAGGGAGAAATCACTCATCCCAAAGCTTTAGGGAAAATATTCTATCTCCAGGGAGGTTCTCTTAACCGACATAAACCATGCGAGCTACATGGGTTCCAATGTCTTGTCCTCCTAAGAAAGAAACCTCATGTTGGGGAGAGGCGTCATACTCTTTCTAGGGAGTATAACCTCAACTTAGTGATCACTTATCTCAGCCTCAGGCCCATAACTCTCAATTCTATGGTGGCATGTAGTTCTGGGGTATTAAATTATAGTAACTTACCCAAATCGGTGCTAAATACTACTCTGTTTAGTTAGCTACGCTCATCTCATGGAAATCCACTTTAAAATAATCTCATGGTTCATAAGAACCCAACTATAAAATTTGTAGTCTCATTTGGTCAAGTGGATTTCAAAGCTACTATGACCATTAAGATCAAAGATTTCTCAATATTCTCAAAGTACTCAAATCATGGGTGCTTATAGCACAAAAGTTCATAAAAACTGAAATCTCAAGTAGGTTTTAATGACCCATGATCAAATCTCAAGTTAAGACTTATTAAAATGCATACTAGATATCATATGGACTCATAAATCATATAGAAATCTGGAATTTACAGCAATTTGTCTCAAAATCTTAACATACTCATGTACTTCAATTTCTTGAACATTGGCAAACCTCAAAACTCATGCATAGTAACATTGTGTATGAACCCACACTTCAAATTCATAGGAGAACTCATAAACTCATGTATCTTTGTAATTTAAAACATGTTTTGGGCACAGGGACAAAAGAATTGTCCTTGTGCAAACCCCACATACCTTAGATTGTGAAACTTAGATGAACAAGCTTGCTTGAAACTCTTCTTCTTACTCATTGAGAGAGGGTTCTTGAAGACTTGGACTTGGATAACTCGAATCTCAACACAATTTGTAGAATCTATGGTGAGTTCTTGAATTTCTTCGAGAAGGATTTTGGATTTGCTCTTGAGGGAGAAACCCTAGCTCTTGGATGTTTTGGGAGATAATGAAGTCATATGCTTCGTTTTGAATATATCAGGGCATTAAAAGGGAAAACACCCAAAATATACTTTTAAAAATGACTTTAAAATACTGAATGGGATTTACGACGGTCGAAGTGACGGTCCGTCGCTAGTCTGACGGTCTGTCGGATCGTCCGTCGCACGTTGGTCAGAAAAATCTAGACTACCTTAGTTACGACGGTCCTAGCGACAGTCCGTTGCTTGCTTGACGGTCTGTCATCTTGACCATCGTACTTGGGCCTGAAGAGGGAGTCACTGCCTTGGTTACGATGGTCTAGGAGATGGTCCATTGCAAACTTAATGGTACGTTAACCTGTTCGTCGCACTTGGGCGGTTCCGACAACTCTCTATAAAACAACCATAACTTCTCAGTTCGATACCGGATTTGGACGAAATTGGTATCGTTGGAAAGCTAATTAAATTCTCTACATGACAAAAAGTCAATGTTAGGGAAATTCGATCAAAGTGAAAACACTAATCACTTTGGAAGTCCCTTCTCAATCTTTTAGGGCCGAAATTACACTTCACTTGACACACTCTAAGGCTCAAAATACGAGAGAACTTTTGCGGGGTCTTAAAATATCTCCCCCTTGGGAACATTTTTCCTCTAATTTCTCTTGTTAGACTAAGAGCACAGGAAAAACTGAGTACACATAGCTGAAGCAATTTGCTAAACGGCTCAAAATCTTTCTAAACTCTTGAATACTTCGGAAATTGCAAGAACTCATGCAAAAATAGATATATAGCTGAACTTTAGATTTAGAAAGGCTGAATTAAGGAACAATAATACCTCCGGCTTGATCTGAACTCATAAAAAAGAGGTGCAGGTACTTGGCTCACATGTCTGCTTCTACCTCCCAAGTAGCGCCCTCAACTGACTGGTTCCATCATAAAAATTTGACCAAGGGAACCTCTTTGTTCCTCAGTCTATAGATCTGGAAGTCTTGAATCTCAATAGTAATCTCATCGAATGAAAAATTGTTTTGAATATTAGTTCTCTCTGAAGGATCCACTACAACGGAATCACCAATATGCTTTTTAAGCATGGAGACATGAAAAACAGGATAAACGGCTGATAGCTCTGCAGGCAACTCAACTTCATAGGCTACTTTACCAACACGACTCAAGACTCTATAGGGGATCACATAACGGGGACTAATCTTCCCCATTTTACCAAACCTCTTCACCCATTTCATGGGTAAAATATTTAAGTACACCAAATCACCCACCTCAAACTTAAGTTCCCTTCTCCTCACATCAGCATATGACTTTTGACGACTCTGAATTGTCTTCAACCTTTCTCTAATCAACTTAACTTTCTTCATAGCCTCAAACACCGCATCAAGCCCAATCATAGCAGCTTCACCCACTTCAAACCAACCTATGGGTGATCTATATCTTCTACCATACAAAGCCTCAAATGGTGCCATCTCGATACTAGCATGGAACTATTGTTATAAGCAAACTCTATCAATGGAAAATGCCCATCCCAACTACCTTTAAAATCAAGAGTACATGCCCTCAACATATCTTCTAGAGTCTGAATGGTCCTCTCAGTCTGACCATCTATCTGCGGATAAAAAGTAGAACTCAAATGAACTTGGGTACCAAGACTCTACTAAAATGCTCTCCAAAACTGAGAAGTGAACTGAGTACCCCTATCCGAAATGATAGACAAGGGAACTTCATATAACTTGACAAACTCTCGGATGTACAATCTAGCATAATACTCAACTATATAAGATGTATGCAAGGGCAAGAAATATGTAAAATTAGTCAGCCTGTCCACAATAACCCAAATAAAATCATGATGATGACGTGAAAGAGGTAAAACTGTAATGAAGTCCATATTCACCTCTTTCTACTTCCAAGTAGGTGTACCAAACTCTTGCATCACACCAGCAGGTCTTTGGTATTCTACCTTAACTCATTGGCACATTGCATACTTTGCTACAAACTCAGCTATATTCTTCTTCATACCACTCCACCAATAGATTTCCTGCAAGTCGCGGTACATCTTGGTAGTGCTGGGATGGATAGAATACCGTGCGCCATGTGCTTCAGCCATAATTCTCTGCCTCAGATCATCAATATATGGAACACACAACCTACCCTGCAATCTCAACACGCCATCTCCCCTTGGGATAAAACCTCTACATTTTGGTCCTTAAGATACGAGATAAAATAACTCTTGGGAGATACCGAACTCTCAAACCACTCAAAAACTGGTTCATCAGGGAAATAAAACTTGACCACACCGGTACAACAGTCTATAGATACATAGAAAGAATAAAGCCAATCCATACACTGAATAAGGTCAAAATCCACCATGTCTAACTCTATTAAATCAGTAAATATGACTCTATGAATAACAGTAATAGGACAATTTTTGTACACTTGCTTAGCAACCACTGATTCCCCTACTGATGTGGAAACTAGAAAAGGCTTAGGAATCTTTTTGGTACTCATTTCAAAATTCACAGTGACTAATAGGGTCAGATAGGAGAAACTTGACTTGGGGTCCAACAACACATAAACATCGAAGCAAAAGACATGGAGCATACCAGTAACAACATTGGGAGAGTCCTTATGCTCCTGATGGGATGGTAAGGTATAGAATCTATTTGGATTTAACCACCAGCAGTGCTAGATCAAGCGCCCTGAATAGGGAAAGGATGAGGTACAGGAGCTGGTGCACTAGTAGTCTGTAACTGAGGTCGAGAATCTCTTTTCCCCTGCCTAGCATGCGGACAATCTCTAAGTCTTTGGCCCAGCTTGCCACAACTAAAACAACCCCTATGATCCACTAAACACTCACTGGTATGATATCTACAACACTTAGCACAAGGAGGATAGAGGGATCTGTTACTTACACAGTCTTGTAACCTAGACATAGAAGACCTGTTCCCTTATTCCTGTTTGCCTCTCGGTGCTGGAGCACTAGCTGATAAATATACTGGTATAGATGAATGACTCTAGAACTATGGAAAGTTCCCTTCATGTGGCCTAGCCTGACTATACTCATGCTTCTTAGATCTTGTCCTCTTGTTACCCCTCACTCTATCTTTCTCTCTTATCTTATCCACCTCTATCAGCTGTGAATGTACCATTAACCTAGCCAGATCCTTATCCCTATTCAACATCGCCATCCAACACTCTTTCAATACCAAATCAGAAACACTTGTCATGAATATACTCATACTAGCTCGAGTGTCAGAAATCAAATCAAGAGCATACTTGGCCAACTATTTAAACTTCAAGCAGTACTCCTTAACAGTCATGGCGACCTGCATTAAGTTAATAAACTCCTTAATCTTTGCTTTCCTCATCTCAAGTGAAAATAACTTGTCCAAAAATGCATCTTGGAACACCTGCCAAGTCATAGGAGCAACACCCTCACATCTACCCTTTCTCCATAATACAACCCAGTCATAAGCAATATCCTTAAACCTGTAAGATATAGCTCGACACTTTCTTCCTCAAAAATATGCTTTACCTGTGTGATTTTTCTCACCTCCTCAAGGTATAACTGTGGTTGCTCACCTACCTTAGACCTATAAAACTCTAGCGAATTCATCCGCATAAAATCACAAATCCTAGCAGTAGCTAAATCACCTCCTTACTGATTTAGAACTATGACTTGGTTATTAGCTTGAACATTAGCAGTGAATACTTGGGCTAACGCCTGAAAGGCCGCCCAAAACTCAGTATGAGACAATGTCTCATTCAAGGGATCAACAGGCTAGGGTTGCTCATTATTATTTCTGCAGGTGTTCGCTCATCGGAGAGGTAATTCTAAAATAGAAGATCATGAATTATTAGATAAGAGGGATAACTATAGGCATGATAGAATCTGAAAGAAAGAAATAACTTTTTCCTAAAATGTCTCGTATCCTCTTTCTCATAGATGTGGTGCAATACACACCGATGATCAAGACTCTACTCAACGTGGCTTGTCAGACTCCCTAAGACTCCTTAAACCTTAAGCTCTAATACCAATTTTGTAATGCCCTAAAATCTCCTCCCGGAACGTCACATGGTGCTTAAGGCTACAAGTTGCCCCAAGTTAACCCTTTGAGCATATTACTACATATAATAACTCAATTCTAGATTAAATAAAAAAAACATTGGTGCCGTCATATCAAATGATAGAAAATACTTGATCTAAACAACCATAATACTGGAAATCTCAACATACTAACAACCTAATAACTAGTCTAACAAAGTCTCTACTACTCAAGTCTACTAAAGAGCCCTTAGGACAGGTCCCCAGTTGACTCAAACTAAACTGAAAGCAATAATATGTCTACTAAAACATTGAAATGTCTGAAGATAGGCCCTCAAACCATAAGGACTCACCACAATAGAGATGTAGATAAAGGTACTCAAAAATCACTAACGAGGCTGGGACTGAGCACCTGAACCTATAAGATAATGTAGCATATAGACGTATGTGTGGATCAGCACTTGGGAATGTACTGAGTATATGGGGGTGTATGCATTTACAGAAAATAATATCCATACTATTTAATCAAATCATGCATACAAATATGAATGACTCACATAGCCTGAATATGTCTACAATATAAAGCTCATAAATCATGTAAAATGAAGCATGAAACACAAATATCGTGAGTCATTATACTTTAGCTTTAAAAATCTGAACGCTTCTCTTATTCTCATTACTCGAAGACTAAAGAAAGCTTTAAACAATACTTTCAAACTCATTCTTTTATCTCATGGAGAGTAAAAACTTCTTTAATTCTCAAGAACTTAGAACTCTTTTAAACTCAAGACACTTGGCACTCAGAATTCTATAACTCTTACTAGTACAGAAACTACTTTCTTCTTAGGAAAATTTTAGTTCAAGAAACTATATTGAAAATCTTTCTATTAGGAAAAAACCACTTATCCCAAAGCTTTAGGGAAAATATTCTATCTCCATGGAGGTTCTCTTGACTGACATAAACCATGCGAGCTACATGGAGTCCAACATCTTGTCCCCCTAAGGAAGAAATCTCACATTAGGGAGAGGCATCATACTCTTGCCAAGAAGTATAACCTCAACTCAGTGATCACTTATCTCATTCTCGAGCCCATAAATCTCAATCCTATGGTGGCACATAGTTCTTGGGTATGAAACCGTAGTAACTTACCCAACTCAGTGTTGAGTACTACTCCCTTTAATTAGCTACGTTCATCTCATGGAAATCTACTTTAATATAATCGCATGGTTGATAAGGACCTAACTATAAAATATGTAGTCTCATTTGGTAAAGTGGATTTCAAAGCTTCTATGCCCATTAAGGTCCAAACTTTCTTGATAATCTTAAAGTACTCAAATCATGGTTGCTTATAGCATAAAAGTTCAAAAAAACTGAAATCTCAAGTAGGGTTTAATGACCCATAATCAAATCTCAATTTAAGACTCATCAAAATGCATACTAGATATCATATGGACTCATAAATCATATAAAAATCTGGTATTTATATCAATTTGTCTCAAAATCTCAACATACTCATGTACTTCAATTTCTAGAACATTGGCAAATCTCAAAATCTCATGTATAGTAACATTGGGTATGAACCCATACTTCAAATTCATAGGAGAACTCATAAAGTCATGTATCTTCATAATTTAAAATAAGTTGTGGGCACAAGGACAAAAGAATTGTCCTTGTTCAAACCCCACATACCTTAGATTGTGAAACTTAGATGAACAAGCTTTCTTGAAACTCTTCTTCTTACTCTTTGAGAGAGGGTTCTTGAAGACTTTGACTTAGGGAACTCGAATCTCAACTCAATTTGTAGAATATATGGTGAGTTCTTGAATTTCTTAGAGAAGGGTTTTAGATTTGCTCTAGAGAGAGAAACCCTAACTCTTGGATATTTTGGGAGATAATAAAGTCATATACTTTATTTTGAATATATCTAGGTATTAAAAGGGAAAAGATCCTGAATATCCTTTTAAAAATGACTTAAAAATACCGAACCTGATTTACGACGATCGGAGTGATGGTCCGTCGCAAGTCTTATGGTCCGTCGAATCGTTCATCAAATGTTGGTCAGAAAAAAGACACACTACCTTAGTTGCGACGATCCTAGAAATAGTCCATTACTATCTTGATGGTCCAGCATCTTGTCCATCGCACTTAGGAAAGAAGAGGGAGTTACTGCCTTGATTATAATGGTCTATCGCAAACTCGATGGTCCATCAACTTGTCCGTCGAACCTGGGTGGTTCTGACAACTCTCAGTAAAACAGCCATAACTTCTCACCCTGATATTGGATTTGGACAAAATTGGTATCTTTCGAAAGATAATTCAATTCTTTACATGACATAAAGCTGATATTAGGTAAATTCAATTAAGGTTACAACAATAATCACTTAGGAAGTCCCTTCTCAATCTTTTAGGGATGGAATTATACTTCACTTGACATGCTCTAAGGATCAGACTACGAGGGAACTTTTGTGGGGTCTTACAATTGACACAATAAAGACCAAGTTTGGGTGGTGTCTTATTGTTATCATAGCCTAGGTTCATGGTTAATTGGGTGTCCACAAAGTCGTTTCAAGTAGAGTCTCTTTTATGAGAGTGTAGAGTATCACTCCTAAAGGGAAAGGCTATGAAATATTTAGAAATAGTTCTCTTTCTTGTGTTCTATTTTTGGGCTATAGAAACTTAGGTATTTGATCTCTCTAATTCTTCTTTGTTTGTATTTCAGCTCATACCTCCAAGAATATCTAATGTTCGTTAAAACCCTTCTGTCCTGTGTGAGGATGATGGAAATGGAACTTGTCTTGCTCTAGGGGTTTAGACTATATCCTAGACACTATCTCTAATGGTCCTAATGGAACTCTACCAGATCCTTCTATCTTTCCTCAGACACCTCAAGTTAACGTATCTAAGTCTGAGTTTTGACTGTCGATCCATTTGCTCACTCGATTGGTTGCCCCTCAAACTAATTGTGTAGATTCTATTGCCCCATCATTTGAGGTCACTAGAGTTGGCTAATTTATGAGTTTGAACCCTCCTATTTTGACTGATATAAAAGTTTAAGAAGATCCTAAATATTTTATAGATGAAATGAAAAATATTTTTCATGTGATATATGTCACTGGGTGGAAGGTATGGAGTTTACATCCTATCAATTGAGAGATGTACATTAGTGGTATGAAGAGTGGGAGCAACTCAAGGGTGAGGATGTTGAGTCTACCTTGTGGGAGGACTTTTCTAGAGCTTTTCTCGATCACTTCTTTCCTCATGAGTTGAAGGCTGAAGAATTGGTAAATTTGAGACAACGCAAGATGACAGTTAAAGTATGCCTTGAGGCTCCATATGTTACCCTGGTTTTTTCCTATGTTGGTATCTACCACGAGGGCTAGAATGAGAAAATTTGCTTATAGGTTATCTCGTGATTTGATTCTAAAAAGTAAGGTTGTCTTGTTGAAAAAAGACAGATATTTCTCGGCTTGTGGTTTATATGCAATAATTTGAGGAAGATAAAAGAAAGGAAGTAAGTTGAGATTGGGGAAACACAGAGCAAGAAATTTCGGCATTTAAAACAAATGGGAGGTTAACAGCAAAGTGGCAGGAATGGTGGAAAGTGGTCCAAAAAAAAGTGGGCCAATTTTGGGTCCTACACGATGGCTAGTGCTCCTTACCCAAAGCCATCTAGTGACCGATAGTTTCAGGGTGGAGATAGTACTAGAGCACAAGGTGCATAATCTTAGGATAATGGGGCCCAATCAATTCCATCATATCCTACCTGTAAATTTTATGGTTGATTGTATCAGGGTTTTTGATATGAGGGAAGGGACAAGTGTTTTAATATGGTCAACTAGGGCATATGCTTAGAAACTGTTCGGTGGGTAAGGTTTCTTCTGGGGCAAGTAAGGTTCTAGTTGCCTCTTTATCATCTCTTTCACAAAAGGATGCACCATCTGGCTCCGATACAGGTCGGAACTGACTCTATACTCTAACTACCCATCAAGATTTCAAGGATCTCCTGATGTTGTTATTTTTATGTTGAAGCTCTTTTATCTTGATGTGTAATATTTACATTATTCAGGATCCACTCTTTCTTAGGTAACCTCATTTGTGGTTGTGCATTATGGTTTTGGTCCTAATTTTATTTTAGACCCCTTTTCTATTTCTAACCCGGTGGGTAAATCTGTGGTGGCTAGAAGAGTCTATAGAAGTTGTGTGGTATCTGTGGGTGGTAGGAATACTTTGGTGGATCTGCTTGAGTTAAACATAGTTTATTATCATGTAATATTAGGGATGGACTGGTTGCACTCGTGTTATGGTTCTTTTGATTGTCGGATCCGTAATGCCATCTTTAAATCCCTAATGAGCTAGTTATTGAGTGGAATTAGGGATCTTTAGTTCCTAAGCAAAGGTTCAAATTGTATATTAGTGCCCAAAAAATTAATTTCTAAGGGGTTTCTCTATCATTTGGTCCAGGTTAAAGATACTAACTCAGAGTGTCCTTCCTTACATTCTGCTCTTATGGTAAATGAATTCCCAAATTTCTTCCCTGATGATCTTCCTAGTGTTCTCCTCATAGGGAGATTTATTTTGGGATTGGTATTATTTCAGAAACTCATCCAATCTCTATTCCCCCTATATATAATGGCTCTAGCGAAGTTAAAGAGCTTAAGGAGCAATTCAAAGATCTTTTAAGCAAATGTGTCATCAATCCTAGCATGTCCTTTCAAGGTGCACTAGTACAGTTTGTGCGTAATAGGAAATTTTCCCTTCGAATATGTATTGATTATCGGCAATTGAATTAGGTAACAGCAAAGAATAAGTATCCCCTTTCTTTAATTGATGATTTGCTTGACTAGGTTCAGGGTGCTAGGTATTTCACTAAGATTGATCTTAGGTGTGGGTATCATCAGCTAAAGATTAGGGAAATTGATATCCATAAGACCCCCTTACGAATATAGTATGGTCATTAAAAGTTCTTTGTCATGTATTTTGGTTTGAATAATGCCCCAGTCGAATTTATGGACTTGAAAAATAGAGTTTTTCATCAGTTTCGAGATTTATTCATCATTGTATTTATTAATGATATTTTGGTGTACTCTAAGAATGAAGCAGATCATGTCGATCACCTTTGCATTGTGTTATAGACCTTAAAAGGCCAGCAGTAGTATTCTAAGTTCTCTAAGTATGAATTTTTGTTGAACATTATTATTTTTTGGGTCATGCCATATATAGTGAAGTGATCATAGTGGGTCCACAAAAGGTTGCAGTGGTTAAGATGTGGCGTAGACCCACAACTCAGACTAATATCTAAAGTTTCCTGGGCTTATCCGGTTTCTATGGGAGATTTGTGAAAAGTTTCTCTTCTATAGCTTCCCCATTAACTAAGTTAACTTCAAAGAGGGTGAAGTTCTTGTAGCCTGATTCTTATAAGGGTAGTTTTGAGAAGGTGAAGGATAAGCTGACTTCGGCTCTGGTCTTGACTTTTCATAAAGGCACTGATGGTTTTGTGGTCTATTATGACATATCCCATATGGGCCCTGGTTGCGTTTGATGCAGCAATAGCAAGGTAATAGCTTAAGCCTCTAGACAGTTAAAGGTACAGGAGAAAAATTATCCAATTTATGACTTAGATTTGTTGGTTATGGTATCCGCATTGAAAATTTGGTGTCACTATTTTTATAGGTACATGTGGATATTTATTTTGATTATAATACCCTATAATATGTGTTCACCCAAAAGGAACTGAATCTCAAGAAAAGGAGATGGTTTGAGTTAGGAAAAGACTATAACATGAGTCTATACTACTATCTAGGTAAAGCTAATATGGTTTCTGATGCTCTTAGTAGGTTATCCACGGGGATTCTAGATTATAAGGATGAGGATAAGCGGGAGTTAGTGAAAGATGTTCATCATTTGGATAAACTTGGAGTTCGCCTCTTGGATTCTGAAGATGGTGGTATGTTTTTTCAGAAGGTGGCAAAGTCATCTCTTGGTGTTGAGGTAAAAGAGAAGACACGATTAGATCCTATCTTGATACAAATCAAGGGGGATGTATGTGGGCAGAAAGTGATGGCCTTTGAATTTGGTGGAGATGGTACCTGGAGGTACCAAGGCAGATTATGTGTACCTGATGTATATAGATTATGAGAGCAGATCTTTATCGAGGCTCATGAATCGTGTTATTCCATTCATCCTAGTTGACCAAAAATGTATCATGACCTTGAGAAGATAGAGATGTTTGGCCCAGATTTGGTTCACCAAGCCATGGAGAAGCTGAAGGTGATTTGGGATAGGCTTAAAGCCTCCCAAATTCACCAAAAGTCCTATGAGTATGTGAGGCATAGGTATTTAGAGTTTGAGGTTGGCTATTAACTATTCTTAAAGGTATCTCCCATGAAGGAAGTGATGTGGTTTTGGAAGAAGTGGATGTGGTTTTGGAAGAAGTGGAAGCTTAGTCATTAGTTTGTTGGTATATACTTGGTATTTAAGAGGCGTGGTAGTGTTGCGTATGAATTGGAGTTAGCCTCTAATTTGAGTTCCATTTACCCAGTGTTCCATATGTCGATGTTGAGGAAGTGTGCGGGTGATCCATCATTGATTGTGCCTATCAAAGGAATTGGTATTTCAGATTCCTTGTCTTATGAGAAAGTCCCAATTGAGATCATGAATCAGCAAGTTTATCGGTTGCGAACTAAAGACTTAGCTTTGATAAAGGTTCTACTAAGGAACCACAAGGTTGAAGAGCCTACATGGGAAGCCTAAGTGGACATGAAGTCCAAGTGTCCATTCCTATTTCCCGCTCCGTACAATCATGCATAAGGTATGTGTTATATTTAACATCTTTGTTTTCTGACTTTGTTAAAGGAAAGAGTGATTTTCTTGGTATCTTTATTTTCTGAGTTTATTAAAGGTAAAAGTAGTGGAATATAAAGATAAATTATGCTAGCAACTGCCTTGTCCCATCATGCAAGGATGAATGATCCTAGTAGGGGAGAATTCAAACACCCTAGATTTTTGGTCCTTGAAGATTTCTTGAGCTTTGAGCTTGCTGTTTTGGTTACGACTTGACTCCACGAGTCGTATTGTTTCTAACGGGTCAGGTGACCCTAGTCATAACTTGATCAATGTGTGGTGTCAAGATTCTGTCCTGGGTATGACTTGAGGGAATGAGTTGTAAGGGCTCATGACAATTCTTTAGATGGATTCTTTACCAAATCATGCAAGTATGTGGCAAGATTCTTCTCTGAGTATGAGTTGATCACTAAGAGCCATACGGATATCTTATGAGTCATGGGATAAAATTGTAGGAAGTCCAATGTTTAACCCATTTAAGTTCGGTGTTGACTACTACTAGACCTTACGAGTCGTAAGATCTCATTACAAGTTGGTTGGTGGAGTAGTACGGTGGGCAGTGTTTGGTGGGGGGGTCCTAGTCAATGTCTTGGTTACGACTCATGGTCACGAGTCATAAGGTGTGGGTACGAGTCAAGGGGTTGACTTGTAACCAAAGGCGGCCTTTTCTACCTTATAAGTTTAGGAAATTCTGAACATTTCCCCTCTTGTCTAACTTAAAACCCACATCTTATAACTTTCTTAGGGCATCATTAGCTATCATAAACACATCAAATAGACTTTAAAACACTCTCAAATCCTCAAGGTCAAGGACACTTGGTCTTTTTAAGAGATTAACCAATTGAGGCTTCCAAGGATGATTTCTCTATGTACTTCTTGGTATTTAAGGAATGTTACTCTTCCCTCATTGTAAATTTTGTAAAAGCATGTAATTTAAAGTATTATTCGTGAATTATTGATGTTGGGTTTTGAACTATGGGTTGACAATTTTTAATGCAAATTGTTTAAATACTTTTTCATGATATTTATGAAACTATTGTGCTCAAATTTGTAAGACCCCACAAAATCATAAGCTCAACTCAGTCTTTTAAGCTTGCTAAGGGGTCCCAGACTTAGAAAATTCTAGCTAAGTATTCAGACTTAGTATTATTTTATCCTACGTAAGTTGGAAACTCTATTTCATGACTTTTATGACCTTAAAATATTGATCTTTAGATTTATTTGTGATCAGGAATTTCAGTTGGTGTTTCTGGACAAGTTTTGGATTTTTTGAATCTCGTTTAGACCATGTTAGAGTGACCAAAATAGTGAGTCAATGTGATCTCAATGCATCACGTCGTCCCTAGCACCGATAGATAATTTTTCCCTTAGCTTTGTGAACATTCCAGTGAACTGATGCAGACTCAATGCGGCGTTTTGACCATCACGTTGATACCAACAACACGGTGCATCGATCTGGGCGTTGATAGTCCAATTTTCAGTAATTAAAAAGATGCATCCTCAAGGGTATTAGGATCTTTTTCCCACGTCTATCAGCACCAAAACATAAAATTAAACCCTTTTAAGAGCAAAAACTATTCATTCTTCGTGAGTTTCTCTCAAGAACAAACCCTAGGAGATTTCAAATTCAATTCAAGGCTTAAGAACTTACTATCAATCTTTCAGAATTTAATTATTAAGGTATGTCAAGTGTTCATCCAAGGGTTCCTTCCACCCTTGGAGTCCAAGAATCTCTTTTAAACTTCAAGTAGCTTGATTTCATGTTTTCCATGATTTGGATTCAAGTGTATTCATAATTATAATGTTTATTGGATTTCTATTCCATTATTAAGTGTTAGATTTATGTAGAAACAACTATTATGTATGTAGTATCATGTGTTTTCATGTTAAAGCCTTGAATTTGTGATGCACATCTGTTGATTAGTAATATGTGCATATACAATGCCTTCTAAGTGTATGATGAGTTGTTCATGAGAATTAAATAATTAAATTATATCATGTTAGCATGAATTCAAGTTCATGGCATGCAAGTGTTTGCTAGAATGTCTCAATGAATAAATGATGATCAAGTAGTTATTTATCAAGTTTCAAGATTGTGCCATGTCTTATTATTTATGATATCGAGTCCTGGGGGTATTTAATACCCGATAATTCAGCTGATTACCTAGAGCCATGGTCAGTCTCAAGATAGTATCAATCATGTCATAATCAGTAGTACTCTCAGTCAATTACAAAACTCAAGTAAAACTCAGTAGACTCAGTATCAGTTCAATCCAGTTTAGTATTCAGTTCAAACCTCAGTAAATTCAGTCAGTTAATAGAATTCAGTAGTATTCCGTCAGTCACCAAAACTCAGTGAACTTTGTTCAGTTCAATTAGACAGTATAACCAGTAACAGTTCAGTCAAGACTAGTATAAACTAGGAATCAGTTCAGTGTCTATTCAGTTTGGAGTAGGATTCAGCACCGAGCGAGCCTAGGGATTGGGGCTCACTTGTTAGGTAGGACTAGGTCCCTAGAACCAATCCCTAAGTTCCAGAACTACATAGCCATTATAGGTTATGAGATGTTACCTATTAGATAGGACTGACATACTCAGGGATCACCCTCTAGTTAGGAATGATCTCAGGGGTCACCTGCTAGACTAGGACTTACCCCACAGCAAGTTTTCTTTACTCGTGGCACAATACTAACACCCTTCTAATTAGGGCTATAGGTTGGACCCCAATCCATTTGGAAAGGGGCATGTCGGTTAGATGATTACCTCTCACAGTCTTAGTTTTAGATTCAGACTCAGTATAGAACTCAGTTCAGTTCTACAAATTTAGGACTGTCAGGTTCAGTCGCTCTGGACAGTATAGAACTCAGACCATTTCATTAGAATCAGGACTGTTAGATACAGTCACTCAATTATCAGATACACAGTATCAGTAAACTTAGATATCAGTAAATTGGTAATTCAGAACTCAGTATCCAGTGTTATCATGATCTCAGCTATAGTTTACGTATTCATGCATGTACTCTCATTCAGTTATACTCATGCCATTCTGTTAGTATTGTTCATGCATATGAACCCATGCATCTCATCCTACCTCACTTAGACAGTATATTCAAAGTACTAACACATACATTTCTTTTGCGCTATGATGTCTTATATCATAGGTTCGGATGCATGGGCTCCCGATATCTTATATCATAGGTTCGGACACACGGGCTCCCGATCATACTTTGCAGCCAGATCTATCAGTGGCAGACTTAGTGGTGAGTCCTCATAGTTCGACAACAGACATATTATTTTAGTATTTCAGTACTCAGTTTATTTTAGTAGTCGGGGTTAGTTGGGGACTTGTCCCACAACTCCTTGTTCAGACAGTAGAGGCTTTTCAGACAAGATTATTTCAGACAGATGTATCAGTATTCAGATTTTAGTATTCAGTATTTACTTTCAAGTTTGAACCTTATGGCAAGTTTTCACCTAATTTCTGCATAATTACAGTATTATTATACAGTTATTGCAGCAGATACCAGCCATGGGTTAGCTTGTGGTCCCTTGAGATTATGAGCATCGTGTAGCATCCGGGGTATAGGCTCGGGGAATTACAAACTTCGTATTAAAGACTAAGGTTCAACAAAGTCCAAGGAAGTCTGAAAGTCACATCTAGTATAATCTTGTGCATGGGTGTGTAGCACACCACACTTATGGATAGGAGGCTACAAAATGTTTTAGGAAAAGTTTCCCTTCTTTCAGTATTCATGTCGTGTGAGTAAGCATGAGCACAAGATAAATTCTCAGTCTAATCCTTTTCTTCCTTTCGATGATAGGACATGCCTCCCAAAAAGACTAATGGAAAGAGAACCAGAAATCAGTAGCACCTCAACCCGTTCAAGAAGATCCCCTGGACGAGCATGTCTCTCATGCAAAATTCAGAGTTGCATTCACTACTCTATCAAATTCATTAGTAGCTCAAAATGAACTGCCAGCTGCTGTTCAGGCCAACCCGATGGTCAATGCTGCTACAGCCAGGATTCGAGACTTCACTTGAATAAATCTTCCCCTATTCTCAGGATCTATGTCAGAAGAGGATCCATAGGAGTTCCTCGATCAGGTTTAGAAAGTCACAGAGATCATGGGAGTAACTTCAAGTGAGAGTGTTAAGTTATCTTCCTACCAACTACAAGATATAGCTCATACGTGGTTTAAGTAGTGGAAGGTAAAAAGGGCACAAATGCAGTGCCCATAGAGTGGGAAGAGTTTGCTACTGCTTTTCTAGATAGATTCTTTCCCTTAGAGTTGACAGAAGCTAAGGTGTTAGAGTTCATCAATCTCAAGCAAGGAAGTATGAATGTTAAAGAGTATTCCCTTAAGTTTATTAAGTTAGCCAGGTATGCTCCCCATGTAGTAGCAGACAATAGGTCTAGAATGAGCAAGTTTGTGTATGGGATGACCAAGTAAACTATACATATCACAAGGAAAGGAGTTTTCAATACACCAAAGTCGACATAAATTGATGCCTCGAATCCCCGAGGGATAGTAATAACATTAAGACTGTCCCAACTAATACTGAAACCCAAAGTAGCACCCTTACTTTAATTAGTAACCGATATCCCATTTGCCCAAATGGCAACCCTTGTGTGACACTCTCATTTATTCAGGAAAATATGACTCCATACCTTGCCTATTTCTAACCTTACCTCATTCCTCCCTGTACCAATATCTAGGTTAATAAATTAATAGAATGTTAGAACTTAACACTGGTAACCTTTACTTGAGATAACTAAAATGAGTTCCAAGTTCCAAATAGGATTAGTGGAGACTGGTGGGACCCTACAAGGAAAATCAGAAGCTATGACCCTTGGCTGGGTTAGTTCCCCATGAGTTTGACAAGATCCATCCATGTTGTCCTTGAATGGGACAAGCGAGTTTCCATGAATTTTAGATCATTGAGAAGACATGGCCTAAAATGTCAACCAAGAAAGATTCATTGAAGAGTTCAAAACCTTAGACTTCATAGCCTGGAAGTAGAATAACCAAGAAAGTGAAACATCCTAAATGCCTTGTAGCCTCCTGGTTAAAAGAGTGGTGCATGACACACCCCCAACGAAGACTCTTCTTGACACAGCTTTGTGGACATCCCTTGACACCAAAACCTAAGGCTCTAATACCAACTTGTCATAACCCTAACAAGGGCCTTATTATAGTGGGCAATCCCAAGTCCAACTAGGACCAAGAACCGCCCCCTTCCCAACCCAACTACCAATGGATACCTTGAGTTGATTGAATCCCAGAAATATAACAAGATAGCGTGTCCACCAAGGCAGTGACTCTAGGATAAGTTTATATTCGAGACCAACCCAATAAAGTCCAACCACCATAATTAAACACAAACCAATGCGGAAACCATCAGCCAATATATGAATATATATATATATAACATAAACCATCCATACCATACCCAAGTCCACAATTGTCCATACAAAGCCTCTAGACCAACCAAAGAGTACCTAGTAGGGACCTGCCTCTGACCATAGATAAAAACTAAAGTCTATGAAGGACAAGAAATAAGTAAATTAAAACATGACATAAAATAGATACCTTTCAAAATATGGTATCTCACCACTACAATCCAATATCGACTGTCCCCAAATCCGATCACCAAGCAGGAAAAGTAGAATAGTTGGTTCCTGCCTAGCGTGGGTATACAAGCACCTGAAGACAGGTTAGTGGATGAACACTATCAAGTACTCAGGATAAGGACAAAATAATACTATTTACAAAGCCAAGTAAAACCCTCAATAATGCATACAACCACGCCAGGAAAGGGTATCAGGTTTAGCATGCCTTTAAAATCTTTACCCAGGCGGTGTAGCTTTGTCATCCTAAACCACCCATGGGCTCTATGGATTCAGCTACCCCTACAGAATGGCCCCAGTGCATGTAGTCGCACGACCAAGAAAGAAATATAGGGATGACTATACCTCCCCCAAAATATAGTGTGACATCATGCACATGATCACCAAGACCAACCTCATATCAGTAAATATGAGTTTCCGATTTTGGCCCCCTAAGACCTCCACCTTCCACAAGCATAACCATTTAGTCTTTTACCTTTTCAAACTATTTAAATCAATTTCATTAATGCATTCACTTAAGGGATCTCCATGTATCTCAAAAGGTTTTCAAAATAGACCAACCATGACCACCAAAACCATTCTAAACCATTATAGACCATGCAAAGCATTTAAAGAATTTATATCATTTAAACCATCCAAAACCATTAAGAGTTCCATTACCAAACCAAACCATGCAAGAATTCTAGTAAAAATTCAACAATAGAGTAAAAACGTTCTTTGGGGCATTTTATCAAACATATTGAGGACATACCTTTACCAAAACCAAAACCAATGCATAAACCACCATAATTAGGATTACTCAAGATCCATTTGTTAAACCATAACCAAAAAATAACCACATATGCAAACCATTACCAAAAATATGTAAAAACATAGTTTAAACAAATACCAAATCATATGCATCTAGACCCCCAATATATATTCCGAAAACAACCATTCATTATTCATAAATCAATGTTTAAAACACAATACACATGCCTTTACTTGGAAATAACTATAAGTAAAGGGGTACCTGTTATATGCATGAAGATTCATGAATGGAATCTTGACCTTTTAGCCCATTGAAGAACACTTGAGAAACCCTAGCCTTCAATCTTTCAAGAGTGAAATTGAGAAAGTATTTGAGGTGTTTTAATAATTTAAGAAGTGATATGGAAGGAAACAAAGGGTTATATATTGTGAGGACATAAGAGTTTTAGGAGTAGGAAATGTCCAAACAAGCCATGACTTAAAATTTAAAACAAGTCACGTCTAGGGGTATAACTCTCCCTTACCATCCATATACTAGTGTAACGCCTCAAAAATGGGTCCTAGAATGCCATGTGGTGCTCCAAACTATAAGTTGTCCTGAGCTAACCCTAAAAGCCTGTTACTCATTCTGAAGACCCAAGTCGAGATAATATAAGCATGTGGTATGCTAAGAACACTAAAATACTATCTGAACTGGACTGAGTCTAACTAAATATAGTGTCTTAAAATACTTACTAACAAATCTGAAATGACCAACAATGTAAAACTAAAATGTATCTAATAGTTAGAAAAGCCTCTAATACTACTACTAAAGAGTCACTGGGACAGACCCCAGCTGACTGGGACAGACCCCAGCTGACTCAAACTATCTAAACATAACTAAATAAACTAATCTAAAATGCTAGAAATCTTGTTAAATGGGTCCCCAAACTATGAGGACTCACTAATTGTTAAGACGTAGATAGAGATGATCTGGGTCAATCATGCTGCTGGAACTTAGCATCTGAACCTAAATTATTAAATAATGTATCACATAGACATATTTATAGATTATTACTTTTGGAATATACTGAGCATACGGGGGTGAATGCATAAGTAAGGCAATATCTCAACATTCATATAAACTTATAAAAGAACGCATGCTAAATGTAAATGGCTCACATTATCTTGAATAACTGGCAACTGAAAATCATAAACATTAAAGCATACTATATAAATCTTGTGAGCCATAACACTTAGTTCTAAAAGTTGTACTTGTAATTTTTTTTCAATTTATTCAAACTAAGTGTAAAAGGACTCACCTTTGTATCTGTAAACTAAAAGCTAAAATCCCATGGCTATTGACTTATGTAAAACAATATTTAGATAAAATTGTGAGCCTTTACACTTAGTTTCTAAAAACCTTTCTGTTATTCTTTTCTGTTATAGAGGTTCTTCTAACCGACATAAACCATGTTAGCTAACATGGAGTCCAATGTCTAGTTCCCCTAAGGGGGAAACCTCACATTGGGGAGAGGTGTCATACTCTTGCCAAGGAGTATAACCTGATCTAAGTGATCATAATCTATATTTGTCATCCATATAAATGGGAATAATCTGAGTAATTTATACCTACGTTTGCTTTTAGTTTTGGAGCATGTTAGCATTCCCAACTTGGTGCTAAATACTACTTCCTTTAATTTGTAAGCTTGTTGTATAGGAAATCCACTTTAAAAGTTAGCATAAGGGTTTGTAGTGAAAACCAGTTATGCATCCGTCTGTTTTAAACTTCAACCAAAACTAATATATTTTCTGTAAACTGTAATAAAAATTATAATGTGGATTCCAAATCTAAGTTGAGGATCAAAAGATCAAATCTTTCTCAAAATCTGAACATAAGCTAGTCATAGGGTGCTTAAAAGCAAAATCTTCTAAAAATATCGATACTTAACTTAGGGCTTAAAACCCATGTTTTTAAACTCATACAAAATCATCACAAAGTTCATGCTCAATAATCAAAATCTTGAAATTCTTGCATAATTGTAGTCAAGATAGTGAAATTCAACCCTCAATGTATATAAAATTATTTCACACGCATAAACAAACAAAAGTAAAGATGCAATTCAACATTTAATCACTTGTAACATCAACATCTTTAGATAATGATAATTAGGTGTGAACCCTAAACTATAAATAATATAATTTCATGTAAATTCAACTTGAAAAACTAGGTTTGGGAACAAGGATGAAAGGAGTATCCTTGTTCATAACCCCACATACCTTGCTTGATGAATTAAATGTAAAAACTTGAACTTTTGAATATCTAATGGTGTTCTTGAAGCTTTTTCTTGAAGTTCTTGAACCCAGAACTTTGGATTTTAGGCTTTCTTGGAGTAGGACTTATGGAATTTTTCTTGATTCTTGGGTTTCTGCTTCCCAAGTGGCAACCTCAATATACTGATTTTGCCACAGAACTTTGACCAAGGGAACTTATTTGTTCCTCAGCCTATGGATCAGGTGATCTAGAAATTCTACATGAAGTTCTTTGTATGAAAGGCTATTCTGGATATCCGTGCTTTCTAGAGGGACTACAAGAGCTGAATCGTCCATACACTTCTTCAATAAGGATACATAGAACACTGGGTGAACTAATGACAAGTCTGCAGGTAGCTCAAGCTCATATGCTACCTTTCCCAGATGACTCAATATCATGTAGGGACAGATATATCGGGGACTAAGCTTCTCCTATTTTTCCAAATCTCTTCACCCCCTTCTTGGGTGAAACCTTCAAATAAACAAAATTATCAACTTCAAATTTAATATCTCTTCTTCTTACATCCGCATAAGATTTTTGTCGACTCTGAGCTACCTTCAATCTTTCTCGAATAAGCTGGACTTTTTCCATCACTTTAAACACCTCATCTGACCCTATCAAGGTGACCTCACCACTTCAAAACAACTAATAGGTGCCCTACATCTTCTACCATAAAGAGACTCAAATGGGGCAATCTGAATTCTAGAATGGTAGTTGTTATTGTAGGAAAACTTGATCAATGACAAGTGGTCATCTCAACTGCCTTTGAAGTATAGAACACATGCCCTCAACTTATCTTCTAAGTTCTGAATGGTCCTCACTGCCTAACCATCTGTCTGCGGGTGAATAGCTGAACTGAGGTAAACTTGGGTACCAAGACCCTTCTAAAAGGCTTTCAAACTGAGAGGTAAATTAAGCACCCTTATCTTAGATGATGGTCAATGGAACTTCATGTAATCTAACCCACTCTTTGATATACATCTTAGCATAATCCTTATCTTTGTAGGATGTGTGAACTAGCAAGAAATGGGTTGATTTGGTCAGTCTGTCTATAATAACCCAAATCGAATTATGTTGTTGACATAAATGGGGTAACCCAATGACAAAGTCCATGCTCACCTCTTCCCACTTCCAAGTACGAATACCAAACTCCTTCAATATACCACTAGGTATTTGATGCTCTACCTTAACCTATTGACAAATTGCATACTTGACCATAAATTCTATCATATCTCTCTTCATAACACTCCAGCAATAGACTTTCTGCAAATCGCGATACATCTTGGTGGCTCTTAGGTGAATAGAGTAACGCGCACCATGCATTTCTTCCATAATTCGCTGCCTTAAATCATCAATGCACAGCATACAAAATTATCTCTGGTATCTCAACACACCATCTCTCCCTTGGGAGAAAACCTCTACCTTTTGTTCTTTAACTGACAAGATTCTTAACTACTCTAAACCAAAATATTCCCTTTAGTGGAGTCAACCAAACTTACACCCAGTCTATCTAACCGGTGAAATTCTTGAACTACCTCTCTATTATCATTCTCCTCGTGAGCAACACTGCCCATAGACAATCTACTAAGGGCGTATGCCACCACATTATCCTTTTTCAGATGATATAACACACTCATGGCATAATCCTTCAACAATTCTAACCACCTTCTCTAATAAAGATTCAACTGTCTCTGTGTAAACATATACTACAAACTTTTGTGGCCCATAAAGACATCAACATGCACCCCATAAAGATAGTGCCTCTAGATTTTCTAAGTAAAGACAACAACATCTAGTTCAAGATCATGAGTTGGATAGTTCTTTTTGTGAGGCTTAAGTTGTCTAGAGGCATAGGCTATGACTCTACCTCTCTGCATCAAAATACAAACCAACCCAACTCTAGAAGAATTGTAATAGACAACAAATCAATTTGTACTATCAGGTAACGCTATGACTAGGGCAGAAGTGAGTCGAACCTTCAACTCCTGAAAACTCTTCTCAGAAGAATCTAGCCACTGAATATTAACTTTCTTCAGAGTAAATCTTGACATAAGGGATGCAATGGATGAACACCCCTCAACAAACCATCTTTAATATCCCGCTAAACCAAAGAAACTCCTAATACCTAATAGAGTAAGGAGTATAGGCCAGTTTCTCACTGCTTTAGTCTTTTAAGGATCAACTTTAATGCCATCAACAGAAATGATATAACCGAGAAAAGCTACTGGTCATAGCCAAAATTCATATTTACTGAACTTGGTGAACAACTGGTTATCTCTAAGAGTTTGCAACATAATTCTAAGATGGTCTACATGGTCATCCTCACTATGAGAATAGACAATAATATCATTGATAAAGACTGTGACAAATGTTTTTAGGCACTATTTTAACACTCAGTTCATCAAGTCCATGAAAGTTGCTGGGGTATTTGTTATCCTGAAGGACATGATTCAGAATTCAAAATGACCATAATGAGTTTTGAAAGCTATCTTTGGAATATCACATTCCCTTACTCTACAATAATCATAGATAGATCTAAGGTCTATCTTGGAGAAGTAACTTGCACCCTGGAGTTGGTCGAATAAGTCATCAATTTTAGGGAGAGGATATTTATTTTTGAGTATGACTTTATTCAGATGACGATAGTCAATGCACATTCGAAATGAACCATTTTTCTTTCTTATGAATAGGACGGGAGCACCGCATGGAGAAACACTGGGCCTTATAAAACCTTTATATTAGATGTCTTTAAGATGCTTTTTTAACTCCTTAAGCTCGGTTAGAGCTATACAATATGAAAGAATAGACTGGGCTGCGTAGCTGGAAGAAGGTTAATACCAAATTGTATTTCCCTATCAGGAGGTACCCCTAGCAAATCTTTGGAAAAAACTTTAGGAAACTCATTGACTAATTGACTGACTAAACTGTTGGAGCCTCAAACTTAGTGTCTTTACTCAAACTAAATGATAGATGGACCCTTTTGATATTAACTTTTTGTCTTTGAGATAAGATATGAAATGACTCTTGGGAGACACTAAATTACCTTCCCACTAAAAGGATGGCTCATCTAGAAATTGAAACTTTACCACTCAAGTGCAACAATCTATATATGCATAAAGGGAATGAAGCCAATCTAAACCAAGAAAAATGTCAAAATCGACCATGTCTAACGCTATTAAGTCTGCTAATATGATCTTATGGAGGAGAGTGATAAGACACTTTCTATAGATATGTTTGGCAACAACTGACTCACCCACTGGGGTAGAAATAAAGAAGGGCTTTGGGAGTTTTTCGGGTCCTACCCCAAAATTTACTGCAACTAATAGGGTCACATAAGAGAGATTCGACCAGGGTTCTAACAATACATAAACATCATGATGAAAGACATGAATCATACCAGTAACAACATCTGGTAACTCTCTTTCTCCCACTGTAATGGTAAAGCATAAAATCAATTCTGGCGCTGACCACTACCAGTATTGGATGATGTGTCCTGAGGAGGGACTAGGTGACCTAAAGAAGCTGGTGCCCTAGTAGCCTCAGTCTGGGGATGAACATCCATATTTCCTTGCTTAGTATGTGGAAACTCTTCGATTCCATGACCCAACCTACCAAAACCATAAAAACCTTTCTATCCCAACAAGTACTCACCAAGATAATTTTTACCATACTTAGCAGATGAACGGTAACTGGGTTTTCCACTCACACTATTTTGAGACCTAGACATAGAAGTTTTACCCCACTAATCCTGCCTAGATCTGAGGGTGGGAGTAATGACTAAAGACGGCGCTGACATAGATGAGAGACCCTTAAACTATGAACAATTTCCCCCCTCCAAACTTTACCTGTCCATATTCAAACTGCCTGGTTCTATCCTTCTTATTCCTCCTCTCTCTCCTTTTTAAATCTTTTACCTCAATCTATAGAGCATAAATCATCAGCCTAGTAGGATCCATATCCATAATAAGCATAGCAGTCCTACACCCCTTGACTACCAAACCAGATACTCTAGTAACAAATTTACTCATACTCAACCTAGGGTCAATAATCGTGTCAGGGCATACTTTGACAACTGATTAAACTTAAGGCAGTACTGTTTACTGTTATCAAATATTTCCTTAGGTTCACAAACTTCTCTACCTTAGATTCTCTCAATTCATATGGAAAGAACCTGTAGAAATGGATCCTGAAACACCTGCCAACTCATAGAAGTTGTATACTTACCTCTACCATTCTTTTACATTATCACCCAATCATACGCCCTATCCTTCAGCCTAATGGATGCTAATTATATACTTTTTGTCTAAGTAACATGCATAATCTGGTTGATCTTTCTCACCTCATCTAAGTAAAGTTATGGGTCCTTACCTTCTTTTAACCTAAAAAACTCTGGTGGATTCAATCTCATGAAGTCACAAATTCTGGATGCTACTAAATAACCATTCTACTAAAGTAGGATTGTCGCTTGATGGTTGCCCTGAATATTGGCAGTCACAGCTTAGGCTAATGCTAGAAAGGTAGCCTAAAATTTAGCGTGGGATACATTCACATTCAGAGGGTCAGAAGGCTGGAGTAGCTAGTTATCATTTTTGCATGCATTAGCTCAGCGAGGAAACATATTCAACTGTCATGTAAGAGCATGAGTTAAAAGTAGATAGAGGCACTATAAGCACAAGATATCATGAAAGAAAAGGATAATTTCCTAAAACATCCCATAGCCTCTTGGTCATAAATATGGCGTATTTCACATCTATCATCAAGACTCTACGTAATACGGCTTATATAACTCCTTAGGTGTAATAACCCTAGACTACATCCTAGTCATTATATAGTCCTTACGGTCCTGAGAGACCACAAGCTAACCCATAAGTTGGTACTTACTGTGAGCACTGAATAACATAATCATAAATATGGAAGAATAACTGAAGTGCCATAAGGTTTTAAATATCTAAATTCAAAATGATATATAAATCTAGAAAAACGACTGTCTGAATCTGATAAAGTACTGATTAACTAAACAACTAAGTGACTGTAATATCTAAAAAGCCTCTAAGACTGACTGACTAAGAGTTGATGGGACAAGCCCCAAACTAACTCTACTAACTACTAAAATAAAGACATGAAATAAAATAGCCTGTCCTCGGGTGATAAGGACTCACTACTACTACCGTACTGCTGGGAATCTGAGGGACTATGTGTAATCCAGGAACTGAGCATCAGTACCTATGATATGAGACATCATAGTGCAAAAGAAAGGTATGAAATCAGTACTTTGAATGTACTGGTATGCTAAATAAGGCAGGCTGATATACATGGTTTCATGAATTGGAATAATAAACTATTTTAATATATGTATGTAAAGCATGGGATATTGAATAGGTAACATGAAATCTGTAGGCACTAGGACTACGTGAAGCATGTAAATACTATATATGCATGAGAATCTGTAAATACTTAAAATACATGAAAATTTGTAGACACTAAGGACGCATGACCAAGCATATAACATGGACAGAGTATAATCTGCAAACTAAAATAACTAGAATCTGTATGCTTTGGTCAACACTACTAAGATTGAATAACTGAACCGGGACTGTGACTGAGACTATATCTGAGATTGTAGAAGGTATCATCTAACCGACATTCTCCAATTTGAGTTAATCGGGGTCCAACCTGTAACCCAGTTGGATGGGTATTAATACCATTCCACGAGTACTAATGTTAGCTCCATGGATCCACTAATTGATATTATGTCCAAAGGACTTAGGGTGTCAAGCCTGAACTGACGGGTGACCCCTGCGAGATTGTTAAGCTTAATCTGATGGGTGACTACTTATATCCTAAGCTGGCTTCATAGTTCTGGAGTATAGGGACTGCAACTAACAACTATGCCTATCTGACAGGGAAGTAGGCATCTCCACACTCGCTCAGTGCTAAATCCTACTCCCAACTAAATGACACTGAAATGCTAGACTATTCTGAGTTTAAGTGACTGTTCTGATAATGCTTATGACAAAATCTGAAGTTATTCTGAAGATACTGAGACAACATAAAGTAAATAGCTACGGTTTTGGGTATTTAATACCCCTAGGACTCAAAAAAATGGTAGTATCATGACATTAAAACATTGAAGGATATAGAATGAAGACTTATTAAAACAATTGCTCTTGTAGGTATTTAATCAAATACTTATAGTTCATGGCTTAAAATAGTCATAGAATTATTAAAGGACTGGCATAATTGACATGAAATTATCATGGAAAACACTAAGTCATGATTTGATTTAACAAATGATAATACTGAAACATAAGGAATCAAATAACAGCAATAACTTACTTAAAACATAGTGTTAAATCAAATTTCATGGAGATTAATGGATGAAATCATGATTTAAAATCAAATAACTTAAAAGATCATACCTTTATAATTAAAAAGGTTACTTGGGCTCCATGGATGAAAGGAATCCATGGATGAGCATCTAACATAACTTAATTGATAAATTTCTTGAAATCCTTGATGGGTTCCTGAGGATTTGACTTGAAATTAGGGAGTTAGGGTTCTTGATTGGGAGAGAAAGCTTCTTGATTTAGGGGGAAATAATCAAATAATGTTTTAACCCTGGACGAACTATTAAATTATCATGAAATTTTTTGATCTAGACACCTGGCGTGATGTGCCACTATCGCGCTAGGCCACTGGAAAAAAGAATAATTGGGACCTGGACAAACACCGCGATACAGAGTTATCTCAGTAAACCTTTGGATGCCAATTTGGCCACCTCCGCAATGCGCCAACATCGTGAAAACCCACTGGAAATTGACAAACAACAATTTGGATTACTCCACGACTCGCTATGATCACGAAGTCACACTGGAAATTGACAATTGTCATTTGGGCTGACTAGGCAACGCGCTGAGGGTTAAAATGATGGAGTATTATGACTGTAACTTAAAATCTCAATAACTTCATACTCGGTTATTGGATTTGGGCAAATTTTATATCGTTTGAAAGTTAATTAAATTTCCTACTCAATGGAAGGCTCTACACTGAAAAATAATGAACATTTCAAAAATTTTATATAGGAATACTCAAACACTGGGACTTAGATTATGCTAGGGAAACATGGAGGGTTACAATATCTCCCTCTTGGGAACATTCATTCTCGAAAGAAACTAGTTCAGCTGAGGAAAATTATTGAACTGAACTTACACACTGAATATGCATATCTGATGCATGGAATACATGACTGACAGGAACATGATGTATGGCTGAAACTGAGCATGACAAAGAAAAGAAAATCTTAAGAAGATTAGTACCTTATACTGAGTCTGGATTATTCTAGATAAGATAAGGGTACTTGGGAAGCATATCTACTTGGTCCGTATATCTACCTCTGCTTCCCAAGTGGCTCCCTCAATAGACTGATTTAGCCAAAGAACTTTGACTAGTTGAACTTCTTTGTTGCTTAGTCTGCGAACTTGATGATCAAGAATTTATACAGGAACTTTCTCAAAGGAAAGGCTGCCTTAAATATCTGCACTTTCTAAGGGAACAACTATAGCTAGATCACCAATACACTTTTTCAACAATTAGACATGGAACACTGGGTGTACCAAGGCTAAATCTGAAGGCAACTCAAGCTCATAAGCTGCCTTTCCAAAATGACTAAGAATTCTGAAGGGACCAACATATCGGGGACTGAGTTTCCCTTTCTTGCCAAATATCTTTACTTCCTTCATGGGAGAGATTTTCAAGTACACGAAGTCACCAACCCCAAACTCGATATCCTTTCTCCTCATGTCTTCATACGATTTCTATCAGCTTTAGGCAGCCCTAAGCCTTTCTTTGATCAACTAAACTTTTTCTAATGCATCAAACACCAAGTCAGGCCCTACTACTACAGCCTCACCTACTTCAAACCAACAAATTAGAGATCTACATCTCCTACCATAGAGAGCCTCAAATGAAGCCATACGGATAAAGGAATGATAGTTGTTTTTGTATTCAAATTCAATCAAAGGCAAATGGTCATATGAACTACCCTTGAAATCAACAATGCATAATCTCAGCATATCCTCAAGAGTCTGAATAGTCCCTTTTGCTTGACCATTTTTCTGAGGGTGGAAAGCAGTACTAAAGTGGACTTCGGTATCAAGACCCTTTTGGAATGCTTTCCAGAAGTGAGAGGTAAACTGAATACCTATCAAAGATGATAGATAAGGGAACACCTAACCAACTCTCTGAGATAGATATTGGCATAGTCCTCAACTGAATAAGAGGTATGGACTGGCAAGAAATGAGCTGATTTGGTCACCCTGTCTACAATAACCCAATAGAGTCATGCTGACAATGGGTATGAGGTAGACCTATCACAATGTCTATATTCACTTTCTCCCATTTCCACATGGGAATACTGAACTCCTGCATGGACCCACTAGGTTTCTGGTGCTCAACCTTAACTTGCTGACATGTAGAGCACTTAGCTACATACTCTGTGATATCTCTCTTTATCCCACTCCACCAATAGATCTCCCACAAATTATGGTACATCTTAGTGGCCCCTGGATGAATAGAGTAATGCACCCCGTGAACTTTTGCAAGAATTCTTTTCCTCAAATCATCTACACCAGACACACACAATCTACCCTAACAACGAAAAACACCATCTCCCCCTTAAGAGAAAGCTTTCACTTTGTGATCTCTGACTGATTCTTTCAACTTAAATAGACTGGGATCTCTATCCTGCTTTTTCTTCACCTCAGAAACTAGAGATGACTCTAAACTACTCTGTACCTATACACTACCTTCTATTGAATCGAGTAAATGGAAACCTAGTCGGGAAAGCTGATGAACTTCCTGAGCTAACTTTTTCTTACTATCCTCAACATGAGCTATACTACTCATAAACATTCTACTGAGAGCATCAGCTACTACATTGGCCTTGACTGGATGATACAGAACACTCATGTCATAATCCTTCTCTAATGTAAATTCAAATCTTTCTGAGAGAACACATACTGAAGGCATTTGTGATCTATGAGCACATCTACATGCACCCTATACAAGTAATGCCACCAAATCTCTAAGGGAAATACTACAGCTACTAGCTCAAGATCATGAATTGGATAATTCTTATCATGAGGCTTAAGCTATCTGGAGGTGTAGGCTATTACCTTACCTCTCTGTATAAGGACACAACCCAACCCTACTTAGATGCATCACAGTACACCACAAAACTATGTGAACCATCTAGTAGAGTCAAGATTAGGGCTAAGATGAGTCGAGTCTTCAACTCCTGAAAACTCTTCTCGCATAAATCTGTCTACTGAAACTTAACTTTCTTCTAAGTCAATTTGGACATGAGGGATGATATAAAATAAAACCCTTCAAAAAACCGACGATAATATCCATCTAAACCTAAGAAGCTCCTGATATCTGATGGAGAGATGGGTCTAGGACTATTTCTCACCGCTTCAGTCTTTTGAGGATCAACTCTAATACCATCACTGCCATCAGACCTAATATCTCTCGGTGGGTTCAGCTAGAGCCATTCTGTATGGCAGAATAGATATAGGCTGAGTATCTAGGAGAAGGTCTATTCCGAAGTGATTTCCCTTTCGAGAGGAACTCTGAGAAGATCTTCAGGAAAAACATTTAAGAATTCATTTACCACTGGGACTGACTCAAGAGTAGGGGTTTCTGAGTTAAAGTCTTTGACTCGTACAAGATGGTAAATACACCCCTTCGATATTATCTTCTTAGCTCTAAGGTATGAAATCAACTGACTCCTAAGAGCTGTAATACTACCCCTCTATTCAAGACTGGTTCATTTGGAAACTAAAACTGAACTATTTTTTTTCTATAATAAACTGAGGCATGGCATGAGTGGAGCCAATCTATGTTGAGAATGACATCAAAATTTGTCATATCTAACTCCACGAGATCAACTGAATTAACTTTTTAAGCTATTATTACTGGACAATTCCTATATACCTATCTGGCTACAATGGAAATGCCTACTAGGGTAGACACAAAAAGGGCTCTGTAAGATTTTTAGGACTGATTCTGAAATTGACGGCTATATATGGAGTTACAAAAGAAAGAGAAGCCCCAGGTCTAGTAAAGCATAAATATGTAAGTGAAAGACTCACAATATACCAGTAACTACATCAGGAGAAATTTCTAAATCTTGGCAGGAGTGAAGAGCATATAATCTATTCGGACACTGCCCACTGGTAGCATTGGAAGCGGTAGCCTGCTGAGTTGGGCGATCGGATGGAACTGAAGATTGATAGGAATGGCCTTGTTAGCGTGCATCCCTACCTTTCTGAGTAACTACCTGACACTCATGAATCCAATGGCCTAGCTTGCCATACCCGAAGCATACATCACTACCAGCACTATACTCGCCCTAGTGGTGTCTGCCATACTTCTGACATAAAAGATTGGTATGAGCACTGCTAACACTGACATAGGACTTAGAGCTTGGTGCACTATCCCTATTGTTGTTTCTAAATTTGGGTACTAGGGCATTGGCTAAAGAAGGTACTGGGGCAGAAGACCTCTGATAAAACTGAGGACAGTTACCACCATCTGACTTGGGTTGATTGAACTTAAAACTACCCGTCCTAGCTCTCTTGTTTTCTCTCTCCCTCTCCTTAATCTTTTATTCCTCTATCTATTGAGCATAGACCATCAGCCTAGACAAATCCATCTCACTAATCATCATTGTGGTCCTACACTCCTTGACCATACTATCAGACACTTCTTGGACCTACTGTCAGGTACCACATAAGAAGCATATCTAGAAAACTGAGTGAACTTGAGAGAATACTCCCTCACACTTATGTTACCTTGCCTCAAATTAATAAATTCTAACACTTTAGCCTCTCTCAACTATAATTGAAAAAATCCAATCGATAAAGTCATGGAAAACTCTTCCTATTCTATAGGCCCTGCATCAACTCATCTATCAACTTTCCACTGCTTAAACCAAGTATGGGCTATATCCTGCAGTTGATATGCAGCCAACTCGTCACCTCCATAGCACCCGTTACCTTCTGAATTATATCTAAGAATTCCTATGGATCCTCTTCAGACTTGGATCCTGTGAAAGAAGGAGGATTCATCCAGGTGAAATCCTAAATTTTAGTTGCAGCAGTATTGTCCACTGGGTTTGACGAAATAGCAACTGGCCGTTCATTCTGTATTGTTATAGAGTTTGCTAGTGTAGTGAACACAGCCCTAAATTCTGTATGAGAGACATGCTCATCCAGAGGATCTGCCTAGATGGGCTATGAGGCTGACTGAGTTCCTGTTTTTCTTGGGAGGCATGTTCCATAAATGGAAGAAAGAAACAAATTAGACTGAGAGTTTAACTTGAGCTCATTCTCAATTGCAATGACATGAATACTTGAAAGAAAGGAAACTTTTCCTAAATGCCTTGTAGCCTCTCATCCATAAGTGTGGCACGCTACACACCCATGCACAAGACTCTACTCGACGCAACTTTTAGACTTCATAGGACACTTTAAAACCTTAGGCTCTGATACTAAGTTTGTAATGACCCGAGACTACCCCATAGTTGTTACACGGTGCTTACTATCTCAAGAGACCATAAGCTAACCCATGAGCTGGTACCTGCTGTGAGCACTAAATAACATAATCATAAATGCGGAAGAATAACTGAAGTACCATAAGGTTTTAAATATTTGAATTCAAATTGAGATATAAATCTAGGAAAATAACTGTTTAAATCTGATAAAGTACTGATTAACTGAATAACTAACTGACTGTAATATCTAAAAAGTCTCTAAGACTGACTGACAGAGAGTTGATGGGACAAGCCCCCAACTAACTCTACTAACTACTGAAATAAATACATAAAATAAAATAGCCTATCCTCAAGTGATGACGACTCACCACTGCTACTATACAGCTACGAATTTGAGGAACTAAGTGTAATCCAGGAACTGAGCATCAGCACCTATGATATGAGACATCATAGCGCAAAAGATAGGTATGTGATCAGTACTTTGAATGTACTGGTATTTTAAATGAGGCAGGCTGATATGCATGGTTTCAGTGATAGGAATAATAAACTATTTTAATATATATATATATATATGTAAAGCAGGGAATATTGAATAGGGAACATGAAATCTATAGGAACTGGGAAAATATGAAGCATGTAAATACTGTATATGCATGAGAATCTGTAAATACTTAAAATACATAAAAATCTATAGACATTGAGAATGCATGACCAAACATATAACATGGACCGAGTATAATGTGTAAAGTAAAATAATTGGAATCTGTATGCTTTGGTCAATAATACTAAGACTGAATAACTGAACTGAGACTATAACTGAGACTATATCTGAGACTGTAGAAGGTATCATCTAACCGACATTCTCCAGTTTAAGCTAATCGGGGTCCAACCTATAACCCAATTCGACGAGTATTAATACTGTGCCACGAGTACTAATGTTGGCTGCATAGATCCACTAACTGATATCATGTCCAAAGGACTAAGGGTGTCAAGCCTGAACTGACGGGTGACCCCTGCAAGATTATTAAGACTAATCTGATGGGTGACTACTCATATCCTACACTGGCTACGTAATTCTGAAGTATTGTGACTATTACTAACAACTCTGCCTATCTGATGGGGAAGTCGCCATCCCTACACAGGCTTAGTGCTAAATCCTACTCCCAACTAGATGACACTGAAACGCTAGACTATTCTGAGTTTAACTGACTGTTCTGATAATGCTCATTACAAAATCTGAAGTTATTCTGAAGATACTGACACAACATAAAGTAAACAGCTACTGTTTTGGGTATTTAATACCCCCAGGACTCAAAACAATGGTAGTAGCATGACATTAAAACATTGAGCGATATAGAATGAAGACTCTTATTAAAACAATTGCTCTTGTAGGCATTTAATCAAACACTTATAGTTCATGGCTTAAAATAATCATAGAATTATTAAAGGACTGGCATAATTGACATAAAATTATCATGGAAAACACTAAGTCATGATTTAATTTAACAAATGATAACACTGAAACATGAGGAATCGAATAACCACAATAACTTCATTAAAACATGGTGTTAAATCAAAGTTCATGGAGATTAATGGATGAAATCATGATTTAAAATCAAATAACTTAAAAGATCATTACTTTATAATTAAAAAGGTTGCTTGGGATCCATGGATGAAAGGAATTCATGGATGAATATCTAACATACCTTAATTGATAAATTTCTTGAAGTCTTTGATGGGCTCTTGAGTATTTGACTTGAAATTGAAGAGATAGGGTTCTTGATTGGGAAAGAAAGCTTCTTGATTTAGGGGTAAATAATCAAATAATGAATTTAAAAATATTTGTAGGACTTAAAAGCACACCTGGGCAGATTAAAATAATGGTAAATAACTATTTTAACCCTAGACAAAATATTAAATTTTCATGAAATTTTACTGATCTGGACCCCTGGCATGATGCGCCACTATTGCGCCTGGTTACTGGAAAAAGGACAATTGGGATCAGGATAAATACTGTGACACGGAGGTATCGCAGCAAACCTTTGGATGCCAATTTGGCCACCTCCGCGATGGACCAACATCGCAAAAACCCATTGGAAATTGACAAATGAGAATTTAGCCTTCTCTGTAATATGCCATGATCGCAGAGTCACACTAGAGAATTACAATTGTCATTTGGGCTGACTACACGATGAGTTAAGGGTAAAAATGGTGGGGTCATACGACTGAAACTTAAAATCACCATAACTTCTTACTCGGTTATCTGATTTGGGCGAATTTTATATCGTTGAAAAGTTAATTGAATTTCCTACTCAATGGAGCGATCTAAACTGAAAAATAATGAGCATTTCAGAAATTTTATATATGAGTACTCATGCACTGAGAATTAGATTATGCTACAGAAATACGGGGTGTTACACTAGGACTCTTTAAACCTTAGGCACTACTAACAAGTTTGTAACGCCCCAAAAATGGGTCCCAGAATGCCACACGATGCTCCAAACTACAAGTTGTCCTGAGCTAACCCTGAAAGCCTGTTACTCATTATGAAGACCTAAGTAGAGATAATATAATCATGCGATACGCTAAGGACACTAAAATACTGTCTGAACTGGATAGAGTCTGACTGAACATTATGTCTAAAAATACTTACTAGGAAATCTAAAACAATAAACAATGTAAAACTAATTTGTATCTAATAGTCCGAGAAGCCTCTAATACTACTACTAAAGAATCACTGGGACAGAAATCCAGCTGACTCGAGCTGTCTGAACAAAACTAAATAAACTAATCTGAAAATCTAGAAATCTGATTAACTGGGTCCCCGAACTGTGAGGACTCACTAACTGTCGGGATGTAGATAGAGATGCTCTAGGTCAATCACACTACTGGAATTGAGCACCTAAACCTACATTATTAAACAATGTAACACATAGACATACATGTGGATTAGCACTTTTGACATGTACTAAGAATGTGGGGGTGAATGCATAAGTAAGATAACATCTCAACATTTATATAAACTCATAAAAGAATGTATGCTTAATGTAAATGGCTCACATTAGCTTGAATAATTGGAAGCTAAAAATCATAAATCATGAACATTAAAGCATACTGTATAAATCATGTTAGCCATAACACTTAGTCCTAAAAGTTGTACTTGTAATCTATTTCCAATTTATGCAAACTAAGTGTAAAAGAACTTACCTTAGTATTTGTAAACTAAAAGCTAAAATCTCATGGCTATTGACTTATGTAAGATAATATCTAGACAAAATTGTGACCCTTTACACTTAGTTTCTAAAAACCTTTATGTTATTCATTTCTGTTAGGGAGGTTCTTCTAACTGACATAAACCATGTGAGTTATCATGAGTCCAACGTCTAATTTATCATACTCTTGCCAAGGAGTATAATCGGAGCTAAGTGATCACAATCTATATTTGTCATCCATATTAATGGGAATAATCTGAGTAATTTGTACCTATATTGGCTCATAGTTCTGGGGCATGTCAACAAACCTAACTGGGAGCTAAATACTACTCCCTTTAATCTGTATGCTTATTCTATAGGAAATCCACTTTAAAATCTAGCATAAAGGTTTGTAATGAAAACCAGTTAGGCATCTGTCTGTTTAAAACTGCAACCAAAATAAATATATTTTCTGTAAAGTGTAATAAAAACTATAATATGGATTCCAAATCTAAGTTGAGGTTCAAAAGATCAAATCTTTCTCAAAATCTGAACATAAGCTAATCATAGAGTGCTTAAAACCAAAATCTTCTCAAAATATCAATACTTAAATTAGGTCTCCATGATTTTAAACTCATATCAAATCATCACAAAGTTCATGCTTAATATTCAAAATCTAGAAATTCTTGCATAATACTAGTCAAGATAGTGAAATTTAACCCTCAATATATATAAAATCACTTCAAACGCCTAAACATGAAAAAGTAGAGATGAAATTCAACATTTAATTACATGTAACATCAATATCTTCAGATAATGATAATTTGGTATGAACCCTAAACTGTAAATTATATAATTTTATGTAAATTCAACTTGAAAAACTAGTTTTGTGCACAAGGATGAAAGTAGTATCCTTGTTCATAACCCAACATACCTTACTCAATGAATGAAATATAAAAGCTTGAAAATTTAAATCTCTAATGGTGTTCTTGAAGCTTCTTCTTGAAGTTCTTGAACTCGGAACTTTGGATTATAGGCTTTCTTGGAGTAGGAGTTATGCAATTGTTCTTGATTCTTGGAGAAAGGGTTTCGTTCTTGGAGAAAAAAAAGATGCATAATGAAGCATCTATGCTATTTGGGGATAAAATTATGTGTTTTGGGTAGTTTTGGGTAAGGGTAAATGACTCAAATTCCCCCATAGACTAGTCATTTAACAACACAAAACTTGGGCACCCACACAATCAGTGACGCATTACATTGCTCACTGTGATGTGAGTAGCGATGTAATACATTGCCTACCCAACGCGTCCACCAATGCGACACGTCTATATTTGGTCGATGTTTTGTTTTGGCCATCAAAACATGCCCCAAACCTTCTTCAAAAATTTTGAAACTTACCCCAGGGTACTATGGACTACCCTGATCTTGAAATAACTTAGAAATTGACATTCCAAGATTGGAAAGGTCGAGAATAAAGTCATCAATGTTTAGATACCAAAACTGATACTAAGTATCCAACACTTAGCTAAAGTTTCAGGTCCTAAGTCTCTAATGTACCTCTTCTGGGCTAAATTAAACTAGAAAGAATATGGCGTATTACACCTAGGGTACGAGTATACCCCAACTCATACCTAAGACCATACCTACTAGTTTATATATGACTCATACCACCTTAGTCGTACCTTAAGGGTATGAGTGACACCTCAATCATACCCACAACTTGTATCATGGGTAGATTCCCCATGACCACACCTTAGGAAACATACGACTAGGCCTTACACCCGTCGTATCCCTTTATAGACTCGTACCAAGAGGATTTATTTCTTGGGAAATAACTAAGATAAACACACTACCTAAGGCACGAGTGAACCCTCAACGCAACCCCTAACTCATATCCAAAAGGTACAAGCAGTATCCTTGAATCTTACCAAGCCTAGTGAGTCCAAAACCTTAGAAATTTTGCAAGTGTCCAAGACTTGAGGTGTTTCACTTGAGATGAGGATGAAATAAACTGTTGGGCCCACGGGACTTAGGCCCATCGTGGTGCCCTCTAAAGCCAATATTTCCTTTTATCTTTTATTTTCCCCCTTTTTTAACCTCAAAAAAATATTAATAGTCACTTTCTTTGGCTGAAAATAATAAAACGTCATTTAAATTAAGTCACTCGATAAACCATCTATCACTTCTTCATTCCAACTCTTTCAAGTTCTTCCATAGATTCTTTATTTCACTTATTTATATTACATGCCATCAATTGATCTCCTTTCTCTAATTTAGTGCTTAATTAATTTTTGGGGGGAAACAAAATTGGAAAGGCATTTGATTAAAACAACTAGAGAACAAACAAGGCCTTATTGATTAGGTAGAGTCTTTGTCACTTTTCCCCCTTTCGGGTATATTATTTCTGTTCACTTTAAAAGAATCTACACATAACAAAATACCACAGCTTCAAAAAAAACAACCATTTCTTAACCTACATACTCTTCACCGCTTCTTTTGCACCTTCCCGCATTTTCAAGATGTTTCTTTTGGGAGAGACTTCAATGTTCTATTGATTGATTCAAAATTATGAATAGTATACTATCATGATTTCCAATTTTGATGTCCCCATTGGGAAATGCTTCTCAATCGATATTCATGTGCTTGAATCAAAATTGCAACAAAATATTGTCCTGCTTTTCAGTTTCTTCTTCACACTAAGAACATAGCACACAAACATCAATGTAACAACTCCAACTCCAAAATTGAAATAGAAGAAGAACTGAAGTATAAAATAGCTTCAAAATAAAACCTTCTATCCAGTTGCATCCAAGGGCAAGAAAAAATCAGCAAGAAAGAGAGTTTACCATATGTTTAAACTATCTTAATGTACAAATTAAGTTGCATGTGCATTTTCTCCCTTGACTTCATGTAGATTTATTTTTTCTTTTGTTTAACCATTACAGTCCTTATATTGGGTTTTCTGTCTTTACGTCATTATCATCGGAGCGACAGTTTATCTGCTCAACGGATACTAGTGTGACTTTTTCCTCTTCTTCTTCCTTTTCACTTTGCTTTTTCAATTTTTTTTTGGTTGGAAGTGTATTTATGCTTAGGGAAAATGCGTAAAAGAGAAAATAACAAAGCTCCAGCAGGCACCTTTCTTTCCACTAGATCAATAACACACTTCGTTGTGGGTTCCCCACTTTTAATTTCTATATATTTACTATATTTCTTAATATAAATACTAGATCCACACGAAAGTTATAGGGTTCTCGAGAACCCCCACGTAAGCCTCTTTTACTGACTTTGTTAGAATTTACATGAATTTAATAATTTAATATATCTACATGGCATAATTTATGAGAAATTTGTAGAAAGAAAATTATTTTATCAACAATTATTGATAAATACAATATTTATAATAATTATGGGTATTTTAGTAAATTTACCAGTTACGATACAACACCATACTATCAAACCAAACAATAAAACTATTATTAAACAACAATGAACAATACAGTCTATCCAAACATGGTATTATACTATATTGTACAATACAATACCAAACCATATAGTATTGTACATTATCAAACAATGGGAAAATGCCATTCAAATAGAGTGTAAATCCGCCCGTACTTACATACAGTGTTTCTAGGCTTGATAATACTAAAAAATGGAATAGCTATTCATTCATTGTAGTTATTTCCATATGCTCTGTGTTAGAATTTATTTATATGTCACTGCATAAGGGAGAAAGCGAGATAGTACATCACCTTTTAATATTTTTATTTTGGTTTGTTATCGTCCAACATCCGTGAAACATATGTACTTATTTGTATTTTATATAGTATTGTTGGTATTTGTGTTATTTTGGGTTTCTTTGGAGAAATTAAGTTTTTATCTTTTGATTACTTTGTTTGTCGAGAATATGAGGTTTGATTATTTGTTGAATTCATCCACTTAATGTGTTTTTCATCTAACTGTATTGCATACATATTGGTCATAAAATAGGTAACATGACATATTCATTACCAAGCATTCATATTTGTATTCTTTCTTGATTATTTTCCCCTTTCCCCTTTTCATAATGCTCAATCACTGTAAATAAAATCTCACACTATCTGATTAGGTAAGTAAGCAATTAGTACTGTCGGTTTGTCTTTGGTAATAAAGGAATGCATATTCAATCATTCTCCCATCCCACATCTTCTGTTGTTTCAAACCAAAACCTTCCTGTTTTATTTTACCTTCATAACTCTATGCCTCTTACTAAGAAATATTTATCAAAATTACAGGACCAGAAGCTCAACAAATTTCGCAAAACCAATACATAGGTTAATAATATAGGACAAGAATTTAGCCAACATAAGTCACTCAATTTCTAATTAGACCCATAAGGTATTCAATTCTGATGATGTCAAGACAAAGAAAAATTTATTAGAGGAGAAAAAGTTTATTGTTTCTTAGATAACATTTCAACTCTTAAATGATGTAATGCCCCGAAACCTGGTCCCGAGACGTCACACGATGCTCAAAACTATGTGTAGTCTAAAGCTAACCCTGTAAGACTGCTACTAAGCTTATAACTCATATTAAAGTAATTTAATCAAATAGAAATTCTAAAATACTGAATTATATCAAAAATGCCTGAGATCAACTGAATATACTGTCCAAATAACTAATGTTGAAAGTCTGAATATAATAGCTAGTAGTCCGACACGGCTCTACTACTAAGAAACTAGAAAGTCATTGGGACAAATCCCCATCTGACTCGGACAAGTTTGAAAGCAACTACTCAAATACTATGAAAGCTAGAAATCTGGATAAGTGGGCCCTCGAACCATGAGGACTCACCAACTGTCAAAATGTAGATAAAGATGTCCAAAATCACTCACGTTGCTGAGACTGGGCACCTGAACCTACATTATGAGACAATGTAGCACATAGACATTTATATGGATTAGTACTTTGAGAATGTACTGATCATGTGGGGGTGAATGTATAAGTAAAAGTAATATTTTAATGTTATAAAAATTCATAAAATATGCATGTTGTATGTAATGACTCACATGGTTGGAATAACTGAAAGCTGGAAATCATAAATCATGGATAATAAAACATACTACATATATCTGGTGAGCCATCACATTTAAAGTCTAAAAGCTGAGCTGTTATCCGTCATTTTTTTCTATTAAACTGTAGGGAAATTCTTTCAAAAGCTATTGTATTATTATTACTAGTAGGGAAATTGACTCAAAAGCTATTTATTTACTTTTACTAGAAGGAAAAATTCTTTTCAAAAGCTTATCTATGAGGAAGGTTCTTCTAACCGACATAAATCATGTGAGCTATTAAGGAGTCCAGTGTCTTATTCCTCTAAGGGAAAAAACTCACGTTGGGGAGAGGTATCATACACTTTCCAAGGAGTATAACCTAAGATAAATGATCACATAGGTAACTGTCATCCATATAGAAATAGGAATACTGAATCTATACCTACATTGGCTTGTAGTTCTAGAAAAGTAGGATGTGCTAAACCCAGACTTTCCGCTTTGTGCTAAATACTACTCCCTTTAATCTGTATGCTCATTCTATAGGAAATTCACATTTAAAAGTCATAATATTTCATATTGAAAGCTAACTGTGTATCTGTTCATTCAAAAACTAAATTTAAGCTGTAAAGTAGATTTCATATCTTAGCTAAAGATTAAAAGATCAAATCTTTATTCAAAGTTGTCTATAAACATATCATAAGATGCTTAAAAGCATAATCATTCTTGAAATGGCAATAATCAACTAGGTCTTGATAACCCATGCATCAATTTCATTTTAAATCATCATAAAGTTCATCCTAGTGAAAATATTCATAATTCCACTCAAAATCTGGAAAATATGGTCACACGCATGAATTTACAAAAGTAGACATGTAATTCAACACCCAATTTACTTGAAATCTCAAAATCTTCAATTAAAAATAAATAGGTATGAACCCTAAATTGAAATCCTTGTAAAATCATGTGAACTTATAATTAAAAAATAGTTTTTGGGCACAAGGATGAAAGATTTATCCTTTTTCAAAATCCCGCATATCTTAATTGATGAAATTGAATAAAAATCATGATCTTGAATTCCTACTCGTGCTTTTGAAGATGACCTCTTGAAGTTCTTAAATTGGGAATCCTTAATGTAGAGCAATCTTAGAAAAATAATGGAGAAAATTAGATTTCTTAGAGATTAAGTTTTGAGTTCTAAGGTTTTCTTGGAGAGTAAATTGATAAAAAGTGAGCATAGAATGCTTAGAATAGGTTTAATCCTATGTTATTCACGGTTTGGGGGCTTAGAAAAAGACCAAACTACCCTTTTAAAATAAATTTTGGAAAGCTGAAAATCTCGATTTGGCCACCCACCGCGACGCGCCACTATCGGGGTGGCTTACTGGAAAAAAGACGAATGCCAAATTTACATCTGGCGCGACGCGCCACTATCGCATTGCGCCACTAGAAAAAGGACGAGCAGGAACTGGGACTTTACCGTGACACGATGTAATCATGAAGGTCCACTGGAATTTGACAATTGTCTTTTTGCATGTCACTGTGATGCAGTGATGCCCATTCTGAGACACTATCTCCACTAAAAATGTCATAACTTCTCAACTGAGTATCGGACTGAGGCAAATTTGAAATCATTAGAAAGCTGAGTCAATTATCTACATATTGGTAGGTCTAGAGCTTGAAAATTCTATATGTATCAAGAGTTATTCAATTTTTAAAGCTAATCCTTGACATTCTAAGAGCTAAATTTAGCTAGGAAAAGTACGGGGTATTACTAATGACATTTAAGGATTGTTGTTTGGGAATCAACTTAACAGTTGGATTATTTATGTTTTTGGTTTTCTGACCTGATTTTTCAATGGTTACCATTTTGTTTTGTGGGTTGTATTGTTATGATACATTTCTCATTTTACTATATTTTGTAAAATTTCCTTCCAGTTGCCAAAAATGCTCTATTGGGCCCCTATACTATGTCAGTTTTGTAAGTTGGACACAAATTTCCTTCCAGTTGCCAAAAATGCTCTATTGGGCCCCTATACTATGTCAGTTTTGTAAGTTGGACACTTCTACTTACATGTTTGTCATGTGGACCCTTGAATGCATTAAAATGCAGCATTTCGCACCCTTTAATCGTTGACCTTGCCTATATGACAAGGTCATGGTGACTAGGACAAAGAGAGTGTAACCACTTGCCTAGGGGTGCGAGTGGAGGTCAATTTTAAGCTAATTTTACATTAAAATAATTTTAAAAAATAAAAAAA
>NC_061117.1:132335001-132413255 GCF_002878395.1 Capsicum annuum
AAAAATTTTAAAATATTTTTAATTATTTTTAAAATTTTAAAAATATTTTAAAATTATTTTTAAAATTTTAAAAATATTTTAAAATTATTTTTAAATTTTTAAAAATATTTTTAAATTTAAAAAAATGGAGAGAATAAAAGAACCCTTTTTAATTTATTTTTTTAAATTTTAATATTATTTTTATTTTTTTAATTATTTTAATGTAAAATTGGCCAAAAATTGACCCCCGCTCGCACCCCTAGGCGCGTGGTTACATTCTCTTTGTCCTAGTCACCATGACCTTGCCACATAGGTAAGGTCAACGGTCAAAGAGTGTGAAATGCTGCTTTTTGATGGGTTCAATGGTCCAGATGACAAACATATTTGTAGAAGTGTCCAACTTACAAAACTGACATAGTACAGGGGGCCAATAGAGCATTTTGTCAATAATTAAACAACCATCTTTGAGGATTTGATAAATACAAGAACTGTGCAGAGAAAAATTGAGATTATATGTGGGTAGAACAATCAGTTATAAGGCTAGATTAGAGTTTCTAAGAGAGTCCATGAGAGACTGAAACTTGGAGTATGCAAGATTATGTAATTATGCTGAGATGATAAAACAAACCAATCCTGATAGTTCTGTTTGGCTGAGAATGGATACAGAAACTATCTCTGATAAAATTTTATTTGTGTATTTCTATGTATGTCTTGATGCATTGAAGAAAGGATGGATGAAAGGATGTATAAGAATTATAAGGTTTGATGGATATTTCTTAAAGGGTGCTTGTAAGGGTGAACTTCTAGTAGTAGTTGGGAAGAATGGTAACAATCAGATGTTTCCTATAGCCTGGGCTGTTGTGGACAAGAAAATCAAGCATAGTTGTATTTTTTTTATCAAGAATTTAAAAAAGGATCTGCAGTTGGGTACTGGAGCAAGTTTTACTGTGATGGCTGATATGCAAAAGGTAATATTTTAGATTTTTTAACTGTCAATAATTGAAATACTTAATTTCTTTGTCTAGTACTTTAACTGTTTTCTGTATATAGAGTTTTCTTGCTACTTTTTTCGAGTTGCTACCAAATGCTGAAGTAAGAAAATGTGCTAGACACATTTGGTCCAATTGGAGTCAATGGTTGAAGGGAGAAGAGGGGAGAAAACAGTTCTACAAATACTCAAAGGCAAGCTTTGAAATGAAATTCAAAAAGAAACTTGATTACATGAGCCAACTTGGTATGCAAGATAAGAATATTGTTGATGATTTATTGCATTATCCTAGACAGTTATGGGTTAGGACATTCTTTAAAGAAGATTGTAAGTGTGATGTTGTTAAAAATAACATGTGTGAGACCTTTACCTCATAGATCTTAGTTCCTACTTACGAATCTAGCATTATCATGTTGGAGGATATTAGGAGAAAAATCATGAGTAGAACAGTAGATATGATTAGGTTTGTCAATACTTGGATATGTGATATTTCACCTATGGCTAGACTTATATTGGAGAAGAATAAGGAAGAGTTAGGGCTTGCAAGGTTCTTTGGAATGCTGATGTTGAATTTGAAATTAGAAAAGGGGAGTTTAAGCATACATTGGACTTGAGTAGTAGAATTTGTAGTTGTAGAACTTGACAGTTAAGAGGCATTCCCTGAGACAAACATTCCAAAGATTGAGCCTCTTGAGCCTAACAAAATGTCTGGCAGACTTGCAACAAATAGAAGAAGAGGCAAAGAAGAATCAAAGAAAAAATATGAAAAGCTGTCAAAACAAGGGGTGAAAATAACATGCTCCAAGTGTTATCAACAAGGCCATAACAGAAGATATTGTAAGGTAAAACAATGACTTTTAATTTAATTTCAGAAGTTGATTTCATATTGATTTAACTGTTATGTATATTTTTATAGATTCCTGATCTAAATAAACAAGTTCCTAGCCAAGGGTTTCAACCTAGTGGTCAGAGTTCACAAGCAAATTGCCAGCCTAAAAGATCAAGCCAACCTTCACCTTCAGCCTCAAAAAAATCAGCATAATGTAGCTTAAGTCAGCCTGCACCAACAAGCTCAAGTCAAGCTGCAACTTCAACAATAATTTATGGTGATACAAGCAGAATTAGGAGCTTGAAGGCAACTGCAACATCTACCTTTTGTGATGATACTAGGATCCCTGTTACAGAAGGAATAAACAACCAACTACCTCCTAGAAATAGAAAAATAGTTGGATACAAGAGAGGTAGAGTTGAAACAATAATAGATGTTGATTGTGATGGATCTAAAAGGTCAAAGAATATTGAATTTGAAATCTGCACAAGTCCAAGGGGAAACCAAATATTGAATGTAAGTTAAATCAAACATTAATTTTTTAACAAGAAAGTACATATATTAATTATTGTTCATTTTTTTTTTCAAAAAACAGTCGGGGACATCAAGCCAAAGGATCCTACAAAGTCGTACAACTTACAAGGATGCAAGTTCTATATGTGTTGATCTTAGTTATAAGCCAAGAGGCTTGAAGTGGAAAAATAAAGATGTTGTCACCACCAATCAATTGCAGCAAATGACAAACAAAAAGAAGAAGAAGTTGTATATTTTGATGGTGTTTTGTGATTTTATTGTGTAACATATGGTACCTAACAATTTGGTAGTATAAATCTACTACTATATAGCAGTAAATAAGGCCTTTACTTCTTTAATTTAAATCTAGCCTTAAATCTGCTAGTGTATGCAGTAAATAATTGGTTGTTTGAAGCATGTTTTGTATGTACATTACTGTGACTTTGAGCTCAAAATGGAGCATAGTTATGAAGTTATTGTTGGTGTTGCTTTGTGAAGTTGTTGTTGGTGTTTCTTTGAGTTGTAATAAGCTGTTGTTGCTTGTCTTCTTTGACACCTTGTTTTACTATAAATGTGTGATCAAAAGTTGACGATAAATAAATATTTTATTTCAGTAAATGTAGGAAATATTACAAGGCCAACATTACATCAACAAACTACACCTTACAGGTCTTAATGCACATCACAGATATACACCTAAAATGTCAATTTGCAACATCAATATCAGTAAAATGAGTTCAACACCAAACTTCAGCAATTAGGTTTCAACATTCATATTCCCAACAACACCAAACAAGTGGCAATAACACCAATAATATATAATCTTCTTGCTCGATTTTGTTTTTCTTCATACGCCTTGACTTTTTCAACAAATCGCAAATCACCTTATTTGCTTGTAAAGGGTGTTGTTCTTTGTACCAATCAAAATAATAACACTCTCCCAATTTCTACAAAATCAATTACAAAATCGATGTCGAAATCATAATTAATCACTTAATTTAATTAAGAAGTCAAAAATATTATCTTTGAAATTTTACAAGTAAAAAATCGACGACCTAAATTTTGTTGAGTCCAAGAAGTCTTCAGTAATGTTTCATGACCACATTTACAATAGCGGTAATCTTTTTCAGAATAGGTTATGAACGACGAGCTCGACATTCTCCAATATAATTCGAGAAAATTTAGAAAAAGATTAAACTTTTGAGAAATTGAAGCATAAATTTTTTGTTCAAAATGAAATATGAAATTAACTTAAGGCCTAATTTAAATAAGGAAGTTGAAGAAGAATGAAGAAATTTAAGAAATTGAGGTTATTTTTGGATGGTGGAATGAAGAAGAAGGTGATATAAATAGTGGAAAGAGAGAAATTACTGTTGGGGGCTGCATTTTTATGCCAAATCAGCAATAATATGAGTCTTGGACGCGCCTCTGCAACGTGTGGAACACACATTTTGCCAACAGGGCAAAAAGTGTCAAAGTAAGACACTTTTATCTACTTGAGTTGTTTAAAATGAACATGGTCCAGTTAAGGTGTCTAAGTGAAAAATCATGCCAAATTTAGGGGCCATCGATGGATTTGGCCTTTGGGCTAAGATGAACTTATTTTATATATAAAAAAATTATATCTTGTATCTATAATTTGCTATTTTGAATAGATTCAGATTTTGCAATGCAATTATGAACCTAAAGTTAAATTAAATAAATTAACAGATTTGATTGAAATAGTATAATGATATGTTAGAGGAGATACAATAATATGATATATTGACGAAATAGGTTTGCAACTCTTTTACTTTGTGATAAATTTTATTTAAACACTTGAATTGTGATTTGTTTCAATCTTGCACTTAACATATAATAAAATGTTCGTAATGGCACTTCTGACAAATTTTATGTGGTTTGACTTAGATATTTAAGAGACGCATGAGAATAAGTGAAAGAATAATTTTTCAAAATCGAAATTGCCTAATAGGAATACTTTAGGTGAATTCGTTAATTTGTTGTCCTCTAACACTTTCGAAAATTCTATATAAATTGCTCCATATGTCATATTGAGAAAGTTTTTAAGTTTCTTTTTGGGTCATTCTACGATGTTGGTAGATTTTCTTAATTTATTTTAGGGGGGCTTACAAAAATAGCGTAGATTTCAGCAAAATTGGAGTGTTCCTATCCTAACTTTCAAAATTACAATTTATAGTCTTTCTTTCTCTTTTTCATATTTTCTTTTTCTCTTTTTCTTTTTCATTTCTTTTTTCTTTCTTTTATCTATAGCATCTACTTCTCTTTCTTCTTTTTTTCTTTTTAATTTTTTTTGTTGTATTTTATATTTTATATGTTTTTATATTTTTAAAAATTATGGTTACATTGAGTACAAGTCATGGATGATGAAAAATGTATCATAACCGCTCATTGTGTTTGTATTCACTATCATTTTTTTCTCTATTTTTATTTTTTCTACTTTTTGATTTTTATCTATTTTTGCTTTATTTTTTATTTTTTGATTATTTCTTTTTTGTTTTTTCCTCTCTTCTATTTCTAACTTCTATTTCTCTTTCTTTTTTTCTTTTCTATTTTTTTCTTTTAAATTTTTTTTATTTTTCTTTTTAATTTCTTTCTTTTTCATTATTTTGTATTTTTTTCTCATTTTTTTCTTTTTCATTTTTCCCTTTTTTCTTTTCGTTTTTTTTATATTTTTATTTTTTTCGTTTCTTCCCTTTTTTTCTCTTTTCTAATATAGTTTCTATTTTTCTTTTTTTTTTTTCTTTTTGATTTTCTTTTTTGTATTTTCTATCTCTTTTTTAATTTTATTTCATATATTTTGTGTTTTCAGAAAATATGGCTATGCCGACCACAAGTAATTGGTGTTAATAAAAGCATCACAATCACTTATTGTATTTATATTTGCACCATTATTTATATTTTTGTATTCATTGATACAATTGTATTTGTATTTTATAGTTCACGCTTGTATTTGTAGTTTTATTTTATAATTCGCATTTATATTCGTATTTTGTAATTCTCACTTGTATTTGTATTTTATAGTTCACACCATCATTTGTATTTTTGAATTCGTTGATACAATTTTATTTGTATTTTATAGTTCGCACTTGTATTTGTTGTTGTATTTTATAGTTCGCATTTATATTTATATTTTGTAATTCTCATTTATATTTGTATTTTATAGTTCACATCATCATTTATATTTTTATATCTTTTATATTTTGCGCTTGTATTTATATTTTATAATTCGTATTTGTATTAATATTTTTTAATTGACACTTGTGTTTGTATTTTATAATTCTCACCATCATTTATATTTTATACAATTTGCTCTTGCATTTTAAAGAACTATTTTATTTTGTATTTATTGTTGACTGCATATTATATTTGTATTTTATGATTTTATTTTATTTGTATCTATATTTATTTTCGTCGATGCACTTTTATTTTGAAAAGAACGATTTTGTATTTGTATTTATATTTGTAATTTCACTTGTTTCATTTATTTATATTTGAATTTATTGTTGACAACATCATTGATGTTTTTAAACAATTAAAAAAGAATTGTTATTTTTCTTTCTACGAACACTTGTATTTATACTCATTGATACGAATTGTATTTTATTAATACAAATTGAATAATACAAATATAAATGATATATTACAAAAATAAAAATGTCAAATTATGCAAATACAATTGTTGCATTTATATCAAATGATACATGTTTATACAACTTGAATCATACGCATACAAATGGTACTTGTTTATATACAAATGAAAATAATAAACTTGACATACAAATATTAACGATACGTTTGCATTGAATGACACATTGCATATTATATATTTTAGACTCAAGAAAGTATAATTAATCCATATATTATTTATATACAAATATAAATGATAAATTATATTTACGACTAAAATATTCAAATGTAAATAATAAATTTATTTATAATATATAGTATAATACAAATAAATATATAATATAAAAATTATATAAAATATAAAATATGATGAAACAAAAAAGAGGCAATAAAAAGAAATAAAAACAAAAAAAATAGATGAAAAAAAAAAGAAAAAAAAAAAAAAAGAGAAAGTAAAAAAGAAAAAAAAAAAAAAAATGAAATGGTAAATTGAAACAAAAAGGAAAAAAGGAAAAAATAGAATGGAAAAAAAATGAAAAATGAAAAAAAAAAACGGAAAAGGTAAAAGGACATAAAAAAAAGGGGAAAAAAAAAGGGAAAAAAGAACAAAAAACCGGAAAAGAAAGAGAAATAAAGAAAAATAATGGAGAAAATAAAGGAGAGATACTATGGATTGTATTTAATTGTCCAGAGAGACTATAAATTATAATTAATTAAAAACTTAGTCTAAATAGAGTAATTACGAGTTTATTTTTTCTAAGACATGTAATTATTTCATTATTTTAAAGTGATTCTTAATGCTTTTATATAATTTTTTATGAATATATTAATTTTCTAATTAATTGTATTTCATATTCAATAAAATTATCAATTTATTTATTAATCAAAACACATTTTCTTTTATAATGCCAAACTAATTTTATAAAATTGAACTCATCGAATTGAGGTACACGCACAAAACACATATTTTAAACTAATATATAAAAGAAGAATAAAAATATGTGATTTCTTAAACTTTTAGAACTTAGCTCATAAATAAGACAAAGTTATATGGATCGAGTGGATTCATACTTGCCATATCAAATAATTTAACGATGCTGCAATATCTCAGCAAGCAAGTTGGATAATCAAAAAAATATTGCGTGCTAAAGTAACTTTCAAGCAGGCCTTGCTGAAAAAAATTATCTATTGAAAGTGTGAAGTACCTTAGAAATATATCGTTTTTCATTATTTTTTTTAATATTTAAGAATTGAAGCTTAATTAAATATATTTATTGTAAAATCTTTTTTATTAAAAGTCATCAGAATTTCACTATTTTTTTAAATTAAGAATTGAAATTAATTAAATATATTTATGATAAAACCTTTTCCTATTAGAAGTCATCAAAATTAATGACAACTAATATTTTTTTCATTAGTATAAGGATTCTAAATTAACTAAATTTAATTTTAAGAAGATTTGAAAAATTTAGAAATTAATATAAAATCATTAAAATAAGATTAATTTAGGAAGTATCAGATTTTTAAAAATATTAAGTATGTAATAAGAATGTAATCAATGATTTTGTAAAAATTTGACTTTAAAAATAAGAAAAGATTTTTTAAATAGATATATAAAAATAATCGTAACACAAATATGATTCAAATTGATGTGTCTCTTAGCCCGTGGCAACAAGGAAAAGTAGAACTATATGACAAACGCAAAAGTGATGATTCGTCAACCACTTGGAACTTCTGGTGATAAAATATATATGTACATATTTTAATGTTTACATTATTGTATTAAAGTGAAAAATTTTTTTGAAAACTAATTTTAACTTTTATTTTTTATTAAAAATCTCCACAGTAAATAAAATTATTTAATTTTAAAGAATTAAATATTATACGTGCGGGACACATATAGATTAAACTAGTAGCTCAAAATAATATAATAAGACAATTTATATTTAGTTGCTTGACAGCTGGCCTAAGGGGCCTTGCAAATTCTTCATATTTAAAAAAAATGCAAAGCCAAAAGCCAATTCCTGACATGTACGTTAAAAATAATAATAATAATTCTTGACATATACTTGTTCAGAAAAAGTTACTAACAACATGTAGATTTCATGACCCAAAATCCATCATAAGTGGCAACGACAACCGCACTACCTCTTTGATGGGAGAACCAAGTATACCAGTTTGTCAACACCAACAGTTAGCCATTTAAAAACAACTAATCCATTGACCAATAATATCTCTAACAATTTTTATAAATTCAGAAATTAACAAAATACTAATCGTAACGAAAAATTCTCAAGAGCTGAAAGTCAATGTACCAAAATTCATTCTAAAAGTCTATTACAACCCAAAACTAACAAAACGACATAAAATGTCTTTGTCAGAATGAGTAAGGACAAAATTAAAATGAATAGATCTATAGTGGCCCGAAAGATGAATGCTCACCATTATCACGTAAATTTTAAATATATTAGTCCAAATAAATATTATTGATTAATGATTAGATTAATTATTTAAAGTCAAATAAATATGAATTTAATTAAAGCCCAATTTTATTGGGCTAGTCCATTAATTTGGGCTACAAATGATGAACCCACTTTGCTAAGCTCAAAATGTCATCTTCTCCTAGAGGCCCAATTTGGTGCCACGTGATGGATGATGTGACATGCCAAGTCAAGTTAAGGAGCTAATAGGATTATTTCACATGTCAAAATGATGCAGCAAACCTAGTATATCAAAAGCCTATTAAAATGCGCTATGTCACTTGAATCTAATTGGTAAAAAAAAATCCACATTCACAATGACTCTCTTCTTACTACAACTATAAGTAGGGGTCACATAATTTAGAAAAGGAAACAACTCTAACAAGAAGCAAGAGAGAGCTCTTGGATCAAACACACCAAATTTTTCTAAAAGCTACAAAGCAAGCATTCAAGTTCATCCAATTTAAGATCAATACCACAAGATTCAAGAACAAGACCAAAAGCCTTTGAATTCAAGCATAAGTCAAGATCAAATCCATCAAGTTCACAAGTCAAGTCCAAATTCAAGATCAAGCTCGCTGGGATTTATGTTTTAAAAGATGAACCAGAGGATTCACAGAGATTGTAACACTCATATATTAAAATCAATAAAATAATTATTGCAATATTTTTCTTGTCCCGATTATTATTTTTTCAACTCAAAATTTTATTATCCAACAAATTCTGACACGCCAAGTGGGACTAAATTTTCCCTTCATCTCCTCTCACATATCAGATCTACAAATCTAGAGTAAAAAAATTACAAAGATGGAAGAGTACTTCAAGACTCGTCTTTGAGTTTCAGCAAGTCTACATACCGACAATACTTGAAATAGGGAGCATTTGTAGACACTAAAATTTTGTGGGACTCCACAAGATGAATCTAGATTCTATTAGAGTTCTCAGAGTCTACTTTACCCTAATCTAGCTTGAAGGTTACTCTACCCTAAACCCTAAATCATGTCTATTTAAAGGATAATATATTTTCTTAAGAGACACCTCTCAATAATTCCATAAACTCATGAAATATCACAAAGAGATTAATACCCCCTCATTTTAATAATCAAATACATTAAGAAGATCCACAAACCCTCCTTTCATGAAGATTAAATCCAAATATTCCTATGTCCAAGAAATACGCTATTAATGACTCTTGAATTATGAAGAAAATTCATATCAAATCAAAATCTTTCTACATTCAATAAATACGCTACCAATGACCCTCTAATTACGGAGAAATTCAAGAGAGGAATCAAGGAAAGAATAGATTTGTAGCCATATGTTTATCAATAAAAATTCTTGTTTCTTCATATTTTATTTGTGATTGCTACACCACAGAAAAAACAACATTTAGGAACTGTCATATTTGGTTGCTATTCTATATAAATCCATCGCTAAACAGAAATAGCGATGAATATATGTCTGTTGCTATATTGCTCGTTGCTAGCCTCTTAGTGACGAAAAAATATTTTCCATCGCAAAACTTGTGACCACTTAGCAACGAAATGTATCGATTGTTGATGTTACCGATGGAATAAGCCATTGCTATACTGTTTCTACTTCTAAAATTAATTTTCATCGGGGCTAAATTTATGACAGAATATTTTAACTGATTCATTGCAACATAGTTTGATCAACTGAGTAGCCGTCTTTAGCAACCAAATTTATCCATCATTAAAGTTTTTCAGTAGCAATGACAAAAGTTAGTACTAATTTTTGTCGCTAATAGCAACCGTCTTTAGCGACTAAATTTATCCATCGCTGAAATTTTTCAATAGCAACGATAAAATTCAGTCACTAATTTTTTGTCACTAATAATTATGTAAGAAAATTATTGAAATGCGTAAATTATTGAATAATTAAAATAACCAACATTCATATAGATAGAAAAATGCAAAATAATTGTGTCTAAACATCCACAAGTTCAAGTATTTTATCAAAGTAAACTAATGTCAAACTCACATCCATCAAAATTAGTATTTTTTACTACACAACTATTTTGTACTTCCACACAAAATATTCTATCAAAAAATAATGCAACGATGAAGGGCTACGAATACTATGAAGCTACGAATCAACATCATCATCTTTAGTAGGAGGATGATCAAACACGATCCCTTATTGTACCCTAATAACACCAACACGCTCAATAACTATAGGAAGAAAGTGAGTAGTAAGTGCCAGAATCAATTGCTTCACAAACTCTTCAAAATTTATTATTAGTAAAGAAACCGAAGGTGGTACTGATGATGTGGAGGATTACAGGCACAAAGTTTTTTCCAAAGTAACTTTCAGCATCAGATCTGAGACCAAATAATCTTTTCTTCTGTACTCCTCCCGCAACTTCATAATATGATTACAATTGATCAATTTTAGATTCAGTCTGCCTTTTTTCCTATATAATTTCTTCATACTTTTCATGTAATTAATAAGTGGAGATATTAAAATAGACTCAACTTCCTATTGCTTCTTTTATTTCCATGTATAGTAAGAACTTTTGAGAGATGTCAATACAAAAAGAAAATTGGATAAGAGTATATCTAATGATGTAAATTACAGACTTACGTGGAGAAGTCAAGAACGCTCAGCAACAAAAGATTTACCATTATGATTAAATGTGTGGACGTGGAAATGTAACTCACTTGGAGTTGGATCTCGACCTATTGTTATAGCCTATACAAACAAATAATAGTCAAATATTAAAATGCGAGTTGAGATGTATGTATGCCTAACATGAAATTTAAAGTAAGCAGACTAAATTTATACTTACAAGTTTCTTTCGGTGCTTTCCAACTGTGTTAGAGCCACCTATGTGTGTCCCAGTAGCTACTTTACGGCCACCACAATGGTTCTTTGAATTTATCTTCAACTTTTTAACACATTCATCACTTTCCCAAGATTTCATCCACCTCTCCTACACATGGTCATTTGCAAAATTCGGTTGAACTGTAGCTCTTTGTTTCTTTATATTAAAAATAAAATTCTTCTAGCATAATACAACCTTCTTTAACCATTGTTGCTTCACCACAGTTTCATAAATGGAAGCATCCCAATAGAAATTCTTCTGAAATACATTTTAAAGAAATATAATTATTCACTTTAATTTGTAAATGGGACAAAACACATTGAATAAAACCATATAGTACATGGCACACTTCTAATAAACATACAGTTGCCAGCTGGAAAATGCTATGCTATTTGAACTAGCTGTAAATCTACAATAGACACAACAATTAAACCAAATTTCTGGCATCAATGTTATATCCAGACACCTAGTAATTCATGTATTGTAATAATCCCAACACTCAACAGTAAATTTTAAGGATGAATTGATATCACAATTTACAAAATAGAAACTGCAATGTCATATATATACACTTATCCATCAGATACACAAAATAAAAACTGCATATCCAGAATGTTGGAAAGGGGAGTTTGCAGTTGAATGGACAAAATCTACAGACACAACCAAAATATAGGAAACTACATACAAAATCTGCAGTTGCATATCCAGATTATAGAAAACTGCATACACAAAATTTGATTTTAGTTGACATGACAACACTATCTTAAGTTTTATAAGAGCACATGGAAAGAGGAGTTTGCAGTTGCATGCAACAACATTATAATATGGAAAGGGGAGTTTTCAGTTGCAACAACAACATTATAAACTATCTTAAGGTCCACAATGTATAATTCCCAGAAATGCAAAGAGATAAAGAGCTGTAGTTATAAGCAAGTCACCATGTGATGACAATGTGGACTTATTTTCCAATGTTTCCCTTTTTGAGACCACAACCATTGTTGCTTTTCTAAATTTTCTGCTGTAACCTCTATCTATCTACTCTAACCACGACACCTACCTATCTAGCTATTATTTCTGCTGTTATATTTTTTTCTTAATAACTCATACACAATGCATGCTAGCTAGCAACATTTGTTCCTCCATATGCATCTTTTTTAATTCGAAGTGGGAATCTAGGTACAAATTCAAACTACTGTTACATGCAGTTCTTAAACTGCTACTACATGTAGTTCTAAAACTGCTGCTACAATTCAAGGTCACTGCTTTCAGAGAAATGGAAAGAAAATAGTAAAGAAAACATGGGAGATATTTCAATATTCTCTATGGTTATTGAACTTGTGTTCATTTAGCTCAAATAGTATAGAGATAATTCTTAGTAAGATTTGAGTTAAGAATCAACATGAGAGATATTTCAATATAAGTAACAATAGTTGTTATAGTTAAAGCTAGATTGTGCAATATGGCAGAGAAATAATAGAAATACAGAGACCATTACAGCCAAAAAGATAAATTCTTAATCTTCTCCACAGATAGTCTACAAGAAAATGCAAGAACAAGCAGCATCTTTAGAAGAAGATATTTCCACAAATAAGACCATACCTAAAACAAGTAACCAACACACACAATGAAGTATGAAGCATCCATCATATCAGTTTAATCATAAACCAAGAAGGAAATAACTTTATAGACTTCAAACTATTGCTATAGTTTTGAAACTATAGCTACATTTCAAACTGCTTTACATGCATAACATTTCTTAATTTAATCTACTCATTGATTTAGATATCAGATAGAATCTTCACCTACCAGCACATACATCAGTACAATTCACAAGTAGATTTAGGTTATAATATAATATCAATGTAAATAGTTTTTAACTAACCTTGAATTTTACAAAATAACCATCTTTGACTTATTTGGAGACAGATTTTCAATTGATCCCATTGGGATCAACTTCACTTTTGAAGGACAAGGTAATGGAACTAGAGAATTTTCAAGAAGGTTCCATCCTGTACATATTTAAAGAAATTGGTGCATGGATGATATTATCTAGTTTTACAGTCGGGAATAAGAATTTACGGCAGCCTTATTTGCACCAAAGCAGTTATTTAGCTGATACAACATACAGTAAAACATAACCAAACAGTATACAAATCAGTATCCACTGTTAATATCATCATAAATAGAGACCAAACAGTAAGATAAAAATATCTGATTCAACAACTCCCAGCTAATTCTTGGATTTACATGATTAAAAGAGTAAGCAAACACAACATAAGGTAAAACATAATCAAGAACTCCACAACTAAAATGACATTACCATCCAAAGTAACTACTGTACTAAGATGTGGACTAATGGAAGAAACAAGTACCAACTATTCCTTATTAATAAATAAAATAATAAGTAGTAAGTACTAACCCTGAAGAAGTCAGAAAAATAATGGTCCGACCATAGGCACTAGTGGAATCACCTTCACCAGATATATTTTTCCCAGAAGATGTTCTCTTAACTGTTGGGTTACTTTGAGTATTCATACTCTGACCTGTTGGGCTGCTTTGGTTAGGTAAAAGTAGAGATGTCTCAGGAATGACTGGGGAGGTACTTCTTTGTCCTGATGACGTACTACTAGGGATGGAACTTGTACCAGCCTTTTCAATAACAAGAGTTAGAATAGAAGGTATTTTTTATGATTAGCAATCTTACCCCTACCTGAGGTTTTGCCTGCATGATATCTACCTCGAGTCATATATACTAAAAAAATAACAGTCGTTAGATCATTACTAGTAAAAACCAAATTAAAATCATGTGCTATGTAAAACTGACCGATTATTAAAAAGAAACAAAAATGTTCGATAGAATGTCCATTTAATTAATCAATCAAACATATACAGATTTGCGTCCCAAGTTTTTTATATGCTTACCCAAGACTCATACAAAATAGTATTTCAATCTTCAGTTTTGCCCTTTTATAACACTATGCAGGTGCTGCTTTTGCTATGTCAAAAGATGTTATCTTTATTTTAAAAAAAGAACTGAAAAGCAGAAACTAAGGAAATGATAATATTTTTCAGAAATGCAAAATACAAAATATTTCTTCTTACTAAACATAGAATACAACAAAAAAGCAGATTTTTATCAAGCTCTAGTCACTATCTATGTCTTCTTCAGACTCTTTCTCTTCTTTATCCTCCTTAGATTCCTTGGTTTCTTATTCTTCTTCTGTTGATTCTTTTTAGAGTTCATGATGCTTATTAAATAAACCATCATCAAGGGGTTTATTCATTTTAAGTACACCCCTATTTAGATCATGGAAGAGTATTTTTCATCAATAGAAACAGACATATCTATCTCATGGACTTCAACTTCTTCAACTTGAAAAGGAACATTCAGTTCTGAAGTTTTCACCACTTCCTCAATTGGTAATTCAATAACTTTTTGAGGTTGACCACCAATATATCTAGCCAATTATCTTTGTCTTTTTTTCTTGCTTAGATAAGGTACATAACATACTTGAGTTGCTTGCATTGCAAGAATAAACGGTTTATATTTTTTATACCGACGATGATGGTTAATATCAACCAATTTGTACTGATTATGCTTCTTAACACCAACATCCATTGTTGGATCAAACCATTCACATTTGAGTAAGACACTTTACTTTAAAGGTGCTTCACGGTATTCTACTTGTATAATCTCTTTTATCCGTCCATAATAATTACTAAAATTTGGATTCGAGATACAAACTCCATATTTGTTATTGATCTTATGCTACCATGACATTCTGTGTGAATTTTTATTAACAAAATAAACTGAATGACATGTAGCTCCGATTAATGGTCCACGAGCAAGACTATGCAAGAATTCATTCTCAATAAAATTGCACTGGGCCTATTTAAAATTTTTGTAAACATTTGGTTAAATTTGACAAGCCAATTTAAGCACGTCATTATACAAAAGATAGTATTTATTTAAAACTGTAAAACCCCGTATTTCCCTTGCATAATTTAAGTCCCAGTGCATGAGTATTCATAAATAAAATTTTTCAAAAAACTCATTATTTTTTATTTTAGAGCTTTTCATTGCGTAAGAAATTCAATTAGCTTTCCAACGATATAAAATTTACCCAAATCCGATAACCGGATAAGAAGTTATGGCGATTTTAAGTTTCAGTCATTAGACCCCATTATTTTAACCCTTAGCGCATCGCGGTGAAAGTACAAATAACAATTTTTAATTTCTAGTATGACTCCATAATCATGGAGCATCGCGGAGCAGGCCAATTTCCCATTTGGCAATTTTCAGTGGACCTTCACGATGTTGGCGCGTCGCGGAGATGGCCAAATTGGCACTTCAAAGGATTAACGCAATAGCTCCGTGTCGCAGTATATTTACAGGTGCCAATTTTCCCTTTTCAAGAGGCTTGGTGTGATAGTGGCGCATCGCGCCAAGGCTAAAAATCGGGATCTTTAGTTTTCCGCTTTTGTTTTTAAAATTTGTTCAAGGATTTTTGGGTCTTTTTCCATGACGCTAATTAACCTAAAACATAAAATTTAACCCATAAACACCCTAAGTAGCCATCATTATTTCAATTCCTCACATAATCAAAGATCCCCATTTCAAGAACAAGAAACCCTAGCTCTTAAATTCAAGGTCAATCCTCAAGAACCCACCCAGAACTTCAAGAAATTCACTATCCCAGGTATGTTAGATGTTTATCCATGGATTCATTTCTTCCATGGAGTCCAAGTAACTTATTTAATTTACAAGTTTTGATCTATTCAAGTTATTTGATTTTAAATTGTAATTTTATCTATGAATCTCCATGTACTGATGATTTTCTACTATGTTACCATGAAAGTATTGTTATTGTTCAGTCCTCCATGCTTTTATATCATTATTTATTGAATTAAACCATGACTGAGATCTATTATGTTGAATTCATGCTATTCCTATAAGTTCTATGACATTCCTATGATTGGTTTAAACCCTGAACTACAAGTGTTTGATAAAATGCCTACAAGAGTGATCGATTTAAATAAAAACCTTCAAGTTTTATCCTTCAAGCTTTATTGTCATTTTACTGTTATTGTTTTGAGTCCTAGGGGTATTGAATACCTGAAATCCATAGCTGTTTACTTAGTCTAGTATCAGTACATTAGTCTAGTATCAGTACATTACAGAATAGTCTTCAGAAGATACTATAAGCATTACCAGAACAGTCAGTTATTAGTCAGTTAAACTCAGAATGGTCTAGTATTTCAGTGTGTTTAAGTTGGGAGTAGGATTTAGCATCGAGCGAGTGTAGGGATGGCGGCTTCCCCATCAGATATGAAGAGTCATTATTAGCGATATCTATACTCATGAATTACGTACCCAACATAGGGTATGAGAAGTCACTCGTCAGATTAGGCTTGACTATCTCACAGGGGTCACCCGTCAGTTCAGGCTTGACACCCTTAGTCCTTTGGAAATTATATTAGTTTTGTGGATCTACCCAACCATCGTTAGTACCCAATGCAAGGTATTAACACCCTTCCAACTGGGGTTAGACCCCAATTAGCTCAAATTAGGGAAAGTCTAGATGATACCCTCCATAGTCTCAAATATAGTCTTAGTTACAGTCTCAGTTCAGTTATGTAGTCTTAGAGTTGTTTTACTAAAGCATACAAATATCATTATTTTTTAGTATTTTAGTTTACAGATTTTTCTTAGTCCATGTTATACGTTTGGTCATGCATCCCAGTGTCTACACATTTTCACGTATCTTCAGTATTTATAGACTATCATCTGTACTCAGTATTTACTGATTCTCCATATTTTCAGTATCTACAGATTCTACGTTCTCTACTTAGTACTCGATGTTTTACATGCATATTTAGTTAATTATTAGTTCTATTCATGAAACCATACATATCAGCCTACCTCATTTAGCATACCAGTACATTCAAAGTACAAATCACATACTTTTATTTTATGCTATGATGTATTATATCATAGGTGCTGATGCTAAGTTCCCAGACTGCGCTTATACGTCACTCCTCAGGCTATCAGCAGTGCAGTAGCAGTGGTAAGTCCTCATCATTTGAGGACAAATTATTTTATTTTATATCTCTATTTCAGTAGTTAGCAGAGTTAGTTGGGGGCCTATTCCATTTACTCATATTCATTCAGTCAGTTTTAGACGATTTTTAGACATTAGAGTCAGTTATCCAATATTTAAATTTTTAGTTGACATGTCAGTTTATCAGTTTTTAATTAGATTCAGTCAGTTTTCTATAAATTCATATTTTAGTATTGATTCATTAATAAAACCTTATGGCGATATCAGACGTTTTCTGCAATGACAATATTATTGTTCAGTGATCACAACAGGTACCAACTCATGGGTTAGCTTGTGCTCCCTCGAGAATGTAAACATCGTATGACGACTTGGGGGTAGTCCCGGATAGTTACAAACTTGGTATTAGAGCCTAAGGTTTTAAAGGTTCTAAAGTATCCTAGGAAGTCTGAAAGCCACATCAAATAGTCTTGTGCATGGGTGTGCAGCGCGCCATACTTATGGATGAGAGGCTACAAGGCATTTAGGAAAAAGTTTCCCTACTTTCAGTATTCATGTTGTGCGAGTGAGCATGAGCTTAAGTTAAACTCCCTTTCTAATCCATTTATTCCTTCCGTTTATAGAACATGCCTCCCAAGAAGAACCAAAGAAGAACAAGAAACCAGCCATCCCCTTAGCCCGTCCAGGAAGATCCTCTGGACGACCACATCTATCACGCAGAATTCAGGGCTGCATTCACTTCTCTAGCAAGTTCTGTAGTACTATAAAATAATTGGCCAACTACTGTTCCAGCCAACCCAGCGGCTAATACTACTGCAACTAGAATTTGGGATTTCACCTAGATAAATCCTCCTTCTTTCATGGGATCCAAGTCTAAAGAGGATCCATGGGAATTCTTAGATATAGTGCAAAAGAAAATAGATGCTATGGGGGTGAAATATAGTCAGAGTTCTGAGTTGGCTAAATACCAGTTGTAGGATGTATCCCATACTTGGTTTAAGTAGTGGAAAATTGATAGGGGTGTAGATGAAGGGCCTGTAGAATGGGAAGAGTTTCCCACAACTTTCTTAGATAGATTCTTCCCATTGGAGTTGAGAGAGGTCAAAGTGTTAGAGTTCATTAACTTGAGGTAGGGCAGCATGAGCATGAGGGAGTATACCCTCAAGTTTACTCAGTTATCTAGGAATGCTCCTCATATGGTAGATGATAACATGTTCTAAGATGAGTAAGTTTGTGTCTGGCATATATGATAGTATGGTCAAGGAGTGTAGCACCGCAATGCTAATTAGTACGATGGACTTGTCCAGGCTGATGGTCCATGCTCAACAGATAGAAGAGAAAAAAATTAAGGTGAGGGAGAGAGAAAACAAGAGAGCTAGGGTGGGTAGTTTTAATTTCTGTCAGCCAAAGTTAGAAGGTGCTAACCGTTCTCAATTTCACCAAAGGTCTGCAGTCCCAGCACCCTTTTTAGCCAGTGCCTTAGTACCCAAACTCAGAAATGACACTAGGGATAGAGCACCAGGATCTAAGTCCCAGGACAGTGTTAGTAGTGCTCGTAAAAATCCTCTATGTTAGAAATATGGCAGACACCATCAGAGTTAGTATAGAGCGGGTAGTATAGAGCGGGTAGTGATGTGTGCTTCAAGTATTGAAATCTAGGCCATCAGATTTGAGAGTGTCGGGTAGTTGCTTAGAAAGGTAGGGATGTGCGCCGACCGGGCCGATTCCATGAGTCGTCAGTTTCATTCGATCGCCCAACTCAACAGAGTGCCGCTTCCAGTACTACCAGTGGTCAGCGTCCAAATAGATTATATGTTCTTCAGTCCCGCTAAGATCAGGAAAATTCTCCTGACATAGTTACTGGTATGTTTCAAGTCTTTCACTTATATGATTATTCCTTATTTGACCCTGGAGCTTCTCTTTCTTTTGTAACTCTATAAATAGCCATCATATTTAGAGTCAGTCCTGAAACTCTAGCAGTGCCCTTTTCAGTGTCTACCTCAGTAGGTGTTTCCATTATAGCTAGATAGGTATACAAGAACTATTCGATCACAATATCTCATAAAGTTAACTTAGTTGATCTCATGGAATTAGAGATGACAGATTTTGACGTCATTCTTGACATGGATTGCTCCACTCATGTTATGTCTTAGTTGATTGTAGAAATAGAATAGTTCATTTTTAGTTCCCAAATGAATCAGTCCTTGAATGAAGGGGTAGTACTACAACTCTTAGGGGTCAGTTGATCTCATATCTTAGATCCAGAAAGGTGATATCGATAGGGTGTATTTACCATCTTGTGTGAGTCAAAGACTCTAACTCAAAAACTTCAACCCTTGAGTCAGTTTCAGTAGTCAGGGAATTTCCAGATATGTTTCCTGATGATCTCCCCGAAGTTCCTCTCGAAAGAGGAATTGACTTCGAAATAGACCCTCTTCCAGATACTTAGCCTATATCTATTTTTCCATACAGAATAGCTCCAGCTAAACTCAATGAATTGAAAGAACAGTTAAAGGATTTCTTAGATAAGGGATTCATCTGACCCAGTGTCTCCCTATTGTGCGTACCTATTCTATTCATGTGTAATAAAGATGGTTCTTTCAGAATATGCATAGACTACAGTCAATTGAACAAAGTCACAGTCAAGAATAAATATCCACTTTCTAGAATCAAAGGTTTATTTGACCAAATTAGGGTGCTAGCTACTTTTTTAAGATAGATCTCAGATCTGGCTATCATCAGCTCAAGGTCAGAGAATATAATATTCCAAAAACATCTTTTTGAACTTTGTATGGTCAATTTAAATTTCTAGTCATGTCCTTTGGTCTTACCAATGCCCCAACAACCTTCATAGACCTGATGAACCGAGTGTTCTAATAATACCTGGACACATTCATCATAGTCTTCATTGATGAGATTCTTGTTTACTCTCATAGCGAAAATGATCATACAGACCACCTCAGAGTAGTACTTCAGACTCTTGGAGCTCATCAGTTGTTCGCTAAATTTAGTAAGTTTGAATTCTGGCTAAGATCAGTAGCTTTTCTTGGCCATATTATTTCTGGTGATGGCATTAGAGTTGATCCTCAAAAGACCAAGGTAGTGAGAAACTAGCCTAGACCCATCTCTCCATCAGATATTATGAGTTTCTTAGGTTTAGCTGGATATTACCATCGATTTGTTGAAGATTTTTCTTCTATTGCATCCCCCATGTACACATTGAATCAGAAGAAAGTTAAGTTTCAGTGGTCAGATTCATGTGAGAAGAGTTTTTAAGAGTTGAAGACTCGAATCACCTCATCCCCAGTCTTGACTCTGCCAGAAGGTTTAGATGATTTTATTATGTACAGTGATGCATATAGAGTAAGTTTGGGTTGTGTCCTCATACAGAGAGGTAAGGTCGCAACCTATGCCTCCATATAACTTAAACCCTATGAGAAGAATTACCCTACTCATATTCTTGAGTTAGTATTTGTAGTATTTGCCTTAAAAATTTGGAGGCATTACTTGTATGGGGTGCATGTGGATATGTTCACAAATCATAAAAGCCTTCAGTATGTGTTCTGTCTGAAAGATTTGAATCTGCATTAGACAAGGTGGTTACAGTTATTGAAGGATTATGACATGAGTGTTCTATATCATCCAAGCAAGGCTAATGTAGTGGCTGATACTCTCAGTAGATTGTCTATAGGCAGTGTTGCTCATGTTAAGGATGATAAGAAGAAGTTAACATAGGAAATCCATCAGTTAGTTAACTCAGTAGAGGGTAGTGTGTGGGTACAGAGTAGCTCAAAATCATCTCTAGTTTTTGAGGTGAAAAAAATGCAGGATAGAGATTTAGTCTAGTTAAGTTGAAAGAATTAGTCAGAGAATAGAAAGTGGAGGTTTTCTCCCAAGGGGGAGATGGTGTGTTGTGTTGTCAGGGTAGATTATGAGTGCATGGTGTAGATTATTTAAGGCCATGAATTCTTGTAGAAGCGCATAGTGCGTGCTACTCTATTCATCCAGGGGACACTAAGATGTACCGTAATTTATGTGAGATCTATTAGTGGAGTGGAATGAAGTGAGATATTGCAGAGTTTGTAGCTAAGTGCTCTACATGCCAGCAAGTTAAAATTAAGCATTAAAACTTAGTGGGTCCGTGCAGGAGTTCAGTATTCCCACTTGGAAGTGGGAGGAAGTGAACATGGATTTTGTGATAGGTTTATCGCGTACCCGCCATCAGCATGATTTTATTTGGGTTATCATAGACAAGATGACCAAACCAACTTATTTCTTGCCAGTCCATACCTTTTATTCAGTTGAGGATTAAGCCAAACTCTATATCATATAGTTGGTCAGGTTACATAGAGTCCCAATGTCTATCATCTCTGATAGAGGTACCTAGTTTACCTCTATTTTCTAGAAGGCATTATAAAAGGGTCTTGGTACCCAAGTCCACCTCAGTACAATTTTTTACCGTCAAATAGACAGTCAAGCAGAAAGGACCATTCAGACTCTAGAAGATATGCTATGAGCCTGCATGGTTGATTTTAAAGGTATTTGGGATGACCACTCGCCTTTGATTAAATTCTCATATAATAATAGCTATCATTCAAGTATCCATATGGCTCTATTCAAGGATCTCTATGGTAGGAGATATAGATCTCCAATTGGTTGGCTTGAAATAGGTAAGGCCACAGTAGTAGGGCTCGACTTGGTGTTTGATGTATTAGAGAAGGTTCAATTGATCAGAGAAAGGCTTAGGGCTTCCCAGAGTCAAAAAAAATCATATGCAGATGTAAGGAGAAAGGATATCAAGTTTAAGGTCGATGATCTTGTGTACTTGAAAATCTCTCCCATGAAATGAGTAAAGATATTCGACAAAAAAGGGAAACTAAGTCCCCGATATATCTATCCTTTCAAAATTCTCAGTTGTTTTGGAAAGGTAGCTTACGAGCTTGAGTTACCTTTAGATTTAGCCTTAGTACACCTAGTGTTCCATGTATCGTTGTTAAAAATGTGTATTGGTGATCCAGCGGTAGTTGTTCCCTTAGAAAATACAGATATTTAGAACAGTTTTTTCCTTTGAGAAAGGTCCAGTCGAAATTTTTGATCATCAAGTTCGTAGACTAAGGAACAAAGAAGTTCCACTGGTCAAATTTCTTTGGCAGAATCAGTCCATTGAGGGAGCACCTGGGAAGCATAGGCAGATATGTGGATTAAGTACCCTCATTTTTTCTTCACGAATCCAGATTCAGTATAATGTACTAATCTTCTTAAGATTTCTCTCTATCATGCTCAATTTTAGTTGCACATCATGTTCATGAAAGTCGTGCATTTACAAATTAGTTCAGTTATGTAATCCATGCAGCAAATATATATGTTCAGTTTGTAAGCTCAGTCCAGCAGTTTTCCCCAACTTAACTAGATTTATTCAAGGATGAATGATTCCAAGGGGGAGATATTGTAACACCCCATATTTCCCTAGCATAATCTAAGTCCCAGTGCATGAGCATTTGTAAATAAAATTTTTCAAAACACTCATTATTTTTTAGTTTAGAGCCAGCCATTGCGTAGAAAATTCAATTAGCTTTCCAATAATATAAAATTTTCCCAAATTTGATAACCAGGTAAGAAATTATGATGATTTTAAGTTTCAGTCATTAGACCCAGTCATTTTTACCCTTAGCACATTGTGGAGAAAGTCCAAATAACAATTGTCAATTTCCAGTATGACTCCACGATCTTGGTGCATTGTGGAGCTGGCCAATTTTTTGTTAGGTAATTTCTAGTGGGCCTTCACGATGTTGGTGCATCGCGGAGGTGGCCAAATTAGGACTTCAAAGGATTAACGTGATAGCTCTGCATCGCGGTGTTTGTGCAGGTCCCAATTGTCCCTTTTTCAGTATCTTGGCACGATAGTGGCATGTCACGCCAAGGCTACAAATCGGGATCTTTAGTTTTCAACTTCCATTTTAAAAATTTATTCAGGGGTATTTGGGTCTTTTCCCACGACTCTAATTAACCTAAAACACAAAATTTAACCCCTAAAACACGAAATTTAACTCCTAAACACCCTAAGTAGTCATCATTATTTCAATTTGTCATACAATCTAAGATCCCCTTTTCAAGAATAAGAAACCCTAGCTCTCAAATTCAAGGCCAATCATCAAGAACCCACCCAAAACTTCAAGAAATTCATTATCCCATGTATGTTAGATGTTCATCTGTGGATTCCTTTCATCCATGGAGCCCAAGTAACCTATTTAATTACAAGTTTTGATATATTCAAGTTATTTGATTTTAAATTATGATTTTATTCATGAATCTCCATATACTGATGATTCTCTACAATGTTACCATGAAAGTATTGTTATTGTTCAATCCTCCATGCTTTTAAATTATTATTTATTGAATTAAACCATTATTTAGATCTATTATGTTGAATTCATTCTATTCCTATAAGTCCCATGACATTCCTATGATTGTTTTAAACCCTGAACTACAAGTGTTTGATAAAATGCCTACAAGAGTGATCAATTTAAATAAAAGCCTTCATGTTTTGTCCTTCAAGCTGTAGTGTCATTTTACTATTATTGTTTTGAGTCCTGGGGGTATTGAATACCCGAAATCCATAGCTGTTTACTTAGTCTAGTATCAGTACATTATAGAATAGTCTTCAGAACATACTACGAGCATTATCAGAATAGTTAGTTATCAACCAGTTAAACTCAGAACGGTCTACTATTTCTATGTCTTTCGGTTGGGAGTAGGATTTAGCAACAAGCGAGAGTAGGGATGGCAACTTCCCTATTAGATATCCAGAGTCTTTAGTAGCATTCCCTATACTCCAGAACTACGTAGCCAACGTAGGGTATGAGAAGTCACTTGTCAGATTAGGCTTAACTATCTCGCAGGGATCACCCGTCAGTTCAGGCTTGACACCTTTAGTCCTTTAGACATTATATCATTTTAGTGGATCCACACAACCATCATTAGTACCCATGGCATGGTATTAACTTTCTTTCAAATGGGGTTACAGGTTGGACCCCGATTATCTCAAATTAGGGAATGTCGGTTAGATGATACCTCCCATAGTCTCAGATATAGTCTCAGTTACAGTCTTAGTTCAGTTATGCAGTCTTAGAGTTTCTTGACCAAAGCATACAAATATGAGTATTTTTTAGTATTTCAGTTTATAGATTTTACTCAGTCCATGTTATACGCTTGGTCATGTATCCCAGTGTCTATAGATTTTCACGTATCTTTAGTATTTACAGAGTTTCATGTGTACTTAGTATTTACAGATTCTCCATATTTTTAGTATCTTTAGATTCCATGTTCTCTACTCAGTACTCCATGTTTTACATGCACAGTCATTTAATTATTAGTTCTATTCATAAAACCATGCATATCAGCCTACCCCATTTAGCATACCAGTACATTTAAAGCACTGATCGCATACCTTTCTTTTGTGCTATGATGTTTTATATCATAGGTGCTGATGCTTAGTTCCCAGACCACGCTTAGTCCTAACTCCTCAGGCTATCAGCAGTGCAGTAGCAGTGGTGAGTCCTCATCATTCGAAGATAGATTATTTTACTTTATATCTCTATTTCAGTAGTTAGTAGAGTTAGTTAGGAGATGGTCCCATCAACTCATATTTAGTCAGTCAGTTTTAGAGGCTTTTCAGACATTAGAGTCAGTTATCTAGTATTTAAATTTTTTAGCTGACATGTTAGTTTATCAGTATTTAATCATATTTAGTCATTTTCTATAAATTCATATTCCAGTATTGATTTAGTGATACAACTTTATGGTAATATCAGATGTTTTCCACAATGACGATATTATTATTTAGTGCTCATAATAGGTACCGGCTCATGGGTTAGCTTGTGGTCCCTCGAGACTGTAAGCACCGTGTGACGACTAGGGGTAGTCCTGGGTCATTACAAACTTAGTATCAAAGCCTATGGTTTTAAAGTATCCTATAAAGTCTGAAATCCGCGTCAAGTAGAGTCTTATACAAGGGTGTATAGCGCGCCACACTTATGGACGAGAGGCTACAAGGTGTTTAGGAAAAATTTTCCCTTCTTCAAAATTTATGTCGTGTGAGTGAGCATGATCTCAAGTTAAACTCCCTTTCTAATCCATTTTTTCCTTCCATTTATAAAACATACCTCCCAAGAAAAATGGAAGAAGAAAAGAAAATCATCCAACCCCCCATCCTGTCCAGGCAGATCCTCTGGACGAGTACGTCTCTTACGCAGAATTTAGGACTATGTTCACTACTCTAGCCAATTCTGTAGCAGCACAAAATGAATGGCCATCTGCTGTTCTGGCTAACCCAATGGACAATACTACTGTAACTAGAATTTAGGATTTCACCCAGATGAATCCTCCTTCTTTCACGAGATCCAAGTCTGAAGAGGATCCATAGGAATTCTTAGATATGGTACAAATAGTAAAGGATGCTATGGGGGTGACATCTAGTCAGAGTGTTGTGTTAGCTGCATACCAGTTGTAGGATGTAGCCCATACTTGGTTTAAGCAGTGGAAAGTTGATAGAGGTGTAGGTGCAGGGCCTGTAGAATGGGAAGAGTTTTCCATAACTTTCTTAGATAGATTCTTCCCATTGGAGCTGAGAGAGGCCAAAGTGTTAGAGTTCATTTAATTAAGACAGGGAAGCATGAGCGCGAGGGAGTATTCCCTCAAGTTTACTCAGTTAGGTATGCTCCTCATGTGATAGCTGATAACAGGTCAAAGATTAGTAAGTTATGTGTGGCATATCTAATAGTGTGGTTAAGAATATTAGGACCGCAATGCTGATTAGTGAGATGGACTTGTCTAGGATGATGGTCCATGCTCAACAGATAGAGGAGCAAATATTAAGGAGAAGAAGAGAGAAAACAAGAGAGCTAGGATGGGTAGTTTTAAGTTTAGTCAGTTAAATTCAGAAGGTGGTAACCGTCCTCAATTTCACCAAAAGTCTCCAGTCCCAACACCCTCTTCAGCCAGTACCCCAGTACCCAAATTCAAAAATGACAATAGGGATAGGGCACCAAGATCTAAGTCCCAGGTCAGTATTAGCAGTGCTCGTATAAATTCTCTATGTCAGAAATATGGCAGACACCATCAGAGTTAGTGTAGAGTGGGTAGTGATGTGTGTTTCAGGTGTGGAAAGCTAGGCCTTCGGATTCAGGAGTGTCGGGTAGTTTCTCAGAAAGGTAGGGATGTGCATAAACAGGGCCAGTCCCGTCAGTCATCAGTTCTATTCGGTCACCCAAATTAGTAGGGTGCCACTTCCAGTGCTACCAGTGGTCTGCGTCTAAACAAATTATATGCTCTTCAATCCCGCCAAGATTAGGAAAATTCTCCTAATATAATTACTGGTACGTTTCAAGTCTTTCACTTATATGTTTATTCTTTATTAGACCCTGGAGCTTTTTTTTTGTAACTCCATATATAGCCGTTAATTTTGGAGTCAGTCTTGAAGCTCTAGTAGAGCCCTTTTTAGTGTCTACCCCAGTAGGTGTTTCCATTATAGCCAGATAGGTAAACAGGAACTGTTCAATCATAATATCTTAGAAAGTTGCCTCAGTTAATCTCACAAAGTGAGAGATGATGGATTTTGATGTCATTCTCTACATGGATTGGCTCAACTTATGCTATGTCTTAGTTAATTATAGAAATAAAATAGTTTATTTTCAGTTCCCAAATGAACCAGTCCTAGAATGGAGGGGTAGTACTACAGCTCTTAGTGGTCAGTTGATCTCGTACCTTAGAGCTAAAAAGATGATATCGAAGGGGTGTATTTACCATCTTTTGTCAGTTAAAGACTCTAACTCAGAAACTTCAACCCTTGAGTCAGTTTTAGTAGTTAGGAAATTTCCAGATGTGTTCCTAGAAGATCATTTCAGAGTTTCTCCAAAAAGGGGAATCGACTTCGAAATAGACCTTCTTTCAGATACTCAGCCTATATTTATTCTACCATGCTGAATGGCTCCAGCTATACTCAAAGAATTGAAAGAATAGTTGAATGATCTCTTAAATAAGGTATTCATAAGCTTCAGTATCTCTCTGTGGGGTACACCTGTTCTATTCGTGTGTAAGAAAGATGGTTCTCTCATAATGTGCATAGACTACCATCAGTTGAACAAAGTCACAATCAAGAATAAATATCGACTTCCTAGAATCGACAATTTGTTTGAACAAATTCAGGGTGCTAGCTACTTTTCCAAGATAGACCTCAAATCAGGCAATCATCAGCTCAGGTTCAGAGAATATAACATTCCAAAAACAGCTTTCAGAACTCGGTATGTTCACTTCAAATTTCTAGTCCTGTCCTTTGATCTTACCAATGCCCCAGCAGCCTTAATGAACCGGATGAACTGAGTGTTCAAATAGTACCTGGATATGTTTATCATTGTCTTCATTGATGACATTCTTGTTTACTCTCGTAGAGGAAATGATCATGTAGACCACCTCAGAGAAGTGCTTCAGACTTTTAGAGTTCATCAGTTGTTCACTTAATTCAGTAAGTGTGAATTCTGGCTAAGATCAATAGCTTTCATTAGCCATATTATTTCTGGTGATGGCATTAGAGTTGATCCTCAAAAGACTGAGGCGGTGAGAAAATGGACTAGACCTATATCTCCATCAGATATCAAGAGTTTCATGGGTTTAGTTGGATATTACTATCGATTTGTTGAAGGGTTTTCTCCTATTGCATCCCCCATGTCCAGATTGACTCAGAAGAAAGTTAAGTTTCAGTGGTCAGATTCATGCGAGAAGAGTTTTCAAGAGTTTAAGACTCGACTCACCTCAGCCATTGTCTTTACTCTACTAAATGGTTCAGATGGCTTTGTTGTGTACTATGATGCATCCAGAGTAGTTTTGGGTTGTGTCTTTATACAGAGAGGTAAGGTCATAGCCTATCCCTCCAGACAGCATAAACCCCATAAGAAAAATTACCCTACTCATGATCTTGAGTTAGTAGCTGTAGTGTTTGCTTTACAGATTTAGAGGCATTACTTGTATGGGGTGCATGTGGATGTGTTCACAGATCACAAAAGCCTTTAGTATGTACTCTCTTAGAAAGATTTAAATCTGCGTCGGAGAAGGTGGTTAGAGTTATTGAAGGATTATGACATGAGTGTTCTGTATCATTCGAGCAAGGCCAATGTAGTTGTTGATGCTCTCAGTAGATTGTCTATAGGTAGTGTTGCTCATGTTGAGGATGGTAAGAAGAAGTTAGCTCAAGAAGTACATCAGCTTACCCGACTAGATGTCTGCTTAGTCGACTCAGCAGAGGGTAGTGTGTGGGTGCAGAGTAGCTCAGAATCATCTCTATTTTCTGAGGTAAAGGAAAAGAAGGATAGAGATCCCAGTCTAGTTAAGTTAAAAGAATCAGTTAGAGATCAGAAAGTGAAGGTTTTCTCCCAAGGGGGGATGGTGTGTTGCGTTGTCAGGGTAGATTGTGTGTGCCTGGTGTAGATAATTTGAGGAAAAGAATTCATACAAAAGAGCATTGTGCGCGCTACTCTATTCATCCAGGGGCCACTAAGATGTACCACAATTTGGAAAAAATCTATTGGTAGAGTCGGATGAAGAGTGATATTGCAGAGTTTGTAGCTAAGTGCTCTACATGCTAGCAAGTTAAGAATGAGCATAGAAAACCTAGTGGGTCCTTGCAAGAGTTCAGTATTCCTACTTGGTCATGAATCCCTAGTGTCTACAGATTTTCACGTTTCTTCTTTATTTACAGACTTTCATGCGTACTCAGTATTTACAGATTCTCCATATTTTTAGTATATACAAATTCTATGTTCTCTACTCAGTACTTTATGCTTTAAATGTATATTCAGTTGATTATTAGTTCTATTCATGAAACCATGCATATCAACCTACCTCATTTAGCGTACCAGTACATTCAAAGTACTGATCGCATACGTTTATTTTGTGCTATGATGTATTTTATCATAGGTGCTGATGCTCAATTTCCGGACCTCGCTTAGACCTTACTCCTCAATCTATCAGCAGTGCAGTAGCAGTGGTGATTTCTCATCATTCGAGGAAAGATTATTTTACTTTATATCTCTATTTTAGTAGTTAGTAGAGTTAGTTGGGGGCCTGTCCCATCAACTCATATTCAGTCAGTCAGTTTTAGAGGCTTTTCAGACATTAGAGTCAGTTATCTAGTATTCAGATTTTCAGTTGACATGTCAGTTTATCAGTGTTTAATCATATTCAGCCAGTTTTCTATAAATTAATATTTTAGTATTGATTCAGTGATAAAACCTTATGGCAATATCAGATATTTTTCGCAATGATGATATTATTATTCAGTGCTCACAGCAGGTACCAGCTCATGGGTTAGCATGTGGTCCCTCAGGACTTTAAGCACCGTGTAACGACTAGGGGGTAGTCCTGGGTCATTACAAAAACCTTACATATTCCTTGAACCAAATGGAGAAATTTTCTTCCAGGCTCTCGTGTATTTCACTTCGAGAGAAATTTGGAAATTCTTCATACAAAAGTTCCAGGTACATACTTCATTGCAACAAATAATTTTAATAAAAAGTCACGATATAAGGATATGATTATTATTATTAAGAGAATTTGGGTTACCTCACAAATGACTCAGCTTCCTCACAATTTAGTAAAATATAAGTTTGGACAACTTTGATTTCATCCAGAGTTAAATCTTTTTTTTTAATCTTGTCTCCATAGCCGACCTGGATGGGTGAATACTGACAGTTTTTTTTAAGATCTTCCACATCACCACCATCATCATTACAATCAACATCATGATTACATGACATGACATGATGTTCAAAATAATGAGAAAATAGTTGTGTTGACTCCATCATCAAGTACACTTCACAAATGGAACCCTCAACACTAGCTTTATTCCTAATTATCCTTTTAAGAGTTCCTTGATACCTATATACGTAAATAGATGGAATGTTACAATTTAAAAGGTTATGTTATTTATCACATTCATCACAAGTTTAACATAGAGTTTCACATTTACCTTTCAAAAGGATACATCCATCGATATTGCATAGGTTCAACTATCCTTGCTTTATGTGGAAGGTGTACAGGAATATGTTCCATTGAGTCAAAGTACCCTGGAGGAAATATACATTTTAACTTGCACAAAATTTGTGGAGTATCTCCCTCCAATGTCAACATATCATCCACTCGTAGAGTGGTCGAAGTAAGATCTTTAAAAAATAAGCTCAATTCTGTAAGTGCCTGCAAAACATTACTCAAAAGTAGTTCACGAAAAGCAATAGGCACTAATCGTTGCATGAACATATGAAAATCATAACTTTTCATACCAAATAACCTTTTCTCTTTTGTGTCTAGAAACTTACCCAAATTTGAAACATACCCATCTGGAAACTTTAAGCCCTTCAACAAATTAAACAAGATAGCTCTTGCTTTCTTGTCTACTGTATAGACAGTTTTAGAATATTGTCCACTTCTATCCTTCGCCAATGGAGGTCGATCATAATATTTTATCGTATCTAGACGCGACTGTGGATTATTTTTGGTTTTGCCATCAAAATTAGGGACTGATTAAATACATTATCAAAAAAGTTTTTCTCAATATGCATAACAAAAGAGTATACCGAATCATATTAGAACTCCAGTATGGAAAATCCCAAAAGATGCTTTACTTCTTCCATCCACATGACTTACATATTATTTGATTGACTTCTTCTGCATCTAACTATATTACTTTTCTTATCCCCAAATTATAAATTTGTTTCAACATTTTTTCTCCTGTTCTATATGGTGGTGGTGGTCTTTTGATAGCCTGGCCTTTAAGAAAGTTCTTACGATCTCTCCTAAATGGGTGATGTTGGCCAAAATATTCTACGACAATCAAACCAAGATTTTTTTCTTCCATGTCGCAATCTAAAGGACTGTATTTCCTCTGTACAATAAGGACATGCTAACTTACCCACGATACTTCATCCTGATAACATAGAATATGTGGGAAAGTCCCTAATTGTCCACAACAAAGCTACCTGTAATTGAAAGTTCTATTTTTTTGAGATGTTAAATACTTCTACACCTATCTTCACAACAAGGTCAATTCTTTTAATAGAGGTTGCAAATAAACATTAATTTTATATTTGGGATTGCTTGGACATGGAGCAATGATTGTTAAGAACATATAATCCTCTTTCATGCACATTCCTGGAGGTAATTTGCATCGAGTGACAATCATTAGCCATGAAGAATATTTCCTTCCAGACTGGTTGAATCGTTGAAAACCATCTGTACATAACCCTAATCTAACATTTCTTAGTTCAGCAGCAAAGAAGGAATTAGTTTTATTGAAGTGCTTCTAAGCCTCATAATTCGATGGATGACCCATCCCACCATCCTTTTTTTTATGCTCATGATGCTATCTCATGTCGGCAGTTATAGCATGGGATGCATATAATCTTTGTAATCTTGGAGTCAAAGAAAAGTATTACAGTTTCTTGTAAGGGACCAATTTTCTCTTACAAGAGCCAACACAACACTTATACCTTTCTTTGCCACAAAACTTGCAAGATGTAAGGTGTTCATCATCACCCCCAATAAAACATACATCCTAACTAACAACAATCAATCTTTTCAACCGGCAAAACCAATCTATACACTAGCTTTTTGGTTTGATAATAGCTATCAAGCACTATGTTATCTTCTGGTAAAGCCTCTTTAAAAAATTGTATCATCTGATTATAAAATCTTTGTGACATATTATTCTCTATTTTAATGTTTAACATTCGAGAGACAACTACAAGTTGAGAAAGGGAAGAACCAGGATATAATCCTGAATCAGCAGCTTATAGAAAATCAAAATTTTTTTGAGACACAGGATTAGGATCTTCCTCCATTGAATGTTCAAAAGGACGAGAAGACTCAGGTTCAAAATTGGTAGAAGATTGCCAACTAGAACCCTGGGGAAAGTTATAGCCAGCTGTATCCAAAATTATTTATAGGTATGGATTTTCTCCTAATTCAGATTAACCATCACCATGCTAGTAATTATCATAAGAAGTCCCACTTATCAAATTGTTTTCCCCTTGATGCTTCCGAATAAAATAGTTCTCAACAAATCCATATTGATAAAGGTGATATTTAACAGTTTCAACATCAATGAATTTAAAGTTTTGACACTTTGTACATGGACAACAAACTTGGTCACCACTCATCCAATTTGGTTGAGAACATTCGAATTGGATAAATTCACTCACACCAATTACAAAACTAGAATATAAAGCTCCTTGGCTATTTAACCTCTTATACATCCAACCATTCTCTAGATTATTCATGTTCCTATTATTATAGAAATAAAAAAACACGACAATTAGTGCTAATTAACCAGCTTAATAAGAAATGCGATAATTAGTCTTAATAATTAATCTTGTTGGAAATTCATATCAACAAATACGATAATCTATGATGAGTCTCTATATGACGAACTAGTTAGCAAAGAAAGCATAATTAAGTAGATCAATTAACAGTTTAAAAGTTTCACTAAAATATTCAAAGTGATGCTCTCAAAATAGAAAACAAAACTAGTTTACCATTAAAAAAAGAAAATAGTGATACATACTTCTATTATAACAACAAATTTATCATTACATGCATAATAACAAAAATAAGTTACAAATATAATTGAGAAGCCAACAAGCATAGAAAGAAAAATGAAAAAGCAGAAATGAAGTTTAAAAACTCACCTGATTGTATACAATGCTTCACTTATCTTCCCACAAATCTACAACTGCACTACTTGAATTTCCAGTAAAAGGCACCTGAAAGAAAAGTGTATCAAATAAATATTTGAAACTATTAAAATCATAATTAATTGGGTACTATAAGAAGATTACAGTACCAGAAGAAGACAAAATCAGTAAATCGACACTTACACTACTAGATCTCTAAAAGCACAAAAAAGATCCAATCTTTTTATCAATCCAAGATTCACATAGAAAATTCAAACCCCAAAACAATAAAACCCATTTTCACAGTATAAATTCCAACAACATTAGATATGACAAAGAGATAAAAGAATGAAACCCAAGATTCCAACAATACCATTCACCACCACACCAGAATGAAATCCAAAATACTAGATACTCTTTCTAAAATTTTGATAAAAGAATTTTTAATAAAAACGTCAAAGTGATTGTACTACTACAACCCAGAATAAATGATATGACAAAGAACAAAGCGTAGCTAGGACAGAAATAAAAAACATAGTTTCAGAACTGAAATTGTCACATGAAGCAAGTATAGAACGATTTACTACCTCTCAATGTAAACTCAAGTAATTAATCAGAAGCAGTCCTTAATGAGCACCTTTATTTTTCCTAGCATGAGATTGATTTACTCCTCAATAGATTCATTTAATTTTTTGGTGATCACTCTACTTTTTCTATCATATAGTACCCTTCTCCCACGTTTCACATGTGTCACTCCAGTCTACATTCAAAGGGCTAAGAAAATGTGGCAAAGTGGACCCAAAGGTTACAGAAATAGAATTAAACAGTGAAATAATATAACTACCATTTACATCTCCTTCATATGAAAAGGTGTTATAGTATTTATTTTAACTCATGATTTTTACAAGGGATGATAAATGTAAGAACTTTTTATAAATTTAGAAAAGTTACACCTTCTATATTTATTCAAGATTTTCCTCTTTTACCTACTATACAATCAAAGAAATAACTATGGAATATCAAATTGGACCTCATAACAGTAGTCGATCTAAACAAATGGGCTATAAGTAAATGTGCCACTTATTAATTTATACAATACACAGATTTGCATTTCATTAGTGGATAATTTTGCTAAATTTGGACTATGAGTCCATTTATCTTCATTGTACAGTCCTTCCAGGATCCAATCCTTACCGTATGTTCATGATTTAATATACTGAAAAAGGAAAAAGATGCATGGTATGATTTCTCATCTCATAGAAAATACCGAAATCATTTGCCTCATCAAAAGTACTTTGAATTACTATTGTTGGATTAGAAAACATCTTGTTTTGATATTCAAAATTCAAAATATGTTTCTTTTGTAACAAAATGGTTTTTAATTTGGCTTGTGATGAACATAAAAATTTTCCAAAATTTCAGTAATAAAATGACATCTAACAAGTTTATATCTATATATACAATAAAGGGCATATTCTTGAAAAAGGAGTACACTAAAATTGTAGAATTAAATTATACCCCAAAAGGGTATAATTCTAGTCCAGATATCATTAAAATTGCTGAATTAAACCCTATCCCCAAATAGTAAACTATCCTAGCCCCAAATAAACCCTAGCTCTAATGCTTCTACGAACCTTAAACTCAATCGATTGCATGAATCCTAGGCTCAGTCGATAAAGCAAATTATATCAAAAAATCACAAGATTCACCCATTGTAAAGTAAAATCATGGACAAATTCCAAAACCAAACTGTTTCTCAAAGAATTGATAAGTTAAAATTAATTCAAGATTCAATTTGAATAGAGAGTGAATAATTATTTAAAACTGACTCAAAAAAATTAAAGAAAGCACAAGTTTCAATTCGGATAAAAAGTGTACAGTAGAAGCAAATACCTTCAATACTTTAATTCGGGTATAGATTGTAAGCTTGACCTTCAATTAATTCAGAAATACCTTCGATTTATTCAAAAAGGCCTTCCAATCAGATACATTATTCTTGAGAGAGAAAGAGTATAAAAAGAGAGGGGGAGAGGGGTTGAAATGAATTGAAAATCGTAGAAGCCCCCTTTTTTCGCACTTTATGTTTAATTAAAAATTAAAATTAATATTTTAGACGGATATTTTGGTCACTAAACAAAATAAATATTTTTTAAAAAATTTTGAAGCGTACCAATGAATATTATGTTGCTAAATCCATTGCTACGAAATAATTAAAATAGTCACCAATTTTTTTTTGCTAATCCGTAACTACATTTGGGCGTCAATTTTTTTTGCAATTATTTAGCAACAGAAGCACAATTCTATTGCTGATTTATTGCTAATAACATACATAAAAATGGAGTTGCTATGCATGCGACCAAATTGATAGTTCCATTGCTAATCTGTCGCTATATAGTGATAAAAATTGATCTGTTGGTAAATTTCATCGCTAAACACAGTATTTTTGATGGTGCTATTTATTTCTGTAACTGTAAATTTTTTTTTTACAAGAACTGCCCTTCTCATCATCAAAGAAGATTTTCTTCTCATTTTCCAGTTGCATGATTTTGTCCTTGAAGACAATATTTCTCTAGAGGGTGACCCACAAGCCCATGATACTTGCAATAGTTCAGGTCATTAGTCCTTCCAGCCTCATCGGGAAGCTTTATCACAAGTAGATCAATGATATTATGCTCAAGAAGTTTATTAAAAATTTATGCAACATCAGAATCAAGGAAGGGGTATTCCTTTTCTTGCATCTCCTTCAAACTTAACTTCTGATTTCAATGTGCTCAAGGAGTCATCTTTATGCTTTACTTCTTGATCACCTTTGTGTTGAACTTCACAGGAGACACATTGATATTCATGAATTCTTTGTTGTTATTTTTGGAAACAAACTTACTCCATTTTTTGGATTTCTTCTTATCCTTTCACCTTTGAGGATCACGGATAGGTTATACTCCTTTTTTCGGTAGAAGACATGCTGAAATCCATGTTGTAATCACAAGTAGATAACTTTTTACAGGATTTTTACTTAATTCCTTGACAGATATCGAGAATCTCCCAATGCATTCCTTGGATGAACATATCTATTAAATAAGTTTCACTAGGCCTATCTTTCCAATTTAGACTCACATTTTTTCATCAATTGATGAAGTCAATGACTGACTTATCTTTTCTTTGCTTAGTATTTGTGAGTTCTACCATGATCATTGTAAGCCTTGTGCTATAGAAGCAATTTAGAATCTCATCCTCTAATTGCTCCTAGCTATCAATAGAGGTAGGCTCAAGGTCTGTGTACCAATCAAAGGCGTTTCCCTTTAGGAAATAGATAAATTATTTAACAAGATAGTCACCCATGTATTCAAACATTATTACATGTCTCAACAAAGTGCACGACATGTTTTGGATTTTCTTTGCCCTCAAATTATTGAAATTTGGGGGGTTAATAGTCAGTAGGCATTTTAAAGCTATCAATCCTTACAGTGTAGGGCTTGGCAGATGTCAAGGAAGAATTGACGGTGACATAGTACTTGTCTTTGAGGGTCCCTTCAATAAACTCTCTCAGTTGATCAATCGGGATTATTTCCTTAGAATAAACTTGTACCTCCTTAGTTGGTGGTGTTTGTCTTTTAGGATGTTCTGTCTTGTGCACTTTTTGATATTTTTAAGCTTTTTCAAGTTCATGGATAGAGTTATCTTCTATTAAACCATCTATCATATCCACCAGCTTATTAATTTAAGTGTCTTGATTTTGCACATATTTGGTCAGACCTTCAATTGCCTTTGTCAGGTTCGTAAGTTGATCCTCTATATATGAGGGATTATTTACCATTTCTTGCATGATCAGTGGAGACCTCGGAGTGGAAGACATATTATCTCATAAGTTGATCTTTTAAATTCTCAGCTTATATGGTGTAAGTGGAGATGATATGTTGATTGAACGACCATCGTTCTTTGAGGTAGATTTTCTTAATCAGAGTGCTCAAGTAGAGCTAGAGTCTTCTTAATTGTGTTTGTCACATTACTTTCTTCATCTAAAGTAGTTGTATGAGACCTTAGTTGGTGGTGTTTGTCTTTTAGGATGTTCTGTCTTGAGCACTTTTGGAGCTTTTTCAAGTTCATGGCTAGAGTCTTCTTCTATTAAACCATCTATCCTATCCACCAACTTGTTAATTCAAGCATCTTGATTTTACACATATTTGATCTGACCTTTAATTGCCCTTTTTAGGTTCGTAAGTTGCTCCTCTGTAGATGAGGCATTAGTTACCATTACTTGCAAGATCAGTGGAGGCCTCAGAAAATAAGACGTATTGTCTCATAAGTTGATCTTTTAAATTCTCAACTAATATAGTGTAAGTGGAGATAATACATTAATTGAACGACCATTATTCTTTGAGGTAGATTTTTTTAATCAGAGTGCTTAAGTAAAGCTAGAGTCTTCTTAATTGTCTCTATCATATTACTTCCTTCATCTAAAGTAGTTGCATAAGACCTTGCCGCTTTTGGAGTTGAATATTATAAAATTAGAGTTGGTGTAAACGACACTTGGTGTGTTTGTTGTCCTAACATACTAGAATTGCTCATTGTGATAGCCCTAAAGCTTCCAAAAGTAACACCAAGAATGCTTTCTAATTTAACAAAGAATTTGAAATCAACAACCTTGGAGGTAGTTGATTGAGAATTGACCTTTTTGGAAGTCATTTCATTGTTCATAAACTTTGATGTTGGAAAATTTGAGATGAGAGATAGAGATTATCCCACTTGTCATGATAATTTAGTTTGCAACAAATTTTACAGTCGTAGAAACAAATTACAATGACAAATAATATATAACAAAACAAGAATTTATTGATGAACATGCAGTTACGAATTTGTTCCTCCCTTGATTCATCTCTCTTGATCTTCTCCATAATTTGAGGTTCGTTAGTTATGTATTTCCTGAATGTAGAAAGATCTAAATTTGATATGGATTTTCTCTATAATTCGAGGGTTGTTAATATCATATTTTTCAAATGTAGAAATATTTAAATTTGATCTATGATATAGGGTTTTTGGATCTTGTTGGCATATTTGATTATCGAAATGAGAGAGTTTGATCCCTTTGTGATATTCCATGATTTTATGAAATTACTGAGAGATATTCAAGATGTTTAATTTTAATATTCCATTAATTTGTGGAATATTGGATATTCGTCTTTAAGAAAATATGTTACTCTTTAAATAGGCATAAATTAGGTTTTAGGGTAAAGTAGCCTCTAAGTTAGTCTTAGGATAAAGTAACCTGCAAGTATTCAACTAAAATTATGACTCGTTTTATAGAGACCTACAAAATTTAGATGTCTACAAATGGTTCCCATTAAATCTCTATCACTTTTGACTCGCTCAATTTGATCCAAATACACTTTGAGAAGCATAAGAGGGAATCAGTAGAGTATGGAAAGTATCTAGTTGATAAAGGTGATGATGAAGGTTGGAATCTGGTGACTAGATGGAGATGCAAGAAGATGATTCTATAAAATGATTCATCCAAGCAGCTATCTAGAAGAAGTATGGTGAAGAAACCAAAAAAATAGTGGCTAGTTAAGCTTTTAAAGAGGGAAAGGATAGTAGAGCATATCTACAAAAAACCACGACATCCTCTGTCTGTGAAAGAATTCTTGCCATGGAAAGATTGCTCAAGTCAACTTTGAGGCATCTTGCTTTAATAATGGCAAAAAAGGAGCAAAGGGTAAATACCCACCAATGAAAGTTCTTCATCTTCTAAAAAGCCTAATGAACCTTTTAGACAAGAGGTACATGTATGTGGTACAAATATCACATTTACAAATGATGATATTCTGCTTGGTGAAAACCTATACAACTATCCCTTATATATGGTGGGCCTTGTTCTAGGAAAGAAGATAAATAGAATCTTATAGATAAGGGATCCAGAGTCAATATCCTTCCTATTCACAAAATGAAGGAACTTGGCATCACTACTAATTCACTTGGTAAAAGTCGTTAGATGACCCAAGGGTTCAATTAATTGGGTCAGAAATCCATAGGATCTATTAAGTTAGGGATTCATAGTAATGATTTACGATCAAATGCGTTGCTGCATGTGATCGATACTAGCTTTATACAATATATTGCTTGGTAGGTATTGGGTATACAAAAATAAAGTTATCTCATTCTCTTACTATCAATGCTTGAAGTATCTTAAAGGCGGAGTGGAAAGAAAAATAGTTACTGATGATAAGCCATTTGCTGAAGCTGAGTCACACTTTGTCGACATAAAATTCTACTTGAATAATTTTGTCGTGAATGATAAAAGGATTGACAATGTCATAACAACCAATTAAAATGATCTTGAATATAAAAATATCATGGTGGTTGTCGAAAAAGTCACCACTAAGAAGCCTCCCTTCACTTTAAATAAAAAAATATTGCATTCTAAAAAAAAGCCAATTCCCATGCTTCGCTATGTACCAACGGTAAAGAAAGAGGAAGATAATCCACTAATTTCCAAGATAATGTAATAGGGGAGAACTCTACCTATCAAGTGGGTTGATGCAATAAACCCATCCTCAAAGCTACTTGGAGAATTTGTGGTTTGAAATCAGCTACAAGATATGACATTTCCTATGATGCATACAAAGAAGGGTTTAATCCAAATGATTACAAGTTATTTGTAAGGGTTGAATAAAATCATAATAATCCATCAAGGTTGTAAAAATATCCATTAGAAAGTACCACCAGGCAAGCGCGTAAAGGCCTAGGGTACATGCCACCACCTTCAATTTGTATCTCCATAAGAAGCGCAGATTTGATCGTAATGGGCATGCCAATTTATTTGCAACGAACTTTATAGTGACAAAAATAAATTGCAATCACAAATAAAATATGAAAAAATAAGAAGATGTATTCATAAACATATGGATACAAATTTGTTGCCTCTTTGATTCCCCTCTCTTGATTTTCTCTGTAATTTGAGTGTTGTTAGTAGCGTATTTCTCAAATGTAGGAAGATTTGGATTTGATATGAATTTTTTCCATAATTTGAGGGTCATTAATAGCATATTTTTTAAATGTAGGTATATTTGGATTCAATTTCATGAAAGAAGTATTTGTGGATTTTCTTGATGTATTTGATTATTAAGAAGAAAGGGTTTTGATCCCTTTGTGATATTTCATGAGTTTTAGTAATTATTGAGGGATGCCTCATAAGGAAATATATTATCCTTTAAATAGACATGATTTAAGGTTTGGGTAGAGTAGCCTCCAAGCTAGATTTAGGGTAAAATAGCCTCCAAAAACTCTAATAGAATCTAGATTCGTCTTGTGGGGTCCCACAAAATAGAAAGATTGCTTGGACTATGTAGAATATGCAAATCTTGTCAATTCTATATGTAATTCATACATCAGCCACCTAAAGTATTACACACAACTATAGAATCTTGGCCATTCAATGCTTGGTGATTGGATGTTGTTAGACCACTGTCAAAATCTTCTGATGGATACTTGTACATCTTGGCTCTGATTGATTACTTCTCAAAATAAGCTAAAGATATTGCTCTAAAAACTATGAAGAAGGAGAATGTTGTGAACTTCATCCGAGTGAATATCATCTACCACTTTGGAATCCCTTAGTATATAATAACCAATAACGACATCCCATTGGATAACAAGCTGATGAACAAAATTTATGATCTCTTTGGTTTTAAGAAGCATAAATCTTCTATGTACCATGTTTCCGTCAACGTTTAGATTAAGAATTAAATAATACACTATGAAACCCGTTGAAAAAAGTCATCCCCAAGTCCAAACGAGACTGGAATGAATGAATGAAAGAAGCTTCGTGGGCATATAGGACGACTTACCATACACTGATGTAAGCAATGCCATACTTACTTACTTTTAGATTTGAAGTATCCCTACCACTTCAGCATCAAATACCTTTTTTAAGACAGACTATACAAGAGGGGCTCACCGAAGAAAAAAATGCTAAGTTGTGTCTTGCAGAGTTTGAAGCTCTTGATGAGAAGAGGATGGAGTCTCAATAAACTCTGAAATATTATCAAGCCCATTTTCTCGATCCAATTTCTCAGGTCATTATGGCACCTACTATAACCCAGTAGGTAAGACAACCCATAGTACAGAACTACTAGTAATTGACTACCAAGAGAAATGAAGAAAAAATATGGAATAAATAGAGTAAAAAGGCTAAAATACATAAGATAGTCTCAAAACCTGGTGGAATCAATTCAAGAGATTTTAATGAAATAAGATTACAAAATAAATTACAAAATGAATATACTAATACAATCCATCTCTAAATACAATTTAGAGATTACTCTAGTACATAAGAGAGAGAATAACACTACTTCAAATGCTAGGAGCTCACCCTATGTCTCCAAACCATTGCTTTACATGATGCACACAACAACGACGAGAGCCCAAACTATGATCTGTAGGTTGTAAAAGTGTAGTTTACGTACCAAACACATGGTACTCAGTAGACAACTGCTGACTGAGATCCAAAGATAATGCAAATATAAATAACATACAAGCAGGAATTTAAGTTACACCCAGATATCCAGGAACCTAGCATAGTAAAGGTAAGAAGGTAATAAGGTTAAACTAACCTATTCTTGCCATACTCAGGAACCTAAGCACTATACCGTATGTCACTGGCCAATATACAAATAAAGAACAGAAGGACCTTAGAAATGTTATTTGGACTTTTTGCTCTTCATTAAAAGTCTTTGCTTTAGACAAAATCACCTTTTCACTATTTTTTTCTAATATTTAAGAGTTGAAAATTAATTAAATATATTTATGATAAAAAATTTTCTAATTCCAAGTTTCCAGAATTAATGACAACTAATACTTTTTCATTAGTTTAAGAGTTCTAAATCACCTAAATTTGATTTTAAGAAGATTTGAAAAATCTAAAAATAAATCTAAAAGCATTAGAATAAGAAAAATTTAAGAAATACTAAATATTTAAAAGTTTTAAGTGTTTAATAAGAATGTAATCAATGATATTATAAGGATTTGACTTTAAAAACAAGAAAAAAATTTAAACAAAGAAAAAGAATAAATAATCATATAAAAAATATGGTTCAAATTGATGTGTCTCTCTTAGCCTCTGACAATAAGATAAAGAGGTACCGCATGTCATATTCAAAAGTGATGATTCATCAATCACTTAGAACTTCTGGTGGTAATATATATGTATATATACATATATATATTTGTGCTTACATTAAAATATATATTTAAGTTTATATTATTATATTAAAGTATGAAGGATCTTTGAAAAGTGATTTAAACTTTATTAAAAATCTCCACAGTAAAAAAATTTATGTAATTTTAAATAATTAAACATTACACTTGCGAGGCACGATCAGTTAAACTAGTATATATATAAACATAAGCATATATATATATATATATTTAAAATATTAAATAAATAAAAGAAAAGAGGGATATACGATAATACCATAACTATTATAGATAGACACATATACATAAACAAGGCTAGGTACAACCTAAGTAGTCATACTAGAATATCAAGAACTCCTAATCATAGTAAAAATAGTGCTAACATAATCAGGGTCTAAAACCATAATGCCTATGTAATACCCTGTGTCTGAAAGCCACTATAAAACATGCGACTCATTCCCTTGTGTCATACATACAACATACGAGTCGTATATAATATGTCATACCTATGGCAGTGCAGAGTAATTGAAGTCTGTTTTAGATATAAGTTGACCCTAGAAATTGTCAAAGCATTGTAGGAATTGTATGAAGTGAGGTCATGAGTTCAGTAGTATAGATTCGCTAAGTTTCTATCCAAGATATAAGTGGTTGTTTCAAATTGTATAAAAAGTAATGAGTCATAAGTTACCACTCATAAGTTGACTAGTATGTGCTATCTTTGCCACTGCCAAGCTTACAAGTTACTAGTCTAACTCGTACCCTCATCATACGAGTCGTATGATTGACTCGTGATGACTAGCGATCAATTTTTGTAAGATTTAGTTAAAGGACTTTTTTGTCTTTTCCACTCATATAACTCCCAACCCATAACCTATAACACTAAAGAGGTATTATTTTCCTCTATCCTTCAATCAATTAACAATATCTTTTCTCCTTCCATCTTCAAGAACAACAAGATTAGGGTTTTCTCATCAACTCATCTCTCAAGTCTAAAAGTTCAAGTCTTCTTCACAAGTCAAATGATTCCAGCTATGTGGGGTTTTTGAACAAGGTTAATTCTTCCATCCTTGTGCCCAAAAGTAGGATTTTAAGATTGAATTTAAATGATTTATATTAGAGCTCATCCCTTAAATTCTCATGTATTGAAGTACACCATTATCTTGTGATTTTAAGGCTAAATATGCATAAAGGTTACATCTATTCATGTTTTGAACTTTAAGATTGCTATTATGCTTTGAACTTTATTACTTTGATTTGGGATTTTGATTAAAGATTTCTATATGGGTATTGAGCCTAATATTTTGTTATAAATATTATTAAAGAAAGTAAGAGTTTTAAGATTTAAGAAGAAATATTAAGTTTACAAGAAAGTTTAAAGCTTTTGAAGTTCCTATTCATATACAACATAATATATTTCAAGAAAGCTTGATCTTTTGATCTAAAGATAAGACATGAAATTCACAAGTGTTCATCTTGATTATGATTTAATGTAAAGAGAAACATAACTAGTTTTCAGTATACAAACCTTTACGCCATTTTAAGGTGGATTTCTTAAGTATGAGCATACATATATTCAGGGAGTAGTATTTAGCACCAATAAGGGAGTGCAGATGAGCGTATCCAAAATTGTTACAAACTACAAGCCACCGTAGGTTAAATTTTTTTCCTAATATGGATGAAGTATAGTAATCACTTAAGTTAAGGTTCTATTTTGATGGTAAGAATAGAACAGCTCTCCCCAATGTGGGTAAGACATTGGACTCCATGGTAGCTTACATGGTTTATGTCGTTTTTCAAGAATCTACCATAAGAATGATTTTAGAAACTTAGTGTTATGGATCGCTAAGCTTATTGATATGCTTCATTATTCATGTTTTATGATTTTGCAGTCTTTATTTTAACTCAAGTCCAAGGTGAGCTTTTAACACTTAACATGTATTATATGAAAGCACATACATATATATTTAGTTCTTTTTTTCTTATGCATTTACCCCTACATACTCAGTCTATTCCAGAGGTACTGACCGATATATATGTCGATGTGCTACATTGTTTATAATGTAGGTTTTGGTACTTGTTTCCAGTAGACCAATTGATCACAGGCATCATTTCCTGCATCCCAACTATTGGTAAGTCCTGATAGTCTAAGGACCTGATGAGTGAGCAATTGCTAACACATTTAAGATCTTTAACCAAGAATAATTGTGAAGTATTAAGCAAATTTTGTCATTTTTGATTTTTTTATGTCTAATTTTATAGTTTAAGCTGATGGGATAGAGAACCAACAAGAATGGAAGCAAAGAAGTTAAAATATGGAGGAATCTGAAGAGAAGTGTGGCTGATAACATCTGTGATAAGTTGTCAGCCCTGTGATAGGCTATCACAGTTGTTGTCAAACTGAAGCATGAGTTGACAAAAGTGCAGAGGAGCCTTAGACAGCAGAAGCCAAAAGTGCAGAGGAGCTGACAACATCTGTGATAAGCCTTCAGACTCCTGATAAGCTATCACGGATGTCGTCGTCTATTCTGAGAAAAAGCTGCAACTTTAATTTTATTTCCTTATTTAGGATTAACTATAAAAAGTATTGTTTAGGGTTTTTCTAAGGGTTGTCACTTGAGTTTTAAGAGACGTAATTTGATATTTTCTCTCTCGAGTTTCTTGGCTTGAAAAAGCAAATACTTTAAGAGATTATTATCATTATTTTGGGATTTTCATTGTGATTTAATCCGAGAATCTCTAGTTTCTATTCATCTTGTGGTAAGTTTATCTATCAAATCATGAATTCAACTAGTTGCTTCGATTATTACATCATAAACAGCTAAATTCTTTTAACCTGAATTATGGGATCTAGGGTTAGGTTATGATGATGTGCTAAACACTCAAGATTTAATAGGTTTTAAGATTTCTTGATAATTCTGAGATTTTAATTAACGTCTGTTGGTTGCAAACAGTAGACACACCTACTTTGATTTGCTTGAGAAAGAAATCATATACAGTAGGAAATGAATTATCAATAGGGACTCAAAAATACTTCATTTAATAATCAGCATTGTAACAAGGTTGATTAACCTGAGGTAAAATCTGGGCAGTGAATAACGATTTCCTAAGTCCGAGAGGATTAGGAAATTAAACGCTTAAATAGTCCGAAAGACATTTGAGCATATCATCGATAAAGATAGCTTGTTATCCTAACCACCATAAGAATCTTAAGTCACCTTTAGCATCTGTCATGTACCATAAGCCTTAGTGAACATAATTCTAGTTATTTCATAAAATCTTAGTTACAAACATCAAAATTAAAGTGACAAACAAACAAATTATTAAACCTAAACCCCCATTTTATCTTTTCGTATTATTTGTTTGAATTTAACTTGTAGCTTTAGTTTCAAACTAGTTTAATGACCACTCATATTGTTCCCTATGGATTCAACCCCGACTTCAAAGTTGGGTAAATATATTGACGATGACCACCTTTCACTAAATTGAAGTGTAAGTTGAATGTTATTAGGACCTTGTTTATCATAATCATGTTTATGGTTGAAAGTTATTTTAGATCTTTGATTTCCATTTATGTTCAAATCAGCTGAAGTCTATCCCAGTGGCTCTCTAGTTAGTAGTAAAGGCTTGTTAGACTATGTATATTTTAAGTTCAATAAGTTTATTTAAGGTTTCCAAAGTTAAAGATTTACATTACGATATGGAATTATTACCTTCAGTTTCTACACATATTAGTTCACTTTTCATTCGAGTTTTAAGATGAATAGATATCATGGGTTAGCTTGAGACTATTCCTAGTCTTAAGCATCATGTGGCATCCAGGGAGTACTTCTGGGGCATTAGAAACTTGGTATCAGAGCCTAAGGTTTTAAAGAGTCCTAGGGAGTTAGACAAGCCTAATTATGTAGAGTCTTGATCATGAATATAAAGTATGCCACATTTATAGCAGAAGGCTATGGAATGAGTTAGGAGTCATCATTTCTCTCATGATCTATAGTGCTTATAGTTTTCTCTATATTTCTTAACTCATGCTTTTATGTGATAGAATATCTTTCTTACTGAGTCGATACATGCAGAAACAGTGATCAACCACCTTTTTACACTACCCTCGAAATGAGAATGTGTCTCATGTTAAATTTTAGGCTTCCTTTTAATCATTGGCCCAAGCAATGAATGCCAATGTTCAGGGAAACCAACAAACAATAGTCCCACTTCAGAAAAATAATAACCTAGCTGTAGACCTGATTCGAGACTTTTTGAGGATAAATCCACCCGAGTTTTATGGGTCAAAGGTGGATAAGGATCCTTAACTCTTAATTGATGAGATGAGAATGATCACTCAGATCATTCATGTAATTATAGAGAATAGTATAGAGATGGCATCCTATAAGCTGAAGTATGTTGCTTATGATTGGGTTACTGTGTGGATAAATGGTAGAATACAACTCCTGTAAGTTGGCATGCATTTTAGAGTGCTTTATGGAAAAATTCTTTCCTCGTGAGATGATAGAGGATAAAGTAGAGGAGTTCATGAACCTGAGGCAGGGCTCTATGAAAGTCAAAAAGTACTGCCTTAAGTTCACTTAGTTGGCTAAATATGCCAGAGCTATTATCTAACTCTGAGCTCGTATGAGTAAGTTTGTTATTGGGGTGTCTGATTTAGTGGTAAAGGAGTGTAGGACTTTCATACTGATTGGGGATATGGATATTGCTCGATTGATGACTCATGCTTAATTAGTTAAGGAAGAAAAGTTGAAGGAAAAGGAGAAGAGAAACAAGAGATCTAGGATGGGACAATTGAGTATAGTCAGCCAAGGTCTAGAGAAAAAAGCCGTTCATAGTTTCTAGGTCATTCACCAGCACCTGCACCATCTTTAGCCAGTGCCCCTGCACCCATGACTAGGCAAAAGCAGTGGGGCAGGACTTTGAATTCTATGTCTCAGAATAGTGTAATTCGGAGGCCCAATTACCTGACATGTGCAAAGTGTGGCAGGACCCATCCTGGTGAGTGTTTGATAGGCAAAAGGGGTTGCTATGGCTGTAGCAAGTTGGGCCACAGGATCAAGGAGTGTCCATATACTAATCAAGGAAGTATAGATGTTCATTCTCAGACTTAGGTTACTAATTTAGTAGCCCAACTAGGTCATCCAGTTCCCCCACAGGGTACATCATCTTGTACCGATGACGGTTAGTACCATAATCAGTTTTATGCCTTACCATCCCTTTAGGAGTAGGAGTGTTATCCATATGTTGTCACTGTTACAATTCATGCCTTTAACCTTTATGTGTATGTGTTGTTATACCCGGGATCAAATCTCTTTTATATGACTCCATTATTGCTGTAAATTTTAGGGTTGGTCTGTAAAATCTCCCTAAGCCCTTCTCAGTTTCTACCCTAGTAGGTGAGTCAGTTGTTGTTAGGTGAGTCTATAGGAAGTTTCCTATTACCGTTCTCCATAAAATCATACTAGCTGACATAATAAAGTTAGAGATTGGTGGATTTCAATGTTGTTCTGGCATGGATTATCTCCATTCATGCTATGCATCAATAGATTATCACACCTGTGTGGTTTCAATTTCCTGATGAGGTAGCTTTTAAGTGGGAGGGTAGTTTAGTATCTCCTAAAGGTCATTTTTTCTCTTATCTTAAGGCCAGAAAGTTAATATCAAAAGGGTGTATCTACCATTTAGTTTGAGCCAAAGATACTAAGTCCGAAGCCCTAATAGTTCAATCAGTCCGTTTAGTCCATGAGTTTCTAAAGGTTTTTCCTGAATATCTGCCAGGGGTACCTCCAGATAGATAAATAGAATCCAATATTGATTTTCTTCGTGTTACTCAACCCATCTCTATCCCTCTATATTGCATGGCTCCGACCAAACTTAAAGAGTTAAAGAAGTAGCTTAAGGACCTCTTAGATAAAGGTTTCATCAGACTCGGTGTTTCTCTGTAAGGTGCTTCGGTCCTTTTCATGCACAAGAAATATGTCACTCTTAGAATGTGTATAGATTATAGAAAGCTAAATAAGGTTACCATCAAGAACACATATCCCATTCCTAGGATCGAAAATTTATTTGATCAACTTTAAGGTGTCCAGTGGTTTTCCAAGATTGAACTTAGGTCGGGATACCATTAGTTGAAAGTCAGGGATAAAGACATTCTGAAAATAGCTTTCCAAACCAGGTATAAACATTTTGAGTTTGTGGTTATGTCATTTGGACTAACAAATACTCCTACAACCTTTATGGATTTGATGAACAAGGTCTTCAAGCAGTACTTGGACATGTTTTTCATTATCTTTATAGATGACATACTGGTGTATTCCAGGAGTGAGGAGGAACATATAGACTATTTGAGTAGTACTATAGATTCTCAAGGATCGTCTATTATATGCGAAGTTTGGTAAATGTGAATTTTGGTGTGAATTTATTACCTTCTTGAGGCATGACATTTTAGGGGATGGTATTCATGTAGATCCTCAGAAGACTAATGCAGTGAAACACTATCCTAGACCTATCACTCCACCCGATATCATGATCTTATTGGGTTTGGCTGGGTATTATAGAAGGTTTGTTGAAGGGTTCTCCTCTATAGACGCATCATTGACTAAGTTGACCCAAAAGAAAGTGAAGTTTATATGGTCGGATAAGTGTGAGAAGAGCTTCCAAGAGTTGAAGGATAATTGACTTCGGCTCCAGTGTTAGCTTTACCGGAAGGGTTAGACAAATTTATGGTGTATTATGATGCTTCTAGAGTTGGGTTAGGTTGTGTGTTGATGTAGAATAAGAGAGTGAGAGATTATGTCTCCAAGCAACTTAAGGATCATGAAAATAATTATCCATTTTCCTTGAAAATTTGGAGACACTACCTCTATGGTGTGCATGTTGATGTTTTCACTGACCATAAGAGTCTTCAGTACGTACTTTCTTAGCGGGAGATGAATCTTCATCAGAGGAGGTGGCTGGAGTTATTGAAAAACTATGAAATAAGTGTGATCTATCATTCAAGTAAGGTATACGTGGTGGCTGATGCACTGAGTAGGCTATCTATGGGTAGTGTGTCACAAGTAAAGAAGGAAGAATGAGAATTCGCCAAAGAGGTACATAAATTATCCCATTTGGGAGTACGTTTATTGATACTAATGATGGAGTAGTAGTAGTTCAGAACAGTTTGGAATCATTTTTGGTGGTGGAAGTGAAGGAGAAACTATGAAATGATCCCATACTTAGCCAAATACTGGAAGCAGTCCAGCAATAGAAGGTTGAGGTTTTCTCCCAAGAGGGATATGGTGTAATTCGCTATCAAGGAAGGGTTTCTGTTCCAAATTTAGATGGGTTGAGGGAGAGGATACTACCCGAGGCCCATGGTTTGAGGTATTCTATCCATCTGGGTGCTACTAAGATGTATCATAACTTGCAGGAAATTTATCGGTGGAACAGTATTAAGAGGGACATAACAGAGTTTGTGGCCAAGTGTCTCAACTGCCGGCAAGTTAAAGTTTAACACCAGAGACTGGGTGTTATGCTACAGAAGATCAATATACCTACTTGGAAGTGCAAAATAGTGAATGTGGATTTCATTACAGGGTTTCCTCATACAAGATGTTAGCATGATCCAATTTGGGTCATAGTAGATCGAATGACAAAATCAGCCCATTTCCTACCTATCAAGACTTTAGATACAATAGAAGATTATGCTAAAATGTATATTCGCGAGTCAATAAGACTTTATCGGATACCTTTATCCATCATTTTAGATAGAGGGACACAGTTCACTTTGCAGTTTTGGCAGTCTTTCCAGAAAGGCCTTGGTACAATGGTTAAACTTAGTACTGCTTTTCATCCGCAGATTGATGGTCAACCTAAATGCATAATTTAGACATCAGAATACATACTGAGGGTGAGTGTTTTAGACTTTAAACTGACCATCTATCTTTGATTGAGTTCACTTACAATAATAGTTATCACATTAATATTTAGATGGCTCCATTTGAAGCATTGTACGGGCGTAGGTACAGATCACCCATAGGATGGTTTGAAGTTGGTGAAGAAGCATTGATTGGACCAAATTTTGTTTTTGAAGCTATGGCAAAGGTTCAGTTGATTTGTGAAAGATTAAAGATTGATTAAAGTCGTCAGAAGTCATATGCAAATGTAAGAAGGAGAAAGCTCAAGTTTCAAGTAGGGGATTGGGTATTCTTGAAAGTGTCGCCTATGAAGGGAATAATGAGATTTGGAAAGAAAGGGAAGCTGAGTCCCCAATTTCTTGGTCTGTATAAGGTAGTGAAACATATAGGAGAGGTTGCTTACAAATTGGACCTTCCATCAGAGTTAGCTACTTTTTACCCAGTGTTTCATGTTTCGATGCTTAAGAAGTGTATTGGAGATCCATGCTTAGTACTTCCCCTAGAAAGTATTGGGGTAAAGATAACTTGTCCTATGAGGAGATTCCTGTGGAGATACTTGATAGGCAAGTTCGAAGGCTAAGGAATAAAGAACCAGCATTAGGAAAGGTTTTTTGGAGAAACCAATTGGTTGAAGGGGCCACCTGGGAAGCTAAAGCAGACATGATGGCCAAGTATCCTCATATATTTTCTTCCAACTCAGATCCTACCGACTGTAAATAGTTATTTCAGCCAAAACTTTTTCTCTTTAATTCTGTTTAATTATTCTTAAGTCATATCTTTTGTTGTGAGTAATCGGATCTTTGTTGTAACGACTCGATTTTCTAAAATCGGAACGTCACACGGTGCTCATGATCTCGAAGGACCACAAGCTAACCCTCTACTGATATCTGTACCTGAGCACTATATAATATAAATAATAAGTGCGGAAACTGGCCATAAGGTTCAAAACATCTAAAAATACTCAAAACTGAAAACTGAATACTGATACATCTATCCAGAAAACCTTTAAATTGTCTGAACTATGGAGTTAATAGGATATGTCCCCAACTAACTCCGTCTACTAAAATAAACAAAACTTGATGCAATAATAAACCAAGGATCATCCTCGAATGAAGAGGACTCACTGTTACGTTTACAGCTGCTGACTGGGACTGAGCCACTAAGGGTTCTCTAGATCTCGTGCCTCTGAAGCTATGGTGTCAAATAAAACACCATAGCGCAAATGCGTCAGTACGAGAATATACTGAGTATGGAGATGAGTTAAGGCTAAATACAAGGGCTTATGCATGAACAATTACTTAACTGAATAATCATGAGAATACTGAATGTGAACATATACATAAATGCACAAACCATATCTAAAATCATCATGACTCTGAATACTAAAACTCGAATAATACTTTACTGCCATCTAAACTCACTACTAATGCTGAGATATTGAATAACTGAATCTCCTGATATCGAAAACTTAGCACTAAAGTTGAGATCAGTCTTATCTAGCTAGTGATCTAAAAAACTGATGATACTGAAATTGATTAACTGAATCTACTCATATCAATGACTGAAAGCTGAGCTTACTACTCTCGACAAACTGAATCTGAGATCAAACCTCTCTAACGGATGATCCCTGAATCTACTATCAATGATAAGAAAAGATTATGTCTGGGATCAAACCTATCTAGAAAAAGATCTCTGAATCTGATAATGAGAATAATCACTGAATCTGGGAATGAGATCAGGCCAATCTGATGGGTGATATCTGGATCTGATAATGAGATTACTCAACTGAATCTGAGACTGAGATCAAGCCTATCTAATGGGTGATCTCTGGATCTGATAATGAGATTACTCAACTGAATTTGACACTAAGATCAAGCCTATCTAATGGGTGATCTCTGGATCTGATAATGAGATTACTCAACTGAATCTGAGATAGAGATCAAGCCTATCTAACGGGTGATCTCTAGATCTGATATTGAGATTACTTAATAACTTTATGTGGGACCATGCCTATCTAGTGGGTGGTCCATGAGTCAATGGAACTATCTGAGTTCCTTACTGAGATAGATGATTGTATCTGACAGTCTTAATTTCTGAGTTCTACTCTAAAGATTTATACTGAAACTGCAACTGTGGGAGTGGTCACTTAACCGACATGCTCCAAATCTAAACTAGTAGGGTCCAACCTATAACCCCAGCTGGAAGGGTGTCAATACCTTGCCACAGGTAAAGACCTCAACTCTGGTCAAGCCTCTCTAACATGTGACCCTCACAAGAAGTTAAGCCTAAGGCAGTATATTAGTCAAGCCTTATTCTAATGGATGACTCCTGCTCCTGCGCTGGCTATGCAGTTCTGGAGTTCAAGGATTGCTCCTAATGACTCTGCCTCTTTAACGGGGATCCGCCATCCCTGCACTCGCTCGGTGCTATCTCGTACTCCCAACTAAAAAACTCTGAACTGATTCTTAACTGAACTAAACTGAGCTGAATCTAATACTGGTCATGTTTCTCAAATGATCTGACTGAGTTAAGATGAATTTACTTGATTTCGTATCTGATGAAATACTACTGAATCTCATTATCTGACTGAATGATACTGATCTTGGGGATAGATTACTCGAATACTACTGAGAACTGAACTGAACACTTGAATACTACTAGATTTGAGATGAGTACTGAACTGGGGCTAAAATACTAGTGATACTGAGATTACTGAGAATACTGAGATTTCTTATATTCTGTATCTATCTAAGAGTACAGAGTTCTATAACTCACTGAGTTCTAAGAATTACAGTGTGACAGAGATTATCGAGAAAACTGACACTGGCTCTAGACTGCAGCTAATTTGTTGGGTATAAATACCCTCAGGACTCGATGACATAAAAGTAACACAAAATTATTCTTGAATAATTCAAGACCATGGACATTCATTCACCATCACAATCACTAAACCATCTCTTCAAGCATTTAGGAATCATAAACATGTGATAGTATAGAGAGACATGCTATTAGCTCATAGTCCATTCAACAAGATCTTGCTTTAAACACTTAACATGTATTAAAATCTTAGCTTGTATCTAAGAGCACATAATTGGGGGAATTTCATGCTATCATATCACAATTAATTCACTAAGGCTTTTCAACAAAAACTTGGCATGTATGGGCTTGCACACAATTGGAGATTTCTAGTAAGCATACTATAATGGCTCTAATTCCTTCACATAAGAATTTTATCAAACATATGGGGAGCATGCTTTTCTTATTCAACAATTTCTATACTTAATTGACATGAACACATCACTTAGCAAGCAACTTGAAGAGGGTTTATCATGAAAATCACATATATATCGCATACTAGGGTAAAAGCTTGAAAACCTTGTAAACAAACATGAATTAAAACTCGATAATAGCATGAACTCCAATTTCAATTCACATGAATCATGAAAACTCATAAACATAAGAATCTTTGAATTTAGAAAAGGATTCTTGAGCTTCTTGGATGAAAGGGACCCAAGAATCAACATCTGCATACCTTGGGGAGACTCTTTCTTAAAGGCTCTTGGAGAGATTATTGATTTCTTAATTTGTTTTGATTTTTATTGAAGAAGAAAGAAGGGTTTTGATTTTGTAGAAACCCTAGCTTTTGATGTTAAAGAGGAGAAATAAAGTTGTGAGCCTTGATTAGGTATAAATAGGTGCTGAAAAGAGTGGAAAAAAGACCAAAAAGCCCTTTTAAAAATGAGTTAAAAATACTGAACAGGGGCTGCGATGGTCCGTCGCTTAGTCTGACTGTCCATCAGATCATCCGTCGCACATTGATCTAAAAACAAACACACTGCCTCGATGCAATGATCTCAATGATAGTCCATCAAAAACTAGATGGTCCATTGGATCGTCCGTCGCACGTTGGCCAAGATGTAGCCACACTGCCTCAGCGGCGACTGTCCCAGCGATGGTCCATCACAGTCTTGATGGTCCATCTTCCTATCCATCGAACTTGACCAGTCACTTCCTTAGTTGTGAAGGTCTGGGCGATGGTCCATCGCAAGCTCGACGGTCCATCAACTAGGCCGTCGCACCTGGGCGGTTTTGATTGCTTTTCAGTAAAATGGCTATTACTTCCTCGTCCGATGCTGGATTTTGACAAAATTGGTATTGATGTAAAGCTTATTCAATTATCTTAGGGAAATTCTACATGGTTCAACATATTTCTCACTTGGGAAGGCACTTCTCAATCTTTTAGGACCAGATTTATACTTCACTGAACATGCTCTAAGGCTCAGACTACGAGAGAATTTTACGGGGCTTACATTGTGATAAGTATAAGTTTGGTGATAAGTCTAGTGTAGATTTTTTGATTATTTTCCAAATCCTAGGTGAATCACATTCAAGGATAATGTTTCCAAGGGGGATATATTGTAATACCCCATGTATGAAAGCTATTGTACAATATACGACTCATTCCCTTAAGTTGTACATACAACATACGAGTCGTATGTAGTAAGTCATACCTATGGAAATATGGAGTAGTTAAAGTCTATTATAGATACGATTTGACCCTATAAATCATCAAAGCATGGTGTGAATTGTATAAAGTGAGGTCGTGAGTTCAATAGTATAGGTTCCCTAAGTTTCTATCCAAGATACGAGTGGTTGTTTCAAGTCATATAAACAAGTAACCTATCATAAGTTACCACTCGTATGTTAACTAGTGTTGTGCTATCTTTTCCACTACCAAGCTTACAAGTTTTTATTCCAACTTGTACCCTCATCGTACGAGTCGTATGTTTGACTCATGATGAATGACGATCAATTTCTATAAGATTCAGTAAAATGGCTTTTTGGACTTTTCCCCTCACATAACTCCAAAACTACGACTTATAACCCCAAAGAGGAATTATTTTCCTCTATCTATCCTTCAGTCAATTAACAACATCTTTGATCCTCTCATCTTCAAGAATAATAATATTAGGCTTTTCTCACCAAGTCATCTCTCAAGTCTCAAAGTTCAAGTCGTCTTCACAAGTCAAGAAATTCCAGGTATATAGGGCTTTTGAACAAGGTTAATTCTTCTATCCTTGTGCCTAAAAACTAGAATTGTATAATTTAATTTACATGTTTTATATTAGGTCTCATCCCTTAAATTCTATGTATTGAAGTATACCATTATCTTGGGATTATAAGGCTAAAGATGCATAAAGGTTAAATTTATTCATGTTGTGAAATTTAAGATTGCTATTGTGCTTTGAACTCATTACTTTGATTTGGGATTCTGATGAAAGATTTCTAAATGGATATTGAGCCTAATATTTTTTTATAAGTATTATTAAAGAAAGTATGAGTTTCAAGATTTAAGAAGAAGAATTAAGTTTACAAGAAAGTTTAAAGCTTTTTATGTTTCATTCACATGCAATATAATATGATTCAAGAAAGCATGATCTTTTGATCTAAAGATAAGACATGTAATTCACTAGTGTGCATCTTGATTATGATTTAAAGTAAAGAGAAGCATAAGTGGTTTCCAGTATACAAACCCTTATGCCATTTTAAGATGAATTTCTTAAGTATGAGCACACATATATTTTGGGAGTAGTATTTAGCACCAAGAAGGGAATGCGGAAGAGCGTATCCAAAATTACTGGAAACTACGAGTCACCATAGGTTAATATTTTTCCCCATATGGATGAAGTATAGTGATCACTTAAGTTAAGGTTCAATTATGATGGCAAGGGTAGAACATCTCTCCCCAACGTGGGTAAGATGTTGGACTCCATGGTAGTTCACATAGTTTTTATCGGTTACAAGAATCTCTCATAAGAAAGATTAGAAGTAAAGATTTTAAAAAATAAGTGTTATGGTTTGGTAAGCTTATTCATATGCTTCCTTATCCATGTTTTGTGATTTGCAGTCTTTATTTTTACTCAAGTCCAAGGTGATCCATTTACACTTAGTATGCATTATTTGAAAGTACATACACATATATTCAGTTCTTATTTTACTTATGCATTCACCGCCACATACTCAATATATTCCAGTGGTACTGACTCACATATATGTTTATGTGCTACATTGTCTTATAATATGGGTTTTGGTACTCGTTTCCAACAACATGATTAATCACAGACATTATTTCCTACACCCCGACTGTTGGTGAGTCCTTATAGTCCGAGGACCCATTTTATCAGACTCATGTTTATGGTTGAAAGTTGTTTTATATCTTTGATTTCCATTTATGTTTGAGTTAGCTGGGGTCTGTCCTAGTGTAACTCTAGTAATTATTTTACACTCGGCTATCTCATTCTTTCAACGAAAGAGTTTTCTTGAGGTGCTTTCATGTTGGAGACCAAGTCCTTTTAGTAAGAAGACCCATTATTACTTATCATAAGTCTGGGGGGAAATTCTCCTTAAAGTGGGATGGATGATATGTCGTACAAGAGGTATATTCAAATGGTGCTTATAAGCTTATTGAAGCAAATGGCATAAAAATTGGTCTTCTCAATGCCCTGTTCTTATAAAAATACTATCCTTGAAGGAAGATAATGCTTCTTAATGCACGAGCATAAAATTCATGTCTACTCTTGGCCCGAAGGAGTATAAATTATGTACGGCTCCTAAAAAGAAGTCCGCTAGGTTAGAAACCTCAAAAGAGGCAGCCTAGGCAAAAGGTAGAACACAAAGAAAAATATATGATAAAAAAAATAGTCCTCTAGGTTGAAAATCTTAAAAGAGGTGACCTAGGAAAACGTTAGGATTCAAAAAATAAAAAATTAACACAAAAAACTCACTCAAAATTATGTTGTGACTTGATCCTCTTCACTGAGGTACATAGGAACTTAGAATTTTATTTTTAGTGCATGAGTGTACCAAAAAATATGTTCCCTCTTGATCTGCCATATAAAATTTAAATATGCAAGTATACGCATCAAATTTTACAGTTACACTAAATATTCGTGGCTTAATGGGGGCAACCCTTCTGAAGAAAAATGAGTTTATCAGATGCGATTTGAAAGGTAAAGTTATCTAATCCAACAACTAAGCAAATCTACCAAGCCTGTAGTTTAAAGTCAAAATCCATAAAGTTTGCAAGCTGAAGGCTCTGAATCTTCTTGTAAGCTGAAGTCTTTAAGTTTGTGGAGTTTGTAAGTTGACGTTGTCAAATTTGCCAAATTTGAAAGTTGAACCTCTAAGACCGTCAATTTGCAAGTGGAAGTTATCGAAATCTCCAAGTCTTTAAATCCAGGCCTCCTATATTTTCAGTCCTTTAGTAGAAAAAATCTGTCCCTTTTCAACTTAGGTTGGTCTCTCACGGGTTTATCGTTAAGTGAATCTCAAAATTTTCATGCCTTAAAATGAACAAGATTTGTCCCCTTGCACCTTAAGTTATCCTCTCATGTGTTTATCCTTAAACTGATCATAAAATTTTCATGCCTTAAGGCAGACAAAGGTTGTCCCCTTGCACCTTAAGATGGTCTCTCACGAGCTTATCCCTAAAAGAATCTCAAAATTTCCATGTCTTAAAGTTGAAAAAATTTATCCCTTTGTACCTTAAGCTGGCCTCTCACGAATTTATCCATAAAAGGATTTAAAAATTTCCATGCCTTAATGTAACACCCTGAGAATACACCTTAGACATCACACGGTGCTAGAAACCTGTAATGCCCCAGGATCCTATTACGAGACATTACACGGTGCTTAAGGCCACACGTGGCCTCAAGTTAACCCTTTAAGCCTGTCATCACTTCTAGAACTCACGTTGACAATAGTCATACTAAAATAAGAGAGAATGACATATCATGAACATACTGGAATACGAAGAAATACTGTCCTGTACAATCAAAATACTAAAATTCTGTACATACTGGTACTCTAGTCTGACAAGGCCTCTACTATATAAGATAGAGGAGCCATTGGGACAGATCCCCAACTGACTCGTATTGAGCTGAAAAGAAACACCATATACTATCAAGACAAAATCAGGGATATAGGTCCTCGAACCATGAGGACTTACCAACTGTAAGAATGTAGTTAGAGGTACTCAAAGATAACTTTTGCTGCTGAGACTGAGCACCTGACCCTACATCACGAGAAAATGTAGAACACAGAAGAGTATGGGAATCAGTACTTGGAAATATACTGAGTATGTGGGGGTGTATGCAACATTTAAATAATATCATAATTGTATAAGAAAAATCATGCATACTAATGGTAATAATTCTCTTCATTGGAGTTAACCGAAACATAGTTTCCATAAATCCTCAATAGTAATACACGCTTCATAAATCTCATAAAATAATGTACCCAACTCGAAACTCTTTGACTTAAGACTTAGAGTGACTTGGTGTCTCAAGAAACTTAACTATTATGGACTTGGGAGTTTCTTATAACCGACATAAACCATGTGAGCTTACATGGAGTCCAACGTCTTACCCACATTGGGGAGAGCTATTCTATCCTTTCCATCAGAACAGAACCTTAACTTTAGTGATCACTGTCTTGGCCTTTGGCCCTTAATCTTAATCCTACGGTGGCACGTAGTTCTGCAGAAGTAAGATGCGCTGAACCCACACTTCCCGCTCGGTGCTAAATACTACTCCCAGACTTAAGCTCAGAACGCGTTAGGAAATCCACCTTAATCAACTCAAGGGTCTACCATAGAGACCAAATCATAAATATTTCTCATATTTAAATCAAAACAATTGTGGATTCCTAACTCGACTCAAATTCAAACAATCTTTCTCAACATTAAGTGTACTTGCTCATTAACACATATAAAATGTCAAAAACTTTAAGAAAACATCAAAGAACTCATTCTTGACTCTCAAGCTCAAATATCAATATATATTCAATAATCAAACTTCTCATAGGAAAGCTTAAATCATGACACTTATCTTAAATCACTTAGAAATCATCATTTCATGATAACAATATACAACTCATGGCATAAATTCTCAATTCAAGAAATAAGACAATGAAATAGTCATGTATGTCAATCTTGTTAGCTCAAATCTCATAAATCCTTAATAAAGTAATTTGGGTGTAAACCTACTTTGCAAAAATCATGAAATTCAATAGAAATTAAATCTTTGGGCACAAGAACGAAAGAAGTGTTCTTGTTCAAACCCCACATACCTTAATCTTTGAAATTGGATGAACTTTAGTGCTTGAGACTTTATCCACACTTGAAATAAAAAATTCTTGAAGCCCACACTATGAGGAACTTGGTTCTTGAAGAAATTTTGAAGATTTATGGATGATTCTTGGAAGATTTATATTCTTGATATAACCCTAGATATATTATCTCAAGAGAATTGGAAGACAAAATGATGGAATTAGGGTTTGGATAGGATTCTCATATTTATAGAGGCCTCCAAAAAATGGGAAAAGACCAAAATACCCTTGCAAAAACGTCTCTAAATTGCTAAAAAAATAGCTGACGACATCCGTGATAGGCTGTCAGACCCGTGATAGGCCGTCACAAAATGTCATCACAAAAGGGTCGAATTTTATAATTTTCTACCTAAGGCTGACGACGTCATCGGAAATGTTGTCAGAAACGTGACGACGTCGTCAGAAATGTCGTCAGAAACGTGATAGGCCATCAGAAAAGTCGTCACCCCTTTCCAGATTGACATACTGGAGTAAAATGGGTATAACTCTTTGCTCCGGTATTTGATTTTGGCAAAACTGGTATCGTTGGAAAGTTTATTCAATTATCTATATGTTGATAGGTCATAAGATAAAAAATTCCAAGTATAATGAGAGATATGCTCGTTTGAAGTTGACTATACCAATATTCTTTTGAAGAATTCAATCGGTAAGGAATGTTTTGTTTCATCCAATCGTTAGGACATCTTTAAGGCCTTAATAGACACCATCCTTGATCAGAAAACAACCCAAAACATTATAATTTATTTCCCATGAGCTTGATTCATGGTTGCACTATTGGTTAGAGTCTCGGGGTATTATAATATCTCCCCCTTGGAAATATTCATCCTCGAATGTAGGTAGATAGTCCAAGAACAAGAGAAAATGAGGTCTTATAGCTGGAACGACTCACTAAAAGGGATTACTTTATTCTAAACTTTCAAGTACTTCACAAAATGCATGAATCATAGAGAGAATAACCATATAGCTGAATACACTGGATTAGAAGGAAACTAGATTAGGGAAGAATAGTACCTTTAGCTTAATTTGAACTCACCGAGAAGAGATGAGGGTATCTGGTTCGCATATTTGCTTCTGCTTCCCAAGTAGCACCCTCGACTGATTAATTTCACCATAGAACTTTGACCAAGGGAACTTCCTTATTTCTTAGTCTACAAACTTGATAATCTAGGATTTCAACCAGAACTTCATCATACGAAAGGCTATCCTGAACATCGAAACTTTCTAACGGATCAACAACAACAAAATCACCAAAGTGCTTCTTGAGCATAGAAATGTGAAAGATAGGATGGACATCTGACAACTCGATAGGCAATTCGACCTCGTAAAATGCTTTCCTAACACAATTCAAAACTCTTTAAGGGCCAACGTATTGGGGACTAAGCTTTCCTTTCTTACCAAATCTTTTCACTCCCTTCATGGGTAGAAATCTTCAAGTACACCAGATCATTAACCTAAAACTCAAGAGATCTTCTTCTAACATCTGCATATGACTTCTAACGACTCTAGGATGTCTTCAACCTTTCCCGAATTAGCTTAAGTTTCTCCATAGCCTCAAACACAGCCTCAGGTCCACTCACAATGGCTTCACCCACTTCAAACCAACCTATGGGTTATCTACATCGCCTTCCGTATAAAGCCTCAAATGGTGACATTCCAATGCTAGCATGAAAGTTGTTATTGTAAGCAAATTAAATCAATGACAAATGTTCATCCCAACTTCTTTTGAAATAAAAAACACATGCCCTCAACATATCCTCCAAGGTCTGGATGGTCCTCTCAGCCTGACCATCGGTCTGCGGATGAAAAGTGGAGCTAAGATGAACTTGGGTACCAAGACCCTTCTGAAAAGCCCTCCAAAAATGAGAAGTAAATTGAGTACCCCTGTCGAAGATAATAGACAAAGGAACTCCATGCAACCTGACTAACTCTCGAATGTACAACTTAGCATAGTCCACAGCGGTGAAAGATGTATGCACTGGCAAGAAATGTGCAGACTTAGTCAAACTATGTATAACGACCCAAATTGAATCATGATGACATCGAGAAGGAGGTAAAACAGTCACAAAATCCATAGTCACTTCCTTCCACTTCCAAGTAGGAATACTAAATTCTTGCATCATTCCACCGGGTCTTTGGTGCTCTATCTTAACTTGTTGGCAAGTTGTACACTTCTCTATGAACTTCGCTATATCCTTTTTCATACCATTCCACCAATAGATTTCCTGCAAATCGTGGTACATCTTGGTAGCACCGGGATGAATAGAATATCGTGCGCCATGCGCTTCAGCCATAATTCTCTGCCTTAAATCTTCAACATCAGGCACACATAATCTATTTTGAAATCTCAATACACCATCTCCCCCTTGGGAGAAAACCTCCACCTTTTGGTCTTTAACTGACTCCTTCAGTCTGACCAAACTAGGATCCATATCTTGCTTCTCCTTTACTTCTGAAACTAGAGAAGACTCAGAACTACTCTGGACCCAAACATTACCCTTATCTGAATCAAGCAATCTAACTCCCAACCTAGCCAGACGATGCACCTCATGAGCTAACTTCTTCCTATCTTCCTCGACCAATGCTACACTACCCATGGACGACCTGCTAAGGTTATCTGCCACTACAATTGCCTTGCCCAGGTGATACAACACATTCATATCATAGTCTTTTAATAATTTTAACCATCACTTCTGATGAAGATTCAACTCTTTCTAAGTAAACGCATAATGCAAAATCTTGTGATCCATAAAGACATCAACATGAACATCGTACAAATAATGTCTTTAGCTTTTCAAGGCAAAAACCACTGCAACTAACTCTAGGTCATGGGTCGGGTAGTTCTTCTCATGCGGTTTCAACTGTCTGGAGGCTTAGGCTATAACCTTACCTTTTTGCATCAAACCCAACCCAACTCTAGAAGCATCACAATACACCATAAAATCATCTACACTATTTGGAAGGGTCAACACAAGGGTCGAAGTAAGTCGAGTCATCAACTCCTGAAAACTCTTCTCGCAAGAGTCAGACCACAGGAATTTAATTTTCTTTTGGGTCAACTGAGTCAAAGGAGATGCAATGGAAGAGAAATCCTCAACAAAATGACGGTAGTAGCTAGCTAAACCCAAGAAACTCCTAATATCAGATGGGGAAGTAGGTCTAGGCCAATTTTTCACAGCTTTTATCTTTTGAGGGTCAACTTGAATACCTTTAGAAGAAACAATATGACCCAGAAAAGAAACTGACCTTAGCTAAAATTTGCACTTGCTAAATCTGACAAATAGTTGATGATCTCTAAGGGTTTGCAAGACTATTCAGAAATGATCTACATAGTCTTTCTCACTCGGGAGTATACAAAAATATCATCTATGAACACAATATCAAACATACCAGGTACTGTCTGAACACCCGATTCATGAGGTCCATAAAGGCTGCTGGGGCATTTGTTAGCCCGAAGGACACGACCAAGAACTCAAAATGACCATATCGGATACAAAAAGCTGTCTTTGGAATATCACACTCCCTAACTTTAAGCTGGTAATAATTGGATCTTAAGTCTATTTTTGAGAAATAGTTAGCACCTTGCAGCTAATCAAACAAGTCATCAATTCTAGGAAGAGGGTACTTGTTCTTGACTGTGACCTTGTTAAGCTGGCGATAATCAAAGCAAATCTGACATTAACTATCTTTCTTTCGCACAAACTGAATAGGTGCACCCCAAGGAGATATACTTGGCCTTATGAAACCCTTACTATAAGATCTTTGAGTTGCTCTTTTAACTCCTTAAGTTTTGTAGCGACCATACAATATGGAGGAATAGAAATAGGCTGCATGTCGGGGAGAAGATAAATCCTAAATTCTATCTCTCTATCGGGAGGCATACCTAGGAGATCTTCTGGAAAAACATCACAAAACTCATTAACAATGCTAATCGACTGAATGGTCGGAGTCTCAAACTTAGTATCTTTAAATCAAACCAAATAATAGATGCAACCCTTGGATATCAGTTTCCTAGCTTTAAGATAGGATATGAAATGACTCCTGGGAGATACAAAATTTTTGGACCACTCAAAGGCTGGCTCATTGGGAAATTGAAACTTGACTACACGGGTACGACAGTCTATAGATGCATAACAAGAGTGAAGACAATCCATACCCAGAATAATATCAACCATGTCTAACTCAATCAAGTCTGCAAATAAGACTCTATGAAGAACAGTGATATGACACTTCTTATATACTTGTTTAGCAATAACAGATTTACCTACTGGGGTAGAAACTAGGATAGGCTCAGGAACCTTTTCAGCATTGATCTCAAAATTCACAGCCACCAATGGAGTCACATAAGAAAAACTTGACCTAGGGTCCATCAACATATACACATCAAAATGAAATACACGAAGCATACCAGTAACAATATCTGGTTAATCCTCCTACTTCTGGTGGGGTGGTATAGCATAAAAGCGATTCTGGCGTTGACTACCGACAGTACTAGATGAGGCACCCTGAGAAGGAGTAAGACAAACCCAAGGGGCTGGAGCACTAATAGCCAGACTCTGGGGACGAACATCACAGTTTCCCTATCTAGCATATGGGCAATCCTTGAATTTTTGGCCCAACTTACCACAACCAAAACAACCTATCTGCTCAGCCATATACTCTCCAGGATGCGTCCTACCACACTTAGCACATGGGGGATAGTTAGGTATATTACCCTGCTCCTGCCTGACTTTGGATACAAGAGTACTAGCTAATGACGGTGCTGGCATAAAAGAACGACTCTAATACTGAGGGCGGGTCCCTCCAGAAAATCTACTCTGACTATACCCTTGCTACTCTGATCTAACTCTCTTATTCCCTCTCTCTCTCTCTCTCTCTTTCACCTTGTCTGCTTCAATTTGCTGGGCATGTATCATCAATCTAATAAGATCCATGCCCCTATTGAGCATAGCGGAGCTACACTCTTTCACAACATAACTCGATACGCCAGTCAAAAACTTACTCATACTGGTCCTGGAATCAACCATCATATCGGGAGCATACTTAGACAATTGGTTAAATTTAAGACAATATTCCTTAACTGTCATGGAGCCTTGTCTCAAGTTCATAAATTCTTCGAGTTTTGCTTCCCTCAGCTCCAGGGGAAATAATCGGTCTAAGAACGCATCCTGGAACAGCTGTCAAGTTATAAAAGCGATATTCTCCCCTCTATTTTCCCTCCACACCTCTACCCAATCATAAGCAACATCTTTCAAGCGATAGAAAGCTAGCTCCACACTTTCTTCCTCTGTTACACGCATAATTTGGATGATCTTTTTCACCTCATCAAAATACATCTGTGGGTCCTCACCTACCCTTGACCCATAAAACTCTAGTGGATTCATCCGCATAAAATCTTGAACTCGAGCTACTGTAGAATTACCTTCTTGTAGAGGTGGAACAACAGCCTGAACATTGGCCTGATCATTAGAGGTAATTGCCTGGGCTAGCACCTGAAAAGCTGCCCGAAATTCAGTATGGGACACTATCTCACCTAAAGGATCAATGGGTTGAGGTTGTTCGTTGTTTCTGTGAGATCTACAAGGAGGCATTTTCTGTCAAAAGAGATCATGAATTAATACCAAAGAGAATAGTCATAGGCACGATAGACTTCTAAAAGAAGAAAATGACTTTTCCTTAAATGTCCCGTAGCCTCTTGCTCTTAGATGTCGCACACTACACACTGATGATCAAGACTCTACGTAACACGGATTGTCAGACTCCTTAGGACTCCTTTAAACTTTAGGCATTGATACTAAGCTTGTAATGACCCAAGATCCTATCCTGAGATGTCACACGGTGCTTAAGGCCACACACGGCCTCAAGTTAACCCTCTAAGCCTATCATCACTTCTAGAACTCACATTGATAATAGTCATACTAAAATAAGAGAGAATGACATATCATGAACATACTGGAATACGAAGAAATACTATCCAGTACAACCAAAATACTGAAATTCTATACATAGTGATACTCTAGTCTGACAAGGCCTCTACTATATAAGACTGAAGAGCCATTAGGACAGATTCCCAACTGACTCGTACGGAACTGAAAAGAAATACCATCTACTATCAAAACAAAATCAGGGATATAGGTCCTTGAACCATAAGGACTCACCAACTGTAAGAATGTAGATGGAGGTACTTGAAGATCACTATCGCTGCTGAGACTGAACACCTGAACCTACATCAAGAGAAAATGTAGAAGACAGAAGAGTATGGGAATTAGTACTTGGAAATGTATTAAGTATGTGGGGGTGTATGCAAAATTTAAATAATATCATAATTGTATAAGAAAAATCATGCATGCTAACGGTAATAATTCTCTTCGCTGGAGTTAACTGAAACATAGTTTCCATAAATCCTTAATAGTAATACATGCTTCATAAATCTTATAAAATAATGTACTACACTCGAAACTCTTTAAGACTTAGAGTGACTTGGTGTCTAAATAAACTTAACTGTTATGGACTTGGGGGTTTCTTATAACCGACATAAACCATGTGAGCGTACATGGAGTCCAACGTCTTACCTATGTTGGGGAGAGCTGTTCTATCCTTGCCATCGGAATAGAACCTTAACTTCAGTGATCACTGTCTTGGACTTTGGCCCTTAATATTAATCCTACGGTGGAACGTAGTTCTGGAGAAGTAGGATGCACTGAACCCACACTTCCCGCTCGGTGCTAAATACTACTCCCAGACTTAAGCTCAGAATGCATTAGGAAATCCACCTTAATCAACTCAAGGGTCTACCATAGAGACCAAATCATAAATATTTCTCATCTTTAAATCAAAACAATTGTGCATTCCTAACTCAACTCAAATTCAAACAATCTTTCTCAACATTAAGTGTACTTGCTCATTAACTTATATCAAATGTCAAAAACTTTAAGAAAACATCAAAGAACTCATTCTTGACTCTCAAGCTCAAATATCAATATATATTCAATAATTAAACTTCTCATAGAAAATCTTAAATCATGACACTTATCTTAAATCACTTAGAAATCATCATTTCATGATAATAATATACAACTCATGGCATAAATTCTCAATTTAAGAAATAAGACAATGAAATAGTCATGTATGTCAATCTTGTATAGCTCAAATCTCATAAATCCTTAATAAAGTAATTTGGGTGTAAACTCACTTTGCAAAAATCATGAAATTCAATAGAAATTAAATCTTTGGGCACAAGAACAAAAGAAGTGTTCTTGTTCAAACCGTACATACCTTAATCTTTGAAATTGGATGAACTTTAGTGCTTGAGACTTTATCCACACTTGAAATAAATAATTCTTGAAGCTCACACTATGAGAAACTTGGTTCTTGAAGAAATTTTGAAGATTTATGGATGATTCTTGGAAGGTTTATGTTCTTGATATAACCCTAGATATATTATCTCAAGAGAATTGGAAGAGAAAATGATGGACTTAGGGTTTGGATTGGATTCTCATATTTATAGAGGCCTCTAAAAGATGGGAAAAGACCAAAATACCCTTGTAAAAGCATCTCTAAATTGCTGAAAAATATAGCCGACGACATCCGTGACAGGCCGTCAGACCCGTAATAGGCCATCACGAAATATCATCACAAATGGGTCGAATTTTATGATTTTCTGCCTAAGGCTGATGATGTCATCAAAAATGTCGTCAGAAATGTGACGACGTCATCAGAAATGTCGTCAGAAATGTGATAGGTCGTTAGAAATGTCGTGACCTTTTTCCAGATTGATATGCTGGAGTAAAATTGGTATAACTCTTTGTTCCCGTATCGCATTTTGGCGAAATTGGTATCGTTGGAAAGCTAATTCAATTATCTATCTGTTGATAGGTCATGAACTCAAAAATTTTAAGTATAATGAGAGATATGCTCGTTTAAATTTGACTATACCAATATCCTTCCTAAGAATTCAATCGGTAAAGAATGTTTTGATTCACCCAATCATTAGGACATATTTAAGGCCTTAATACACACCATCCTTGATCAAAAAACAACCCAAAACATTATAATTTATTTCTCATGAGCTTGATTCATGGTTACACTATTGGTTAGAGTCTCGAGGTATTACAAAACCACAAGTGATCTCAAGCTAACCCCTAAACTGGCATACTATTAAGCAACTGAGTTATAATACATTAAATAACAAATTCTGCAGTGCGGAAACATAATCATACTGAAAATCTGAAATAGTATGTAACTGATAAAGTTTTACAATTTGATAAATCCGAGGATAGAACTGAATTTACATGACTGACTCTAACTGACATTTATGAAGCCTCTACTATACTGACTGTAAATAGCTGGGACATGCCTCCAACTACCACTAATTAATACATATGAAAATAAATGATTTGTACATGAACTAAAACTTTTTGGAGTTCTCAAAACATGAGAACTCTTCACCTTGCAGATTGGAAACTACAATTGTCTAATCATGATGTGCAGGCTACAAATGGTACCTAGATTATGAAATAATGTAGCCACACAGATGTATATGTGGATCATTGCTTCTGGAATGCACTAAGTAAGCAAGGGTGAATGCAATAAGTAAAACTGGTTTCATACATAATCTTAAAACATTCATGACTAGATGTAAGTAGACTCACCAAGAGATAAAAATAAACTGAAAATTGAAAAATCTTAAAGCATGAGTAACAAACATAATCTGATAAGATGGTGAATCTCTACACTAAGTTTCTATAAAACTTTACTTTTATGATATAAGTAGAACTGAAGCTGGGATATGGTAAAATGTGAATACTGTATGAATACTGAGTCTAAAACTACGTGATAGAAACTGACATATACTAAGCTTATCTAATTAACTGAATGACTAAAACTGAATACTGGTCATGTAAGACTGCTCTGTACTTAGTCTGAACAACTAAACTAAAACTATGGAATACTATGCATATGAGAAAAGAACTAACTGAACAACATAAGATAACTAAACATGAATGCCTGAAAACTGTAAAATATGAGAATGTAAGACTAAGTGTATATCTATTATGTTACTGAGATAATATGTAATTTGACAGAATAAAAGCTATTAAACTGAATATCTGAAAGTCTATACACTTATTCAAGCAAACCTAAAATGAAAAGACACTAAATACAATACTAAAACTATGGGAGCTATCATGTAACCGACATAAACCATGTGAGCTATTATGGAGTCCAACATCTGACCCACACCGAGGAGGGGTATTCTATCCTTGCCATCAGAATTGAACCTGAACTGGAGTGATCTTTAAACTGAGCCCATATTGGGCAAGGGGAAACACTCTCTGGCAAGGCCCATAAACCTACGGTGGCACGTAGTTTCTAGGAAAGTAGGATATACAAAACTCACACTTCCCAGTCAATGCTAAATCCAACTCCCAACTGAAAGACACTAAAATACTAACTGGTGCATGCACTGAAGCTGATAAGATAAGCTCAAGTCATGGTGTTATTAAAACATCAGTGCATATGGATTCTGAGGTAATTATTAACCTATAAACTGATACTAGAATTGAAACTGGACTGAGTTTAACTAAACATGATACTAACTTAATAACAAGGCTCATGGTTTATTTGAAACTATTCTGAAAATACTAAAACTAATTAAACAACTAAATTTTGGGTAATCATAAGCACCAGGACTTAATAGCAATAATAATAAGGATACATGAAAGTATTCGAAACCATGATAAGTAAGCATTATTCAAAACCCTCTCTTGGGCAATTCATCATACACATGGGGATCATGAACTTGAACATGGAAATATCTTAAACATGGGAACATAGCATGATTACATAACTAAAATCATGAATTGGGGGATTTACTTAAGATTCGCTTGAATTAAGATATAGGCGTTTCATCAAAAAATGTAAAGATCATAACTTGAACATAAGAATGTCTTAAACATGACGGAACAATAGAGTCACATGGAAAAATTGATAACTTGGGGATTCATCTTTGAATCTATTGAACATGATATGGGAGTTTCATCAAACATCTGCAAAACATGAATTTGAAACATGGGGATGTTGCTAATAATCATAAATGTAGGGTCTATCATGGAATTCACTTGAATAAAGAATGGAGAAACTTAAATTCATGACATAAGGAATTTAAAATATTACCTGAAATTACACATGGGATGCATTGAATTAAAATACCATGAAAAAATAAAATTCAATATTTCTTGAACATCTAAAATAACATAATGATAAAAAAAATTCATTCTTTAATTGAAAGAAAAGGGTTTTGGGATTCATGGGCGAAAGGGTATCCATGGATGAACTCCTACATACCTTAATTGGTTTGATTTTAAAATTGAAAGCTTGCTTAGAAGCCATGGGAATGTTCTTGAATGCTTTTCTTGAACTTCTTGGATTAGGAACCTTAATTTCTTGATTGTCTTGAAGATAATTTAATGAAGTTCTTGGTGTTATTGAGAGGGCTAGGGTTTTCTTGGAGAGAAAAAGATTGATAAGAATGAATCTAATGCTTTTGGGGACTGAAATTAAGTGTTATGGACGGATTTTGGTGAGGGGAAGTAACCAAAGTACCCCTAGACCCTTTAGGAACTAAAGCAGCGTATGAAATAGCTCCAAATCACGTCATCTATTATGTTAGGGACAGAAATGCATTGCGTTACTCATAGCATTGCGGAGACCAGTGCACGACGCCCCAATCACGCTGGCTTACTGCCTCATATGGAATATACCATAACTTTTTATTTGGGTATCAAATTAAGACGAATTAGTATCGTTGGAAAGATAATTTTATTATAAAAACTTTGGTGGGTCTTTCGCTTCAAAATTCTACGTATATAAAAAGTTATACACGTTCAAAGTAGACCCTTGTAGAATCAAATACCAAACTTTTTGACAAATCAAAGGCTCTAAGCTCAACTTTGTTCTAAGTGATTCTTATGAATATTTTTCACCTCGAAAGAACACCAAACACGAGGATAAAGATCATAAAACTTATACTCATATAGGAATCATTTGGATTATAACTTATACATGTAGGAGCGATGGTTTAAAGACTAGCCCGAATATATGGGGTCTTACATTATCTCCCCTTTGGGAACATTCATCCTTGAATGAGACTGATCAGACTGAGAGTACTGTATGAAGGTAACTAAGATCATTTTAGAACATGCGTGACTTAGAACATGACTGCATAACTTACTCTGAGCATGACACATGAACTGAGCGGATTTCATAATTACTTACAATGACATGAGAATAGGTATAAGGCTGATATAGAAATGAGAGAGTTAATTGATGAGTAACCATTACTTCAAGATAGATCTTATTTCATGAAGAAAGGATAAAAGGTTTAGGACATGAATACTTTGGATATTACAATATCTTTCCTTGGGATATTTCATCCCCTGAATGATACAGACTTGGCTGAAATATAAGGAAAGACTAAGATGATGCACAGGGCACTTATGAACTGAATCATGACTAAATATTTGGAATCTAAAACTGGTACATAATGCATGAACTGAGTTGAATTTATAATTTGCATGGATGCGAATATTTTACCACATGGAATGGCCATATTCAACAAACTTTAGATAGTAAAACTAGATCGAAAGATTGAAAAACCATAGGAACTTGTCTGTCTGACTGCTAGACTAGATTGCTGGCTATGCAAACTGAATTATACTGAAAGATTATACTCTACTATACATTCTACTTCAAAACTGCACTTTACTTGAGACTACATAAAATATTCACATGGGCACTGATAACTCTACCAACTGAAGTCTGAGCTGAACTGAATTCTCTCACTATGTTCAAGCCTACTCAAATCTACAAAGTGTACACATAACACTGTAATAATAGTCTGAATCATGAATTCAATACACCCTACATTTTCACAATTTCTCATCTCAAGAATAGTACTCATTCCCACTTTAACAGCTAACTTCAACCTCTTACCATGAATTCACTAGTGCATAATGCATTCATCCATTTATACATCAACATAACATTCAAGCCTATCTTTATAACCGCACACAAACTTCTAGGCAAACAACCACAAAAATATCTGTCTCACATTCTCTAAACCTCTATCATTAATAACTTCCATGCACTATTCTTTAGAAAATCACACACAATATTTCAACCAACCATGAAATATATCAAAAATTTAGTCTCAATCTTACCTCACACTTATAATCCTTAGATCAAACAAGCATACAAAAATTTATCCTAGCCAAATAATTACTCATCAGCACTATCCTTACATAAGGAGAGGTTACTAAAAGGTTAGAACATGAGGATCTGAAACATGAAAGAATACTATACATAAATTTGACACTTAACTGAGGCCTGAAGAATAGTGTATCAGCATTATGAGTTCATTAAAGAGATCTAAATTGAAGGCATACATGACAATGAACTAAATTTTGCTGATTATTAGGAGTGTAGTATGAGTACCTAGAACTGAACATACTGTAAAGCATGAATACAAGAATCATGAGTTTGGAGTTCAAGATTTCATGGAACATGATTTGTACTACTAAGTGAGCTGGAACTCCTTATACTAGGAACTACAAGCATATATGATTTTTTATAAAGCGCATAAATATGAGCTATGATGATGGAGCTGACATATAAGGCATGAGTAGATGTCGTGATGACTGAAAAATTTGCACTGAGATAAGAATAGGTTGGTAATCATCCTTCCTTACTGCTTTTCTACACATACTTGCATCATTACTAAAATCTTAGAGCCTAACTTAGTTAATTGTTCTATCATCTCCCCATTAGGTTTAAGCCATTATTCTAAGTATGTGAACCACTTTTAATAACTCTAAACCAAACTACAACCACTTTACTCTAGGGCCCGAGATATATTAATACACATGAATAATAAATTTACCCTGAAAGACTACACCTAAAAGTATAAAACCCACTGCTAGTACTTTCTTTTGAGATAAAACTCTTGACTTTCTCTTGGCATAATAGTCATTTTATATAATAACTTAAACACTTACTATCTAGAATTTTCAAGAGTATCTTATACTAACATACCCAATGTCATCAACCTATATCGCATAACTTAGAGGGTAAGAACATCATATACTACATAGCTTTATTCTCCACTTAACAACTCGAGGGTACTATCTAAGAACACACTCTTTAAAACTTAGAAATAATGCAATCCCATCACCATGGGTACTCCTCTAGATCGTAAACACATCATCATACTTAATTTTGGATCAGTAAACTTAAATTGTTGCATATAATATTTCAAGCCTACTGATTCACCTTTCGTATAACTTGCCCCATGGATACATAATCTGCTCAATACAGATAACACTAACCCAACTCTACTACTGCTAAACTTTTGGGTTCATGCTTTCAATTCTAGATTATATGCTGTAATAGAATTCTAAAAAAAGATCTGAAAACACATCAGGCATGAATGGATTAATGTCCAAATTTACATAAATTCCTCAGAGAATGCTTGTACATCATAATTTAAGACATGAAAGAAGGAAAATATTTCCTAAATGCCTTGTAGCCTCTAAGAGAAAAGTACAGACATCTTTGTACTATTCCGCAAGACTCTACTAGACACGGCTTTATAGACACCCTAGAAAATGTGAACTCTGGCTCTGATACCAAGTTTGTAACACCTCAAGAGTACATCCTAGATGCCACATAGTGCTAGGAACCATAAGTGATCCCAAGCTAACCCCTGAACTTGCATACTGTTAAGCAACTGAGTTATAATACATTAAATAACAAGTTCTATTGTGTGGAAACATAATCATATTGACAATCTAAAATAGTGTGCAACTGATAAAGTTTTACAATCTATTAAATCTAAGGAAAGAACTGAATTTACATGACTGACCCTGAATGACATCTATAAAGCCTTTGCTATATTGACTATAGATAGCTGGGATATGCCTCCAACGACCACTAATCAATACATATGAAAATAAATGAACTGTAATTTAACAAAAAATATTTGGAGTTCCTGAAACATGAGTATTCATCACCTTACTGGCTAGAAACTGCAACTGTCTGATCATCATGTGTGGTCTATAAATGGTACCTATATTATGAAATAATGTATCCATATAGACGTACATGTGGATCAGTACTTCTAGAATATACTGAGTAAGTGGGGAAGAATACAATCTGTAAAATCGGTTTCATATGTAATCTTAAAACATGCAAGACTAGGTATAAGTAGACTCACCAAAAGACTGAAATAAACTAAAAATTGAAATATCTTAAAGGATGAGTAACAAACATAATCTGATAAGATGGTGAATCTCTATACTTAGTTTCTGTAAAACTTTACTTTTACGATATAAGTAGAGCTAAAGCTGGAATATGGAAAAATATGAATACTGTATGAATACTGAGTTTGAAATTACATAATGGAAACTAACATATACTAAGCTTATCTGATTAACTGAATGACTGATAACTAAATTCTGGTCATGTAAGACAGGGTTGTACTTAGTCTGAATAACTAGAATGAAACTATAGAGTACTATACCTATGAGATAAGGACTAACTAAACAACATGAGATAACTAAACATGTTCATAAAACTATAAAATCTGAGAATGCAAGACTAAGTGTATATCTGTTATATTACTGAGATAATTTGTAATCTGAAAGACTGAAAGCTGTTAAACTAAATATATGAAAGTTTGTATACTTAGTCAAGCAAACCTAAACTAAAGTTTGAAAAGACACTGGATACTAACTGAGACTGTGGGAGCTATCATGTAGCTGATATAAATTATGTGAGCCATCATAGAGTCCAACATATAACTCATACTGAGGAGGGCTGTTCTATCCTTGCCATTGGAATAGAACCTAAACTGGAGTGATCACTAAACTGAGACCATATTAGGCAAGGGGAAACACTCTCTGGTGAGGCCCCTAAACCTATGGCAGCATAAGTTTCTGGGGAAGTAGGATAAGCTAAACCCACACTTCCCACTCGGTGCTAAATTCTACTCCCAACTGAAAGACACTAAAATGCTAACTGGTGCATGCACTAAAGCTGATAAGATAAGCTTAGGTCATGGTGTTCTAAAAAAATAAGAGCATACGGATTCTGAGGTGATTATTAATGAATAAACTGATACTGGAACTAAAACTGGACTGAGTTTAACTGAACATGATACTAACTGAATGACAAGGCTCATGGTTTATCTGAAACCATTTTGAAAATATTGAAACTAAGTAAACAACTAAACTTTGAGTATTCATAACCCCCAGGACTCGATAGCAATAAAAATAACGAAACATAAAAGCATTCGAAACTGTAATATCCCAAACTTTATTTAAGTCTAATTTAGTATCCAAAAGATTAAGGGATGACTTCCTGAGTGAGTAATGTTTAAACCATGTAGGATTTCCTTAATTTTGAATTTTTATCATACGGGAAATTAAATTATCTTTCCAATGATATCTATTATTCTAAAATCCAATATCGAGTAGAAAGATATGAAGGTTTTACAGAGAACTGTCTGAACTACCCAGGAGCGATAGGCAGGTTGATGGACCGTCGATCTAGCGACGGACCATCGCTCCTGCCATTGCAACTGAGGAAGTAAACCTTTTCACTAGTCCAAGTACAACGGTCAGGCCGACAGATCGTCGATCTAGCGATGTATCATCGCCCAAGCCATCGCAACTAAGGTAGTAAGTTCCTGCTCTAGCCCAACTGCGATGGTCAGACCGACGGACCGTCGAGCCAGCGATAGACCATCGAATGAGCCATCACAGAACCCGTTCATCATTTTAAAGCCATTTTTAAAAGGTTTTTTTGATCTTTTCTACCTTTTTTATCACCTAGAAATATCAAAACGAAGCGTAGAACTTCAGATTCATCCAAAGCATCAAAAACTAGGATTTTTCTCTTAAGACTTACCCTCAAGAGAAAGACCCAATTCCTTCTCAAAGATTCAAGGTTCCCAAGTCAAAATCATCAAGAACTCTCACTCAAGAGTACGAAAAAGTGTGTCAAGCAAGCTTGTTCATCTAAATTCATAACCTAAGGTATGTGGGGTTTGAAAAAGGATACTCCTTTAGTCCTTGTGCCCAAAAGTTGTTGTAATTACAAAGATATATGGTTTTATATGTTTTCTTATGAAATTGAAGTATGGGTTATACCCTATGTTGTATTTCTTGAGATTATGATAGTTTTAATGTTTTAGAAATTGAAGTACATGAGTATGTTGAAATTATGATGCATATTACTGAAAATTTCCAGATTTCTATATGATTTATGAATCTGTATGATATTGAGTATGAATTTTGATATGTCTTAATGTGAGATTGATATATGGGTCATTAAGCCCTATTTGAGATTTTGATTTTAAGAACTTTTATGCTATAAGGACCCATGATTTGATTGTTTTAAGATTATTGAGAAATTTTGACCTTGATGGTCATAATAGCTTCGAAATTAACTTCACTGAATAAGATTATAGATTTTGTAGTTGGTTTAATTATAAACCATGAGATTATTTTTAAAAGTAGATTTCCTATGAGATGAGCGTAACTAATTAAAGGGAGTAGTATTTAGCACCGAGTTGGGCAAGTTACTACAATTTCATACCCCATAACTATGTACCCCCATAGGAATGAGATTTATGGGCCCAAAGATGAGATAGTGATCACTAAGTTGAGATTATACTCCTTGGGAAGAGTATGACACCTCTCCCTAATGTGAGGTTTCTTCCTTAGGAGGACAAAACATTGGACTCCATGTAGCTCGCATGGTGTATGTAGGTTAAGAGAACCTCCCTGCTAGTAAAAGTAATTAAATAGATTTTGAGTATTTTTCCTAAAGTTTTGAAAGATGTCCTGGTCAGTAAGGATTTCTAGATAATAAGTGTAAAGGCTCACAAGCTTATTCAAATATTGTTTTACTTGAGATTTCAGTTTCCAAGTTACAATCTTAGCTTTTAGATGCAGAGGTGATCCCTTTACAACTTATTCTATATGTTTTGAGAAGAGACTAGAAATACATATTTTCAGAACCAAGTGTATTGACTCATGAGATTTATACTATACGTTCCATTATTCATAATTTATGAGATTTACATTTTTGAGTTATTCAAGCTATGTGAGTCAGTTATATCAGCATGCATGATTTCTATAAAAGATTGATGATATTGTTGTTTTTAATTATTGTATACACCCCTATATACTTCGTACATTCTCAAAGTACTGATCCATATATACGTCTGTGTTCTACATTGTCTCATAATGTAGGTTCAGGTGCTCAATCTCTGCAGTGACAGTGATCTTCGGGCACCTCATCTATATTTTTATCCTTGGTGAGTCCTCATGGTTCGAGGACCTATATCTGTAGATTTTTCTGCTTTCATAATGTTTTGAGTATTACTTTTAGATAAGTTTGAGTCAGTTAGGTTTGTCCCAATGGCTCTCTAGTTTGAGTAGTAGAGACTTTGTCAGACTAGACGATAATTATACATTCCTAATCATTAAACCATAATTATCTACGTAGGCATATACTGTTGATATCTTTATACCAACTACGCTTGCAAGCTAATATTATCATGTCATAACAATTATCATTACTTGGTGGAATCTATGACATAATAATTATCGCAGAGACTATCCTCTGTGACATGGAGATATCATAGAGGCATATTGCCTTTGTGCTACTCCAATATCATAGAGGGTAACTTCTATGACATAGTAAAAATGCGGAGGCTTACTGTCTTAGAATTCCAAAATGACCCCAAACCATATCCAAAAAATCCAAAACTTTTTCAAAATATCCTACTAACATACCTAAACACAATTTAAGTAAAAAATCAATATTTTAAATATGGGAGGGTTTGAATAAAATAGAAGAACTTTTTGAGGTTGTTACAATAAATCATCCTAGGACTTGGTGTCACAGTGTAAGTACAATCTAAATATAACTCAAAACTAGAAATACAATCAAATTCAAAAAGCTTTAAGTCTGTCTCCAAATACTAAATAATGACATCAACTGGATAGGAGGAGGTCTGAGTTCGAATCTGAAGACATAGATCGATCAATACCTTAAAAATGTTATTGATCAATTGCATGATCTTAGCTGCAGGCGACACACTCATACCTAGATTCTACACTAAAAGGGAATTGGATGGATGAGTATGATCCACTTGCATTCACTAGGTATCATAGGACAACAGATAAAAGTACAAAATAACATATATAAATACATATTATAAGCACATCACCAGCAATGAAAAAATATTCCAAATGGTAGATCACACCGTCTTCTAAATATAGCACACAAAAAAACCAAATGGGTGTAAAAAATAAATAGAATAGATATAAAAGAACAAAACATAGAAACACAACACTAAAGATGAATAATGAATGAAAAGCAATGATGTTGCTGATGATGTGATATGACGGAGGTTATTGCATAACCTTCGTATACATCTATCGAGCCTCCATGATTTTAGGTAGGACCTATGAGGGGCTTGCAAGCCATATACTTTCTCAATACTCAATCCCAATCTCAATATCTCTTCTCTAACTCGTGGACCATAACAGAGGGTTTAGTAAGAGTGTCTCATTTTTGTCAACCATTGGTGTTTCCTCAATGATACCAATGTCTCATAAATGTATATGTGATATGAGAATGTAATGCTCATAACCAAACTAGTATGAAGATCTCAAATTCATTCAATATATGTACACATGACCTTAGAATCCACTCAATATATCAACCATCCATAATTTAGTATAAGTAATGTGCCATTTAAATAAATATGCTTGTAAGGCATCATTAATATTACATTAACCCTAACTTGGGTATTTTTATCACGAAGAAATATATCAATTCACATACAAGGCTAGTAATATTAGATAAAGCCCC